>NW_026871290.1:0-300000 GCF_028564815.1 Eubalaena glacialis | reverse complement strand
CGTACTCTTCTCCAGAGTGCCTGTTGGCAATTTACATCCCGCCCATCAGCGTAGTAAGGCTCCCATGTCTCCATGGCCTGTCCTGCTTTTCTGGTTTTTACACTTTGTACAGCATGGCCCTTTTGACCGAGGGCAAGCGAGACTTCTTTGTAGCGCTGATTTGCCCTTCCGGCTTGCTTGGTTGGCCAAAAAGGGCGTATGCGTTTTTTCCTGAATATATTCAGGAAAAAACGCATACGCCCTTTTTGGCCAAGGGCATCATTGTCAACGTTTTGCCGCTTTTCATGTGCTTTAAAGGCAATTCGAATCTACCTCCTGAAATCTTTTTCCTGCAAATCTGCCTTGCTTTCAAATCCTCTTCGTTGCCTTCCCTCAATATATTTGTGGACGAGAGTTCTCATTTATAACTCTGCACGTTTGTGAATTGCAGTGCCCCTGAGCTCCATTTGGCTCCTCGCTTTTTTGGGAGCTGGCCGCAAAAGCGCAGGATTGCTTCAGGCCCTATTTTGGTTCTGGGGGGCAGGCTGAGCCTGTGGTTCATTCTTCTTCCTGATGGGAAAATGGAGTGACCTATGCCTGTCCCAACACCTAGGGCTCGTCTCTCGTTGGTTCCCCATCTTCCCGTTCATCCTCAGGACAAATTGCAACCTGTACAATCAGGAGGTTAAAGGTGCTGATTCGCCAAGTAGGGAGATGGTTAGTCAAGCAGCTGGAATGGTGAACCCGAGCACAAGGAGAGGAGAAATGAGGTGCATTTTAGAAACCTTTCCCGATCTCATGGCATACCATCTTCTGGGTTTCCCATGCATGTTTTGATGTAGGAACATGCCCTTGTACCTGGAGATTTGAGACCCATGGGGTGTGTTTCCCGCAGTGTTACTTTAAAGTATCTGCGTTTGCTCACCCAACCTCACCAATCCTCTCAGCCCCAAGAGTGTCCAGCCTTATGTCTCATCCAGCTGTGGGTCTAGATATGGTCAATCCAGGTTGCATCATAGACCCTGAACGGATTTTGTAAGAATTTCTCTCTCTTTCACTGTCTTTGTTTTGTGGGTTTTTTAAAGTAATTTATGTTTAGAATCGGGCTTGGCTGCTTTTCCCTGCTGTGTTGATGCCGCTTTACACCCTCTTGATTCACTTGCAGAGAGATATCAATACATAGGTTTTCAGATTCTTACTAGTCAGATATATTCTTGTGTGGTGACTAGGGTGTGTTGAGTCCAGTTCACTGAGCAGGGAGTAGGCCTTGTCTATTACATATTTGGCTTATGGAGCGGTCTCTGAGCTAATTTCAAACCCTTGTTTTATGCATCACCCCACCTCACCTTTCCCGTTAAGCAGCCATAGTGTGTCTTCTAAAGGTGTGCCTCTGTTCTGTTTTGTAATTCAGTTCAAGTGTAGCGATTTTGACATTCCCTCTATAAGCGATATCTTAGGATAAGTGTCTTTTTCTGTGTGACTTATTTCACTTAGAATCATCGTACCTAAATCCACTCATCATGCTGCTAACTAGCCTTATGACATTGATTTCATGGCTGAGTGATATTGCATTGTGCCAAGTACCACCATTTCTTTATCCATTTTTCTCTTTCCTGGGATATTGAAGGTGTACCGAAGCGGAGGTTCTTGGAAACAGAGCAGCCGTAAAGTTTGGGGTGCCGGTGTCTTGTTGATTTTTAGTTTTCCCAATTTATACGCCCATGAGTGGAAGTGCCCTATGCTCTCTACGCTGTGTTTATTACTTGTTTCAGGACACACCGTACTCTTCTCCAGAGTGCCTGTTGTCAATTTATATCCCGCCCATCAGCGTAGCAAGGCTCCCATGTCTCCATGGCCTGTCCTGCTTTTCTGGTTTTTACTGTTTGTTCAGCATGGCCCTTTTGACCGAGGGCAAGCGAGACTTCTTTGTAGCGCTGATTTGCCCTTCCGGCTTGCTTGGTTGGCCAAAAAGGGCGTATGCGTTTTTTCCTGAATATATTCAGGAAAAAACGCATACGCCCTTTTTGGCCAAGGGCATCATTGTCAACGTTTTGCCGCTTTTCATGTGCTTTAAAGGCAATTCGAATCTACCTCCTGAAATCTTTTTCCTGCAAATCTGCCTTGCTTTCAAATCCTCTTCGTTGCCTTCCCTCAATATATTTGTGGACGAGAGTTCTCATTTATAACTCTGCACGTTTGTGAATTGCAGTGCCCCTGAGCTCCATTTGTCTCCTCGCTTTTTTGGGAGCTGGCCGCAAAAGCGCAGGATTGCTTCAGGCCCTATTTTGGTTCTGGGGGGCAGGCTGAGCCTGTGGTTCATTCTTCTTCCTGATGGGAAAATGGAGTGACCTATGCCTGTCCCAACACCTAGGGCTCGTCTCTCGTTGGTTCCCCATCTTCCCGTTCATCCTCAGGACAAATTGCAACCTGTACAATCAGGAGGTTAAAGGTGCTGATTCTCCAAGTAGGGAGATGGTTAGTCAAGCAGCTGGAATGGTGAACCCGAGCACAAGGAGAGGAGAAATGAGGTGCATTTTAGAAACCTTTCCCGATCTCATGGCATACCATCTTCTGGGTTTCCCATGCATGTTTTGATGTAGGAACAGGCCCTTGTACCTGGAGATTTGAGACCCATGGGGTGTGTTCCCCGCAGTGTTACTTTAAAGTATCTGTGTTTGCTCACCCAACCTCACCAATCCTCTCAGCCCCAAGAGTGTCCAGCCTTCTGTCACATCCAGCTGTGGGTCTAGTTATGGTCAATCCAGGTTGCATCATAGACCCTGAACGGATTTTGTAAGAATTTCTCTCTCTTTCACTGTCTTTGTTTTGTGGGTTTTTTAAAGTAATTTATGTTTAGAATCGGGCTTGGCTGCTTTTCCCTGCTGTGTTGATGCCGCTTTACACCCTCTTGATGCACTTGCAGAGAGATATCAATACATAGGTTTTCAGATTCTTACTAGTCAGATATATTCTTGTGTGGTGACTAGGGTGTGTTGAGTCCAGTTCACTGAGCAGGGAGTAGGCCTTGTCTATTACATATTTGGCTTATGGAGCGGTCTCTGAGCTAATTTCAAACCCTTGTTTTATGCATCACCCCACCTCACCTTTCCCGTTAAGCAGCCATAGTGTGTCTTCTAAAGGTGTGCCTCTGTTCTGTTTTGTAATTCAGTTCAAGTGTAGCGATTTTGACATTCCCTCTCTAAGCGATATCTTAGGATAAGTGTCTTTTTCTGTGTGACTTATTTCACTTAGAATCATCGTACCTAAATCCACTCTTCATGCTGCTAACTAGCCTTATGACATTGATTTCATGGCTGAGTGATATTGCATTGTGCCAAGTACCACCATTTCTTTATCCATTTTTCTCTTTCCTGGGATATTGAAGGTGTACCGAAGCGGAGGTTCTTGGAAACAGAGCAGCCGTAAAGTTTGGGTTGCCTGTGTCTTGTTGATTTTTAGTTTTCCCAATTTATACGCCCATGAGTGGAAGTGCCCTATGCTCTCAACGCTGTGTTTATTACTTGTTTCAGGACACACCTTACTCATCTCCAGAGTGCCGGTTGTCAATTTACATCCCGCCCATCAGCGTAGCAAGGCTGCCATGTCTCCATGGCCTGTCCTGCTTTTCTGGTTTTTACACTTTGTTCAGCCTGGCCCTTTTGATCGAGGGCAAGCGAGACTTCTTTGTAGCGCTGATTTGCCCTTCCGGCTTGCTTGGTTGGCCAAAAAGGGCGTATGCGTTTTTTCCTGAATATATTCAGGAAAAAACGCATACGCCCTTTTTGGCCAAGGGCATCATTGTCAACGTTTTGCCGCTTTTCATGTGCTTTAAAGGCGAGTCGAATCTACCTCCTGAAATCTGTTTCCTGCAAATCTGCCTTGCTTTCAAATCCTCTTCGTTGCCTTCCTTCAATATATTTGTGGACGAGAGTTCTCATTTATAACTCTGCATGTTTGTGAATTGCCGTGCCCCTGAGCTCCATTTGTCTCCTCGCTTTTTTGGGAGCTGGCCGCAAAAGCGCAGGATTGCTTCAGGCCCTATTTTGGTTCTGGGCGGCAGGCTGAGCCTGTGGTTCATTCTTCTTCCTGATGGGAAAATGGAGTGACCTATGCCTGTCCCAACACCTAGGGCTCGTCTCTCGTTGGTTCCCCGTCTTCCCGTTCATCCTCAGGACAAATTGCAACCTGTACAATCAGGAGGTTAAAGGTGCTGATTCTCCAAGTAGGGAGATGGTTAGTCAAGCAGCTGGAATGGTGAACCCGAGCACAAGGAGAGGAGAAATGAGGTGCATTTTAGAAACCTTTCCCGATCTCATGGCATACCATCTTCTGGGTTTCCCACGCATGTTTTGATGTAGGAAGATGCCCTTGTACCCGGAGATTTGATACCCATGGGGTGTGTTCCCCGCAGTGTTACTTTAAAGTACCTGCGTTTGCTCACCCAACCTCACCAATCCTCTCAGCCCCAAGAGTGTCCAGCCTTATGTCTCATCCAGCTGTGGGTCTAGATATGGTCAATCCAGGTTGCATCATAGACCCTGAACGGATTTTGTAAGAATTTCTCTCTCTTTCACTGTCTTTGTTTTGTGGGTTTTTTAAAGTAATTTATGTTTAGAATCGGGCTTGGCTGCTTTTCCCTGCTGTGTTGATGCCGCTTTACACCCTCTTGATTCACTTGCAGAGAGATATCGATACATAGGTTTTCAGATTCTTACTAGTCAGATATATTCTTGTGTGGTGACTAGGGTGTGTTGAGTCCAGTTCACTGAGCAGGGAGTAGGCCTTGTCTATTACATATTTGGCTTATGGAGCGGTCTCTGAGCTAATTTGAAACCCTTGTTTTATGCATCACCCCACCTCACCTTTCCCGTTAAGCAGCCATAGTGTGTCTTCTAAAGGTGTGACTCTGTTCTGTTTTGTAATTCAGTTCAAGTGTAGCGATTTTGACATTCCCTCTCTAAGCGATATCTTAGGATAAGTGTCTTTTTCTGTGTGACTTATTTCACTTAGAATCATCGTACCTAAATCCACTCATCATGCTGCTAACTAGCCTTATGACATTGATTTCATGGCTGAGTGATATTCCATTGTGCCAAGTACCACCATTTCTTTATCCATTTTTCTCTTTCCTGGGATATCGAATGTGTACCGAAGCGGAGGTTCTTGGAAACAGAGCAGCCGTAAACTTTAGGGTGCCTGTGTCTTGTTGATTTTTAGTTTTCCCAATTTATACGCCCATGAGTGGAAGTGCCCTATGCTCTCTACGCTGTGTTTATTACTTGTTTCAGGACACACCGTACTCTTCTCCAGAGTGCCTGTTGGCAATTTACATTCCGCCCATCAGCGTAGTAAGGCTCCCACGTCTCCATGGCCTGTCCTGCTTTACTGGTTTTTACACTTTGTTCAGCATGGCCCTTTTGACCGAGGGCAAGCGACACTTCTTTGTAGCGTTGATTTGCACTTCCGGCTTGCTTGGTTGGCCAAAAAGGGCGTATGCGTTTTTTCCTGAATATATTCAGGAAAAAACGCATACGCCCTTTTGGCCAAGGGCATCGTTGTCAACGTTTTGCCGCTTTTCATGTGCTTTAAAGGCGAGTCGAATCTACCTCCTGAAATCTGATTCCTGAAAATCTGCCTTGCTTTCAAATCCTCTTCGTTGCCTTCCCTCAATATATTTGTGGACGAGAGTTCTCATTTATAACTCTGCACGTTTGTGAATTGCAGTGCCCCTGAGCTCCATTTGTCTCCTCGCTTTTTTGGGAGCTGGCCGCAAAAGCGCAGGATTGCTTCAGGCCCTATTTTGGTTCTGGGGGGCAGGCTGAGCCTGTGGTTCATTCTTCTTCCTGATGGGAAAATGGAGTGACCTGTGCCTGTCCCAACACCTAGGGCTAGTCTTTCGTTGGTTCCCCGTCTTCCCGTTCATCCTCAGGACAAATTGCAACCTGGACGAAACAGGAGGTTAAAGGTGCTGATTCTCATAGTAGGGAGATGGTTAGTCAAGCAGCTGGAATGGCGAACCCGAGCACAAGGAGAGGAGAAATGAGGTGCGTTTTAGAAACCTTTCCCGATCTCATGGCATACCATCTTCTGGGTTTCAAATGCATGTTTTGATGTAGGAAGATTCCCTTGTACCTGGAGATTTGAGACCCATGGGGTGGGTACCCCGCGGTATTACTTTAAAGTATCTGCATTTGCTCACCAAACCTCACCAATCCTCTCAGCCCCAAGAGTGTCCAGCCTTATGTCTCATCCAGCTGTGGGTCTAGATATGGTCAATCCAGGTTGCATCAGAGACCCTGAACGGATTTTGTAAGAATTTCTCTCTCTTTCACTGTCTTTGCTTTGTGGGTTTTTTAAAGTAATGTATGTTTAGAATGGGGTTTGGCTGCTATTCCCTGCTGTGTTTATGCCGCTTTACACCCTCTTGATTCACTTGCAGAGAGATATCAATACATAGGTTTTCAGATTCATACTAGTCAGATATATTCTTGTGCGGTGACTAGGGGGTGTTGAGTCCAGTTCACTGAGCAGGGAGTAGGCCTTGTCTATTACATATTTGGCTTATGGAGCGGTGTCTGAGCTAATTTCAAACCCTTGTTTTATGCATCACCCCACCTCACCTTTCCGGTTAACCAGCCATAGTGTGTCTTCTAAAGGTGTGCCTCTGTTCTGTTTTGTAATTCAGTTCAAGTGTAGCGATTTTGACATTCCCTCTATAAGCGATATCTTAGGATAAGTGCCTTTTTCTGTGTGAATTATTTCACTTAGAATCATCGTACCTAAATCCACTCATCATGCTGCTAACTAGCCTTATGACATTGATTTCATGGCTGAGTGATATTGCATTGTGCCAAGTACCACCATTTCTTTATCCATTTTTCTCTTTCCTGGGATATTGAAGGTGTACCGAAGCGGAGGTTCTTGTAAACAGAGCAGCCGTAAAGTTTGGGGTTCCTGTGTCTTGTTGATTTTTAGTTTTCCCAATTTATACGCCCATGAGTGGAAGTGCCCTATGCTCTCAACGCTGTGTTTATTACTTTTTTCAGGACACACCGTACTCATCTCCAGAGTGCCTGTTGGCAATTTACATCCCACCCATCAGCGTAGCAAGGCTCCCATGTCTCCATGGCCTGTCCTGCTTTTCTGGTTTTTACACTTTGTTCAACAGGGCCCTTTTGACTGAGGGCAAGCGAGACTTCTTTGTAGCGCTGATTTGCCCTTCCGGCTTGCTTGGTTGGCCAAAAGGGGCGTATGCGTTTTTTCCTGAATATATTCAGGAAAAAACGCATGCGCCCCTTTTGGCCAAGGGCATCATTGTCAACGTTTTGCCGCTTTTCATGTGCTTTAAAGGCTAGTCGAATCTACCTCCTGAAATCTGTTTCCTGCAAATCTGCCTTGCTTTCAAATCCTCTTCGTTGCCTTCCCTCAATATATTTGTGGACGAGAGTTCTCATTTATAACTCTGCACGTTTGTGAATTGCAGTGCCCCTGAGCTCCATTTGTCTCCTCGCTTTTTTGGGAGCTGGCCGCAAAAGCGCAGGATTGCTTCAGGCCCTATTTTGGTTCTGGGGGGCAGGCTGAGCCTGTGGTTCATTCTTCTTCCTGATGGGAAAATGGAGTGACCTATGCCTGTCCCAAAACCTAGGGCTCGTCTCTCGTTGGTTCCCCGTCTTCACGTTCATCCTCAGGACAAATTGCAACCTGTACAATCAGGAGGTTAAAGGTGCTGATTCTCCAAGTAGGGAGATGGTTAGTCAAGCAGCTGGAATGGTGAACCCGAGCACAAGGAGAGGAGAAATGAGGTGCATTTTAGAAACCTTTCCTGATCTCATGGCATACCATCTTCTGGGTTTCCCATGCATGGTTTGATGTAGGAAGATGCCCTTGTACCTGGAGATTTGAGACCCATGGGGTGTGTTCCCCGTGGTATTACTTTAAATTATCTGCATTTGCTCACCCAACATCACCAATGCTCTCAGCCCCAAGAGTGTCCAGCCTTATGTCTCATCCAGCTGTGGGTCTAGATATGGTCAATCCAGGTTGCATCAGAGACCCTGAACGGATTTTGTAAGAATTTCTCTCTCTTTCACTGTCTTTGTTTTGTGGGTTTTTTAAAGTAATGTATGTTTAGAATCAGGCTTGGCTGCTTTTCCCTGCTGTGTTGATGCCGCTTTACACCCTCTTGATTCACTTGCAGAGAGATATCAATACATAGGTTTTCAGATTCTTACTAGTCAGATATATTCTTGTGTGGTGACTAGGGTGTTTTGAGTCCAGTTCACTGAGCAGGGAGTAGGCCTTGTCTATTACATATTTGGCTTATGGAGCGGTCTCTGAGCTAATTTCAAACCCTTGTTTTATGCATCACCCCACCTCACCTTTCCCGTTAAGCAGCCATAGTGTGTCTTCTAAAGGTGTGACTCTGTTCTGTTTTGTAATTCAGTTCAAGTGTAGCGATTTTGACATTCCCTCTCTAAGCGATATCTTAGGATAAGTGTCTTTTTCTGTGTGACTTATTTCACTTAGAATCATCGTACCTAAATCCACTCATCATGCTGCTAACTAGCCTTATGACATTGATTTCATGGCTGAGTGATATTCCATTGTGCCAAGTCCCACCATTTCTTTATCCATTTTTCTCTTTCCTGGGATATTGAAGGTGTACCGAAGCGGAGGTTCTTGGAAACAGAGCAGCCGTAAACTTTAGGGTGCCTGTGTCTTGTTGATTTTTAGTTTTCCCCATTTATACACCCATGAGTGGAAGTGCCCTATGCTCTCTACGCTGTGTTTATTACTTGTTTCAGGACACACCGTACTCTTCTCCAGAGTGCCTGTTGGCAATTTACATCCCGCCCATCAGCGTAGTAAGGCTGCCATGTCTCCATGGCCTGTCCTGCTTTTCTGGTTTTTACACTTTGTTCAGCATGGCCCTTTTGACCGAGGGCAAGCGAGACTTCTTTGTAGCGTTGATTTGCACTTCCGGCTTGCTTGGTTGGCCAAAAAGGGCGTATGCGTTTTTTCCTAAATATATTCAGGAAAAAACGCATACGCCCTTTTGGCCAAGGGCATCGTTGTCAACGTTTTGCCGCTTTTCATGTGCTTTAAAGGCGAGTCGAATCTACCTCCTGAAATCTGTTTCCTGCAAATCTGCCTTGCTTTCAAATCCTCTTCGTTGCCTTCCCTCAATATATTTGTGGACGAGAGTTCTCATTTATAACTCTGCACGTTTGTGAATTGCAGTGCCCCTGAGCTCCATTTGTCTCCTCGCTTTTTTGGGAGCTGGCCGCAAAAGCGCAGGATTGCTTCAGGCCCTATTTTGGTTCTGGGGGGCAGGCTGAGCCTGTGGTTCATTCTTCTTCCTGATGGGAAAATGGAGTGACCTGTGCCTGTCCCAACACCTAGGGCTAGTCTCTCGTTGGTTCCCCGTCTTCACGTTCATCCTCAGGACAAATTGCAACCTGGACGAAACAGGAGGTTAAAGGTGCTGATTCTCCAAGTAGGGAGATGGTTAGTCAAGCGGCTGGAATGGCGAACCCGAGCACAAGGAGAGGAGAAATGAGGTGCGTTTTAGAATCCTTTCCCGATATCATGGCATACCATCTTCTGGGTTTCCCATGCATGTGTTGATGTAGGAAGATTCCCTTGTACCTGGAGATTTGAGACCCATGGGGTGGGTACCCCGCGGTATTACTTTAAAGTATCTGCATTGGCTCACCCAACCTCACCAATCCTCTCAGCCCCAAGAGTGTCCAGCCTTATGTCTCATCCAGCTGTGGGTCTAGATATGGTCAATCCAGGTTGCATCAGAGACCCTAAACGGATTTTGTAAGAATTTCTCTCTCTTTCACTGTCTTTGCTTTGTGGGTTTTTTAAAGTAATGTATGTTTAGAATGGGGTTTGGCTGCTTTTCCCTGCTGTGTTGATACCGCTTTACACCCTCTTGATGCACTTGCAGAGAGATATCAATACATAGGTTTTCAGATTCTTACTAGTCAGATATATTCTTGTGTGGTGACTAGGGTGTGTTGAGTCCAGTTCACTGAGCAGGGAGTAGGCCTTGTCTATTACATATTTGGCTTATGGAGCGGTCTCTGAGCTAATTTCAAACCCTTGTTTTATGCATCACCCCACCTCACCTTTCCCGTTAAGCAGCCATAGTGTGTCTTCTAAAGGTGTGCCTCTGTTCTGTTTTGTAATTCAGTTCAAGTGTAGCGATTTTGACATTCCCTCTATAAGCGATATCTTAGGATAAGTGTCTTTTTCTGTGTGACTTATTTCACTTAGAATCATCGTACCTAAATCCACTCTTCATGCTGCTAACTAGCCTTATGACATTGATTTCATGGCTGAGTGATATTGCATTGTGCCAAGTACCACCATTTCTTTATCCATTTTTCTCTTTCCTGGGATATTGAAGGTGTACCGAAGCGGAGGTTCTTGGAAACAGAGCAGCCGTAAAGTTTGGGGTGCCGGTGTCTTGTTGATTTTTAGTTTTCCCAATTTATACGCCCATGAGTGGAAGTGCCCTATGCTCTCTACGCTGTGTTTATTACTTGTTTCAGGACACACCGTACTCTTCTCCAGAGTGCCTGTTGGCAATTTACATCCCGCCCATCAGCGTAGTAAGGCTCCCATGTCTCCATGGCCTGTCCTGCTTTTCTGGTTTTTACACTTTGTACAGCATGGCCCTTTTGACCGAGGGCAAGCGAGACTTCTTTGTAGCGCTGATTTGCCCTTCCGGCTTGCTTGGTTGGCCAAAAAGGGCGTATGCGTTTTTTCCTGAATATATTCAGGAAAAAACGCATACGCCCTTTTTGGCCAAGGGCATCATTGTCAACGTTTTGCCGCTTTTCATGTGCTTTAAAGGCAATTCGAATCTACCTCCTGAAATCTTTTTCCTGCAAATCTGCCTTGCTTTCAAATCCTCTTCGTTGCCTTCCCTCAATATATTTGTGGACGAGAGTTCTCATTTATAACTCTGCACGTTTGTGAATTGCAGTGCCCCTGAGCTCCATTTGGCTCCTCGCTTTTTTGGGAGCTGGCCGCAAAAGCGCAGGATTGCTTCAGGCCCTATTTTGGTTCTGGGGGGCAGGCTGAGCCTGTGGTTCATTCTTCTTCCTGATGGGAAAATGGAGTGACCTATGCCTGTCCCAACACCTAGGGCTCGTCTCTCGTTGGTTCCCCATCTTCCCGTTCATCCTCAGGACAAATTGCAACCTGTACAATCAGGAGGTTAAAGGTGCTGATTCTCCAAGTAGGGAGATGGTTAGTCAAGCAGCTGGAATGGTGAACCCGAGCACAAGGAGAGGAGAAATGAGGTGCATTTTAGAAACCTTTCCCGATCTCATGGCATACCATCTTCTGGGTTTCCCATGCATGTTTTGATGTAGGAACATGCCCTTGTACCTGGAGATTTGAGACCCATGGGGTGTGTTTCCCGCAGTGTTACTTTAAAGTATCTGCGTTTGCTCACCCAACCTCACCAATCCTCTCAGCCCCAAGAGTGTCCAGCCTTATGTCTCATCCAGCTGTGGGTCTAGATATGGTCAATCCAGGTTGCATCATAGACCCTGAACGGATTTTGTAAGAATTTCTCTCTCTTTCACTGTCTTTGTTTTGTGGGTTTTTTAAAGTAATTTATGTTTAGAATCGGGCTTGGCTGCTTTTCCCTGCTGTGTTGATGCCGCTTTACACCCTCTTGATGCACTTGCAGAGAGATATCAATACATAGGTTTTCAGATTCTTACTAGTCAGATATATTCTTGTGTGGTGACTAGGGTGTGTTGAGTCCAGTTCACTGAGCAGGGAGTAGGCCTTGTCTATTACATATTTGGCTTATGGAGCGGTCTCTGAGCTAATTTCAAACCCTTGTTTTATGCATCACCCCACCTCACCTTTCCCGTTAAGCAGCCATAGTGTGTCTTCTAAAGGTGTGCCTCTGTTCTGTTTTGTAATTCAGTTCAAGTGTAGCGATTTTGACATTCCCTCTATAAGCGATATCTTAGGATAAGTGTCTTTTTCTGTGTGACTTATTTCACTTAGAATCATCGTACCTAAATCCACTCTTCATGCTGCTAACTAGCCTTATGACATTGATTTCATGGCTGAGTGATATTGCATTGTGCCAAGTACCACCATTTCTTTATCCATTTTTCTCTTTCCTGGGATATTGAAGGTGTACCGAAGCGGAGGTTCTTGGAAACAGAGCAGCCGTAAAGTTTGGGTTGCCTGTGTCTTGTTGATTTTTAGTTTTCCCAATTTATACGCCCATGAGTGGAAGTGCCCTATGCTCTCAACGCTGTGTTTATTACTTGTTTCAGGACACACCTTACTCATCTCCAGAGTGCCTGTTGTCAATTTACATCCCGCCCATCAGCGTAGCAAGGCTGCCATGACTCCATGGACTGTCCTGCTTTTCTGGTTTTTACACTTTGTTCAGCCTGGCCCTTTTGATCGAGGGCAAGCGAGACTTCTTTGTAGCGCTGATTTGCCCTTCCGGCTTGCTTGGTTGGCCAAAAAGGGCGTATGCGTTTTTTCCTGAATATATTCAGGAAAAAACGCATACGCCCTTTTTGGCCAAGGGCATCATTGTCAACGTTTTGCCGCTTTTCATGTGCTTTAAAGGCGAGTCGAATCTACCTCCTGAAATCTGTTTCCTGCAAATCTGCCTTGCTTTCAAATCCTCTTCGTTGCCTTCCTTCAATATATTTGTGGACGAGAGTTCTCATTTATAACTCTGCATGTTTGTGAATTGCCGTGCCCCTGAGCTCCATTTGTCTCCTCGCTTTTTTGGGAGCTGGCCGCAAAAGCGCAGGATTGCTTCAGGCCCTATTTTGGTTCTGGGGGGCAGGCTGAGCCTGTGGTTCATTCTTCTTCCTGATGGGAAAATGGAGTGACCTATGCCTGTCCCAACACCTAGGGCCCGTCTCTCGTTGGTTCCCCGTCTTCCCGTTCATCCTCAGGACAAATTGCAACCTGTACAATCAGGAGGTTAAAGGTGCTGATTCTCCAAGTAGGGAGATGGTTAGTCAAGCAGCTGGAATGGTGAACCCGAGCACAAGGAGAGGAGAAATGAGGTGCATTTTAGAAACCTTTCCCGATCTCATGGCATACCATCTTCTGGGTTTCCCACGCATGTTTTGATGTAGGAAGATGCCCTTGTACCTGGAGATTTGATACCCATGGGGTGTGTTCCCCGCAGTGTTACTTTAAAGTACCTGCGTTTGCTCACCCAACCTCACCAATCCTCTCAGCCCCAAGAGTGTCCAGCCTTATGTCTCATCCAGCTGTGGGTCTAGATATGGTCAATCCAGGTTGCATCATAGACCCTGAACGGATTTTGTAAGAATTTCTCTCTCTTTCACTGTCTTTGTTTTGTGGGTTTTTTAAAGTAATTTATGTTTAGAATCGGGCTTGGCTGCTTTTCCCTGCTGTGTTGATGCCGCTTTACACCCTCTTGATTCACTTGCAGAGAGATATCGATACATAGGTTTTCAGATTCTTACTAGTCAGATATATTCTTGTGTGGTGACTAGGGTGTGTTGAGTCCAGTTCACTGAGCAGGGAGTAGGCCTTGTCTATTACATATTTGGCTTATGGAGCGGTCTCTGAGCTAATTTGAAACCCTTGTTTTATGCATCACCCCACCTCACCTTTCCCGTTAAGCAGCCATAGTGTGTCTTCTAAAGGTGTGACTCTGTTCTGTTTTGTAATTCAGTTCAAGTGTAGCGATTTTGACATTCCCTCTCTAAGCGATATCTTAGGATAAGTGTCTTTTTCTGTGTGACTTATTTCACTTAGAATCATCGTACCTAAATCCACTCATCATGCTGCTAACTAGCCTTATGACATTGATTTCATGGCTGAGTGATATTCCATTGTGCCAAGTACCACCATTTCTTTATCCATTTTTCTCTTTCCTGGGATATCGAATGTGTACCGAAGCGGAGGTTCTTGGAAACAGAGCAGCCGTAAACTTTAGGGTGCCTGTGTCTTGTTGATTTTTAGTTTTCCCAATTTATACGCCCATGAGTGGAAGTGCCCTATGCTCTCTACGTTGTGTTTATTACTTGTTTCAGGACACACCGTACTCTTCTCCAGAGTGCCTGTTGGCAATTTACATTCCGCCCATCAGCGTAGTAAGGCTCCCATGTCTCCATGGCCTGTCCTGCTTTACTGGTTTTTACACTTTGTTCAGCATGGCCCTTTTGACCGAGGGCAAGCGACACTTCTTTGTAGCGTTGATTTGCACTTCCGGCTTGCTTGGTTGGCCAAAAAGGGCGTATGCGTTTTTTCCTGAATATATTCAGGAAAAAACGCATACGCCCTTTTGGCCAAGGGCATCGTTGTCAACGTTTTGCCGCTTTTCATGTGCTTTAAAGGCGAGTCGAATCTACCTCCTGAAATCTGATTCCTGAAAATCTGCCTTGCTTTCAAATCCTCTTCGTTGCCTTCCCTCAATATATTTGTGGACGAGAGTTCTCATTTATAACTCTGCACGTTTGTGAATTGCAGTGCCCCTGAGCTCCATTTGTCTCCTCGCTTTTTTGGGAGCTGGCCGCAAAAGCGCAGGATTGCTTCAGGCCCTATTTTGGTTCTGGGGTGCAGGCTGAGCCTGTGGTTCATTCTTCTTCCTGATGGGAAAATGGAGTGACCTGTGCCTGTCCCAACACCTAGGGCTAGTCTTTCGTTGGTTCCCCGTCTTCCCGTTCATCCTCAGGACAAATTGCAACCTGGACGAAACAGGAGGTTAAAGGTGCTGATTCTCATAGTAGGGAGATGGTTAGTCAAGCAGCTGGAATGGCGAACCCGAGCACAAGGAGAGGAGAAATGAGGTGCGTTTTAGAAACCTTTCCCGATCTCATGGCATACCATCTTCTGGGTTTCCCATGCATGTTTTGATGTAGGAAGATTCCCTTGTACCTGGAGATTTGAGACCCATGGGGTGGGTACCCCGCGGTATTACTTTAAAGTATCTGCATTTGCTCACCAAACCTCACCAATCCTCTCAGCCCCAAGAGTGTCCAGCCTTATGTCTCATCCAGCTGTGGGTCTAGATATGGTCAATCCAGGTTGCATCAGAGACCCTGAACGGATTTTGTAAGAATTTCTCTCTCTTTCACTGTCTTTGCTTTGTGGGTTTTTTAAAGTAATGTATGTTTAGAATGGGGTTTGGCTGCTATTCCCTGCTGTGTTTATGCCGCTTTACACCCTCTTGATTCACTTGCAGAGAGATATCAATACATAGGTTTTCAGATTCATACTAGTCAGATATATTCTTGTGCGGTGACTAGGGGGTGTTGAGTCCAGTTCACTGAGCAGGGAGTAGGCCTTGTCTATTACATATTTGGCTTATGGAGCGGTGTCTGAGCTAATTTCAAACCCTTGTTTTATGCATCACCCCACCTCACCTTTCCGGTTAACCAGCCATAGTGTGTCTTCTAAAGGTGTGCCTCTGTTCTGTTTTGTAATTCAGTTCAAGTGTAGCGATTTTGACATTCCCTCTATAAGCGATATCTTAGGATAAGTGCCTTTTTCTGTGTGAATTATTTCACTTAGAATCATCGTACCTAAATCCACTCATCATGCTGCTAACTAGCCTTATGACATTGATTTCATGGCTGAGTGATATTGCATTGTGCCAAGTACCACCATTTCTTTATCCATTTTTCTCTTTCCTGGGATATTGAAGGTGTACCGAAACGGAGGTTCTTGTAAACAGAGCAGCCGTAAAGTTTGGGGTTCCTGTGTCTTGTTGATTTTTAGTTTTCCCAATTTATACGCCCATGAGTGGAAGTGCCCTATGCTCTCAACGCTGTGTTTATTACTTTTTTCAGGACACACCGTACTCATCTCCAGAGTGCCTGTTGGCAATTTACATCCCACACATCAGCGTAGCAAGGCTCCCATGTCTCCATGGCCTGTCCTGCTTTTCTGGTTTTTACACTTTGTTCAACAGGGCCCTTTTGACTGAGGGCAAGCGAGACTTCTTTGTAGCGCTGATTTGCCCTTCCGGCTTGCTTGGTTGGCCAAAAGGGGCGTATGCGTTTTTTCCTGAATATATTCAGGAAAAAACGCATACGCCCCTTTTGGCCAAGGGCATCATTGTCAACGTTTTGCCGCTTTTCATGTGCTTTAAAGGCGAGTCGAATCTACCTCCTGAAATCTGTTTCCTGCAAATCTGCCTTGCTTTCAAATCCTCTTCGTTGCCTTCCCTCAATATATTTGTGGACGAGAGTTCTCATTTATAACTCTGCACGTTTGTGAATTGCAGTGCCCCTGAGCTCCATTTGTCTCCTCGCTTTTTTGGGAGCTGGCCGCAAAAGCGCAGGATTGCTTCAGGCCCTATTTTGGTTCTGGGGGGCAGGCTGAGCCTGTGGTTCATTCTTCTTCCTGATGGGAAAATGGAGTGACCTATGCCTGTCCCAAAACCTAGGGCTCGTCTCTCGTTGGTTCCCCGTCTTCACGTTCATCCTCAGGACAAATTGCAACCTGTACAATCAGGAGGTTAAAGGTGCTGATTCTCCAAGTAGGGAGATGGTTAGTCAAGCAGCTGGAATGGTGAACCCGAGCACAAGGAGAGGAGAAATGAGGTGCATTTTAGAAACCTTTCCTGATCTCATGGCATACCATCTTCTGGTTTTCCCATGCATGGTTTGATGTAGGAAGATGCCCTTGTACCTGGAGATTTGAGACCCATGGGGTGTGTTCCCCGCGGTATTACTTTAAATTATCTGCATTTGCTCACCCAACATCACCAATGCTCTCAGCCCCAAGAGTGTCCAGCCTTATGTCTCATCCAGCTGTGGGTCTAGATATGGTCAATCCAGGTTGCATCAGAGACCCTGAACGGATTTTGTAAGAATTTCTCTCTCTTTCACTGTCTTTGTTTTGTGGGTTTTTTAAAGTAATGTATGTTTAGAATCAGGCTTGGCTGCTTTTCCCTGCTGTGTTGATGCCGCTTTACACCCTCTTGATTCACTTGCAGAGAGATATCAATACATAGGTTTTCAGATTCTTACTAGTCAGATATATTCTTGTGTGGTGACTAGGGTGTGTTGAGTCCAGTTCACTGAGCAGGGAGTAGGCCTTGTCTATTACATATTTGGCTTATGGAGCGGTCTCTGAGCTAATTTCAAACCCTTGTTTTATGCATCACCCCACCTCACCTTTCCCGTTAAGCAGCCATAGTGTGTCTTCTAAACGTGTGACTCTGTTCTGTTTTGTAATTCAGTTCAAGTGTAGCGATTTTGACATTCCCTCTATAAGCGATATCTTAGGATAAGTGTCTTTTTCTGTGTGACTTATTTCACTTAGAATCATCGTCGCTAAATCCACTCATCATGCTGCTAACTAGCCTTATGACATTGATTTCATGGCTGAGTGATATTCCATTGTGCCAAGTACCACCATTTCTTTATCCATTTTTCTCTTTCCTGGGATATTGAAGGTGTACCGAAGCGGAGGTTCTTGGAAACAGAGCAGCCGTAAACTTTAGGGTGCCTGTGTCTTGTTGATTTTTAGTTTTCCCAATTTATACGCCCATGAGTGGAAGTGCCCTATGCTCTCTACGCTGTGTTTATTACTTGTTTCAGGACACACCGTACTCTTCTCCAGAGTGCCTGTTGGCAATTTACATCCCGCCCATCAGCGTAGTAAGGCTCCCATGTCTCCATGGCCTCTCCTGCTTTTCTGGATTTTACACTTTGTTCAGCATGGCCCTTTTGACCGAGGGCAAGCGAGACTTCTTTGTAGCGTTGATTTGCACTTCCGGCTTGCTTGGTTGGCCAAAAAGGGCGTATGCGTTTTTTCCTGAATATATTCAGGAAAAAACGCATACGCCCTTTTTGGCCAAGGGCATCATTGTCAACGTTTTGCCACTTTTCATGTGCTTTAACGGCGAGTCGAATCTACCTCCTGAAATCTGTTTCCTGCAAATCTGCCTTGCTTTCAAATCCTCTTCGTTGCCTTCCCTCAATATGTTTGTGGACGAGAGTTCTCATTTATAACTCTGCACGTTTGTGAATTGCAGTGCCCCTGAGCTCCATTTGTCTCCTCGCTTTTTTGGGAGCTGGCCGCAAAAGCGCAGGATTGCTTCAGGCCCTATTTTGGTTCTGGGGTGCAGGCTGAGCCTGTGGTTCTTTCTTCTTCCTGATGGGAAAATGGAGTGACCTGTGCCTGTCCCAACACCTAGGGCTAGTCTCTCGTTGGTTCCCCGTCTTCCCGTTCATCCTCAGGACAAATTGCAACCTGGACGAAACAGGAGGTTAAAGGTGCTGATTCTCCAAGTAGGGAGATGGTTAGTCAAGCGGCTGGAATGGCGAACCCGAGCACAAGGAGAGGAGAAATGAGGTGCGTTTTAGAAACCTTTCCCGATCTCATGGCATACCATCTTCTGGGTTTCCCATGCATGTTTTGATGTAGGAAGATGCCCTTGTACCTGGAGATTTGAGACCCATGGGGTGTGTTCCCCGCAGTGTTACTTTAAAGTATCTGCGTTTGCTCACCCAACCTCACCAATCCTCTCAGCCCCAAGAGTGTCCAGCCTTATGTCTCATCCAGCTGTGGGTCTAGATATGGTCAATCCAGGTTGCATCATAGACCCTGAACGGATTTTGTAAGAATTTCTCTCTCTTTCACTGTCTTTGTTTTGTGGGTTTTTTAAAGTAATTTATGTTTAGAATCGGGCTTGGCTGCTTTTCCCTGCTGTGTTGATGCCGCTTTACACCCTCTTGATTCACTTGCAGAGAGATATCGATACATAGGTTTTCAGATTCTTACTAGTCAGATATATTCTTGTGTGGTGACTAGGGTGTGTTGAGTCCAGTTCACTGAGCAGGGAGTAGGCCTTGTCTATTACATATTTGGCTTATGGAGCGGTCTCTTAGCTAATTTGAAACCCTTGATTTATGCATCACCCCACCTCACCTTTCCCGTTAAGCAGCCATAGTGTGTCTTCTAAAGGTGTGACTCTGTTCTGTTTTGTAATTCAGTTCAAGTGTAGCGATTTTGACATTCCCTCTCTAAGCGATATCTTAGGATAAGTGTCTTTTTCTGTGTGACTTATTTCACTTAGAATCATCGTACCTAAATCCACTCATCATGCTGCTAACTAGCCTTATGACATTGATTTCATGGCTGAGTGATATTCCATTGTGCCAAGTACCACCATTTCTTTATCCATTTTTCTCTTTCCTGGGATATTGAAGGTGTACCGAAGCGGAGGTTCTTGGAAACAGAGCAGCCGTAAACTTTAGGGTGCCTGTGTCTTGTTGATTTTTAGTTTTCCCAATTTATACGCCCATGAGTGGAAGTGCCCTATGCTCTCTATGCTGTGTTTATTACTTGTTTCAGGACACACCGTACTCTTCTCCAGAGTGCCTGTTGGCAATTTACATCCCGCCCATCAGCGTAGTAAGGCTCCCATGTCTCCATGGCCTGTCCTGCTTTACTGGTTTTTACACTTTGTTCAGCATGGCCCTTTTGACCGAGGGCAAGCGACACTTCTTTGTAGCGTTGATTTGCACTTCCGGCTTGCTTGGTTGGCCAAAAAGGGCGTATGCGTTTTTTCCTGAATATATTCAGGAAAAAACGCATACGCCCTTTTGGCCAAGGGCATCGTTGTCAACGTTTTGCCGCTTTTCATGTGCTTTAAAGGCGAGTCGAATCTACCTCCTGAAATCTGTTTCCTGCAAATCTGCCTTGCTTTCAAATCCTCTTCGTTGCCTTCCCTCAATATATTTGTGGACGAGAGTTCTCATTTATAACTCTGCACGTTTGTGAATTGCAGTGCCCCTGAGCTCCATTTGTCTCCTCGCTTTTTTGGGAGCTGGCCGCAAAAGCGCAGGATTGCTTCAGGCCCTATTTTGGTTCTGGGGGGCAGGCTGAGCCTGTGGTTCATTCTTCTTCCTGATGGGAAAATGGAGTGACCTGTGCCTGTCCCAACACCTAGGGCTAGTCTTTCGTTGGTTCCCCGTCTTCCCGTTCATCCTCAGGACAAATTGCAACCTGGACGAAACAGGAGGTTAAAGGTGCTGATTCTCATAGTAGGGAGATGGTTAGTCAAGCAGCTGGAATGGCGAACCCGAGCACAAGGAGAGGAGAAATGAGGTGCGTTTTAGAAACCTTTCCCGATCTCATGGCATACCATCTTCTGGGTTTCCCATGCATGTTTTGATGTAGGAAGATTCCCTTGTACCTGGAGATTTGAGACCCATGGGGTGGGTACCCCGCGGTATTACTTTAAAGTATCTGCATTTGCTCACCAAACCTCACCAATCCTCTCAGCCCCAAGAGTGTCCAGCCTTATGTCTCATCCAGCTGTGGGTCTAGATATGGTCAATCCAGGTTGCATCAGAGACCCTGAACGGATTTTGTAAGAATTTCTCTCTCTTTCACTGTCTTTGCTTTGTGGGTTTTTTAAAGTAATGTATGTTTAGAATGGGGTTTGGCTGCTATTCCCTGCTGTGTTTATGCCGCTTTACACCCTCTTGATTCACTTGCAGAGAGATATCAATACATAGGTTTTCAGATTCATACTAGTCAGATATATTGTTGTGCGGTGACTAGGGGGTGTTGAGTCCAGTTCACTGAGCAGGGAGTAGGCCTTGTCTATTACATATTTGGCTTATGGAGCGGTGTCTGAGCTAATTTCAAACCCTTGTTTTATGCATCACCCCACCTCACCTTTCCAGTTAACCAGCCATAGTGTGTCTTCTAAAGGTGTGCCTCTGTTCTGTTTTGTAATTCAGTTCAAGTGTAGCGAATTTGACATTCCCTCTATAAGCGATATCTTAGGATAAGTGCCTTTTTCTGTGTGAATTATTTCACTTAGAATCATCGTACCTAAATCCACTCATCATGCTGCTAACTAGCCTTATGACATTGATTTCATGGCTGAGTGATATTGCATTGTGCCAAGTACCACCATTTCTTTATCCATTTTTCTCTTTCCTGGGATATTGAAGGTGTACCGAAGCGGAGGTTCTTGTAAACAGAGCAGCCGTAAAGTTTGGGGTTCCTGTGTCTTGTTGATTTTTAGTTTTCCCAATTTATACGCCCATGAGTGGAAGTGCCCTATGCTCTCAACGCTGTGTTTATTACTTTTTTCAGGACACACCGTACTCATCTCCAGAGTGCCTGTTGGCAATTTACATCCCACCCATCAGCGTAGCAAGGCTCCCATGTCTCCATGGCCTGTCCTGCTTTTCTGGTTTTTACACTTTGTTCAACAGGGCCCTTTTGACCGAGGGCAAGCGAGACTTCTTTGTAGCGCTGATTTGCCCTTCCGGCTTGCTTGGTTGGCCAAAAGGGGCGTATGCGTTTTTGTCTGAATATATTCAGGAAAAAACGCATACGCCCCTTTTGGCCAAGGGCATCATTGTCAACGTTTTGCCGCTTTTCATATGCTTTAAAGGCGAGTTGAATCTACCTCCTGAAATCTGTTTCCTGCAAATCTGCCTTGCTTTCAAATCCTCTTCGTTGCCTTCCCTCAATATATTTGTGGACGAGAGTTCTCATTTATAACTCTGCACGTTTGTGAATTGCAGTGCCCCTGAGCTCCATTTGTCTCCTCGCTTTTTTGGGAGCTGGCCGCAAAAGCGCAGGATTGCTTCAGGCCCTATTTTGGTTCTGGGGGGCAGGCTGAGCCTGTGGTTCATTCTTCTTCCTGATGGGAAAATGGAGTGACCTGTGCCTGTCCCAACACCTAGGGCTAGTCTCTCGTTGGTTCCCCGTCTTCACGTTCATCCTCAGGACAAATTGCAACCTGGACGAAACAGGAGGTTAAAGGTGCTGATTCTCCAAATAGAGAGATGGTTAGTCAAGCGGCTGGAATGGCGAACCCGAGCAAACGGAGAGGAGAAATGAGGTGCGCTTTAGAAACCTTTCCCGATCTCAAGGCATACCATCTTCTGGGTTTCCCATGCATGTTTTGATGTAGGAAGATTCCCTTGTACCTGGAGATTTGAGACCCATGGGGTGGGTACCCCGCGGTATTACTTTAAAGTATCTGCATTTGCTCACCCAACCTCACCAATCCTCTCAGCCCCAAGAGTGTCCAGCCTTATGTCTCATCCAGCTGTGGGTCTAGATATGGTCAATCCAGGTTGCATCAGAGACCCTGAACGGATTTTGTAAGAATTTCTCTCTCTTTCACTGTCTTTGCTTTGTGGGTTTTTTAAAGTAATGTATGTTTAGAATGGGGTTTGGCTGCTTTTCCCTGCTGTGTTTATGCCGCTTTACACCCTCTTGATTCACTTGCAGAGAGATATCGATACATAGGTTTTCAGATTCATACTAGTCAGATATATTCCTGTGCGGTGACTAGGGGGTGTTGAGTCCAGTTCACTGAGCAGGGAGTAGGCCTTGTCTATTACATATTTGGCTTATGGAGCGGTCTCTGAGCTAATTTCAAACCCTTGTTTTATGCATCACCCCACCTCACCTTTCCCGTTAAGCAGCCATAGTGTGTCTTCTAAAGGTGTGACTCTGTTCTGTTTTGTAATTCAGTTCAACTGTAGCGATTTTGACATTCCCTCTATAAGCGATATCTTAGGATAAGTGTCTTTTTCTGTGTGACTTATTTCACTTAGAATCATCGTACCTAAATCCACTCATCATGCTGCTAACTAGCCTTATGACATTGATTTCATGGCTGAGTGATATTGCATTGTGCCAAGTACCACCATTTCTTTATCCATTTATCTCTTTCCTGGGATATTGAAGGTGTACCGAAGCGGAGGTTCTTGGAAACAGAGCAGCCGTAAACTTTAGGGTGCCTGTGTCTTGTTGATTTTTAGTTTTCCCAATTTATACGCCCATGAGTGGAAGTGCCCTATGCTCTCTACGCTGTGTTTATTACTTGTTTCAGGACACACAGTACTCTTCTCCAGAGTGCCTGTTGGCAATTTACATCCCGCCCATCAGCGTAGCAAGGCTCCCATGTCTCCATGGCCTCTCCTGCTTTTCTGGTTTTTACAATTTGTTCAGCATGGCCCTTTTGACCGAGGGCAAGCGAGACTGCTTTGTAGTGCTGATTTGCCCTTCCGGCTTGCTTGGTTGGCCAAAAAGGGCGTATGCATTTCTTCCTGAATATATTCAGGAAAAAACGCATACGCCCTTTTTGGCCAAGGGCATCATTGTCAACGTTTTGCCGCTTTTCATAGACTTTAAAGGCGAGTCGAATCTACCTCCTGAAATCTGTTTCCTGCAAATCTGCCTTGCTTTCAAATCCTCTTCGTTGCCTTCCCTCAATATATTTGTGGACGAGAGTTCTCATTTATAACTCTGCACGTTTGTGAATTGCAGTGCCCCTGAGCTCCATTTGTCTCCTCGCTTTTTTGGGAGCTGGCCGCAAAAGCGCAGGATTGCTTCAGGCCCTATTTTGGTTCTGGGGGGCAGGCTGAGCCTGTGGTTCATTCTTCTTCCTGATGGGAAAATGGAGTGACCTATGCCTGTCCCAACACCTAGGGCTCGTCTCTCGTTGGTTCCGCGTCTTCCCGTTCATCCTCAGGACAAATTGCAACCTGTACAATCAGGAGGTTAAAGGTGCTGATTCTCCAAATAGGGAGATGGTTAGTCAAGCACCTGGAATGGTGAACCCGAGCACAATGAGAGGAGAAATGAGGTGCGTTTTAGAAACCTTTCCCGATCTCATGGCATACCATCTTCTGGGTTTCCCATGCATGTTTTAATGTAGGAAGACGCCCTTGTACCTGGAGATTTGAGACCCATGGGGTGTGTTCCCCGCAGTGTTACTTTAAAGTATCTGCGTTTGCTCACCCAACCTCACCAATCCTCTCAGCCCCAAGAGTGTCCAGCCTTATGTCTCATCCAGCTGTGGGTCTAGATATGGTCAATCCAGGTTGCATCAGAGACCCTGAACGGATTTTGTAAGAATTTCTCTCTCTTTCACTGTCTTTGTTTTGTGAGTTTTTTAAAGTAGTTTATGTTTAGAATCGGGCTTGGCTGCTTTTCCCTGCTGTGTTGATGCCGCTTTACACCCTCTTGATTCACTTGCAGAGAGATATCGATACATAGGTTTTCAGATTCTTACTAGTCAGATATATTCTTGTGTGGTGACTAGGGTGTGTTGAGTCCAGTTCACTGAGCAGGGAGTAGGCCTTGTCTATTACATATTTGGCTTATGGAGCGGTCTCTGAGCTAATTTCAAACCCTTGTTTTATGCATCACCCCACCTCACCTTTCCCGTTAAGCAGCCATAGTGTGTCTTCTAAAGGTGTGACTCTGTTCTGTTTTGTAATTCAGTTCAAGTGTAGCGATTTTGACATTCCCTCTATAAGCCATATCTTAGGATAAATGTCTTTTTCTGTGTGACTTATTTCACTTAGAATCATCGTATCTAAATCCACTCATCATGCTGCTAACTAGCCTTATGACATTGATTTCATGGCTGAGTGATATTCCATTGTGCCAAGTACTACCATTTCTTTATCCATTTTTCTCTTTCCTGGGATATTGAAGGTGTACCGAAGCGGAGGTTCTTGGAAACAGAGCAGCCGTAAACTTTAGGGTGCCTGTGTCTTGTTGATTTTTAGTTTTCCCAATTTATACGCCCATGAGTGGAAGTGCCCTATGCTCTCTACGCTGTGTTTATTACTTGTTTCAGGACACACCGTACTCTTCTCCAGAGTGCCTGTTGGCAATTTACATCCCGCCCATCAGCGTAGTAAGGCTCCCATGTCTCCATGGCCTGTCCTGCTTTTCTGGTTTTTACACTTTGTTCAGCATGGCCCTTTTGACCGAGGGCAAGCGAGACTTCTTTGTAGCGTTGATTTGCACTTCCGGCTTGCTTGGTTGGCCAAAAAGGGCGTATGCGTTTTTTCCTGAATATATTCAGGAAAAAACGCATACGCCCTTTTTGGCCAAGGGCATCATTGTCAACGTTTTGCCACTTTTCATGTGCTTTAAAGGCGAGTCGAATCTACCTCCTGAAATCTGTTTCCTGCAAATCTGCCTTGCTTTCAAATCCTCTTCGTTGCCTTCCCTCAATATATTTGTGGACGAGAGTTCTCATTTATAACTCTGCACGTTTGTGAATTGCAGTGCCCCTGAGCTCCATTTGTCTCCTCGCTTTTTTGGGAGCTGGCCGCAAAAGCGCAGGATTGCTTCAGGCCCTATTTTGGTTCTGGGGTGCAGGCTGAGCCTGTGGTTCATTCTTCTTCCTGATGGGAAAATGGAGTGACCTGTGCCTGTCCCAACACCTAGGGCTAGTCTCTCGTTGGTTCCCCGTCTTCCCGTTCATCCTCAGGACAAATTGCAACCTGGACGAAACAGTAGGTTAAAGGTGCTGATTCTCCAAGTAGGGAGATGGTTAGTCAAGCGGCTGGAATGGCGAACCCGAGCACAAGGAGAGGAGAAATGAGGTGCGTTTTAGAAACCTTTCCCGATCTCATGGCATACCATCTTCTGGGTTTCCCATGCATGTTTTGATGTAGGAAGATGCCCTTGTACCTGGAGATTTGAGACCCATGGGGTGTGTTCCCCGCAGTGTTACTTTAAAGTATCTGCATTTGCTCACCCAACCTCACCAATCCTCTCAGCCCCAAGAGTGTCCAGCCTTATGTCTCATCCAGCTGTGGGTCTAGATATGGTCAATCCAGGTTGCATCAGAGACCCTGAACGGATTCTGTAAGAATTTCTCTCTCTTTCACTGTCTTTGTTTTGTGGGTTTTTTAAAGTAATGTATGTTTAGAATGGGGTTGGCTGCTTTTCCCTGCTGTGTTTATGCCGCTTTACACCCTCTTGATTCACTTGCAGAGAGATATCAATACATAGGTTTTCAGATTCATACTAGTCAGATATATTCTTGTGCGGTGACTAGGGGGTGTTGAGTCCAGTTCACTGAGCAGGGAGTAGGCCTTGTCTATTACATATTTGGCTTATGGAGCGGTGTCTGAGCTAATTTCAAACCCTTGTTTTATTCATCACCCCACCTCACCTTTCCGGTTAAGCAGCCATAGTGTGTCTTCTAAAGGTGTGCCTCTGTTCTGTTTTGTAATTCAGTTCAAGTGTAGCGATTTTGACATTCCCTCTATAAGCGATATCTTAGGATAAGTGCCTTTTTCTGTGTGACTTATTTCACTTAGAATCATCGTACCTAAATCCACTCATCATGCTGCTAACTAGCCTTATGACATTGATTTCATGGCTGAGTGATATTGCATTGTGCCAAGTACCACCATTTCTTTATCCATTTTTCTCTTTCCTGGGATATTGAAGGTGTACCGAAGCGGAGGTTCTTGGAAACAGAGCAGCCGTAAAGTTTGGGGTGCCTGTGTCTTGTTGATTTTTAGTTTTCCCAATTTATACGCCCATGAGTGGAAGTGCCCTATGCTCTCAACGCTGTGTTTATTACTTGTTTCAGGACACACCGTACTCATCTCCAGAGTGCCTGTTGGCAATTTACATCCCGCCCATCAGCGTAGCAAGGCTCCCATGTCTCCATGATCTGTCCTGCTTTTCTGGTTTTTACACTTTGTTCAACATGGCCCTTTTGACCGAGGGCAAGTGAGACTTCTTTGTAGCGCTGATTTGCCCTTCCGGCTTGCTTGGTTGGCCAAAAAGGGCGTATGCGTTTTTTCCTGAATATATTCAGGAAAAAACGCATACGCCCTTTTTGGCCAAGGGAATCATTGTCAACGTTTTGCCGCTTTTCATGTGCTTTAAAGGCGAGTCGAATCTACCTCCTGAAATCTGTTTCCTGCAAATCTGCCTTGCTTTCAAATCCTCTTCGTTGCCTTCCCTCAATATATTTGTGGACGAGAGTTCTCATTTATAACTCTGCACGTTTGTGAATTGCAGTGCCCCTGAGCTCCATTTGGCTCCTCGCTTTTTTGGGAGCTGGCCGCAAAAGCGCAGGATTGCTTCAGGCCCTATTTTGGTTCTGGGGGGCAGGCTGAGCCTGTGGTTCATTCTTCTTCCTGATGGGAAAATGGAGTGACCTATGCCTGTCCCAACACCTAGGGCTCGTCTCTCGTTGGTTCCCCGTCTTCACGTTCATCCTCAGGACAAATTGCAACCTGTACAATCAGGAGGTTAAAGGTGCTGATTCTCCAAGTAGGGAGATGGTTAGTCAAGCAGCTGGAATGGTGAACCCGAGCACAAGGAGAGGAGAAATGAGGTGCATTTTAGAAACCTTTCCCGATCTCATGGCATACCATCTTCTGGGTTTCCCATGCATGTTTTGATGTAGGAAGATGCCTTTGTACCTGGAGATTTGAGACCCATGGGGTGTGTTCCCCGCAGTGTTACTTTAAAGTATCTGCGTTTGCTCACCCAACCTCACCAATCCTCTCAGCCCCAAGAGTGTCCAGCCTTATGTCTCATCCAGCTGTGGGTCTAGATATGGTCAATCCAGTTTGCATCAGAGACCCTGAACGGATTTTGTAAGAATTTCTCTCTCTTTCACTGTCTTTGTTTTGTGGGTTTTTTAAAGTAATTTATGTTTAGAATCGGGCTTGGCTGCTTTTCCCTGCTGTGTTGATGCCGCTTTACACCCTCTTGATTCACTTGCAGAGGGATATCGATACATAGGTTTTCAGATTCTTACTAGTCAGATATATTCTTGTGTGGTGACTAGGGTGTGTTGAGTCCAGTTCACTGAGCAGGGAGTAGGCCTTGTCTATTACATATTTGGCTTATGGAGCGGTCTCTGAGCTAATTTCAAACCCTTGTTTTATGCATCACCCCACCTCACCTTTCCAGTTAAGCAGCCATAGTGTGTCTTCTAAAGGTGTGCCTCTGTTCTGTTTTGTAATTCAGTTCAAGTGTAGCGATTTTGACATTCCCTCTATAAGCGATATCTTAGGATAAGTGCCTTTTTCTGTGTGACTTATTTCACTTAGAATCATCGTACCTAAATCCACTCATCATGCTGCTAACTAGCCTTATGACATTGATTTCATGGCTGAGTGATATTGCATTGTGCCAAGTACCACCAATTCTTTATCCATTTTTCTCTTTCCTGGGATATTGAAGGTGTACCGAAGCGGAGGTTCTTGGAAACAGAGCAGCCGTAAAGTTTGGGGTGCCTGTGTCTTGTTGATTTTTAGTTTGCCCAATTCATACGCCCATGAGTGGAAGTGCCCTATGCTCTCAACGCTGTGTTTATTACTTGTTTCAGGACACACCGTACGCATCTCCAGAGTGCCTGTTGGCAATTTACATCCCGCCCATCAGCGTAGCAATGCTCCCATGTCTCCATGGCCTGTCCTGCTTTTCTGGTTTTTACACTTTGTTCAGCATGGCCCTTTTGACCGAGGGCAAGCGAGACTTCTTTGTAGCGCTGATTTGCCCTTCCGGCTTGCTTGGTTGGCCAAAAAGGGCGTATGCGTTTTTTCCTGAATATATTCAGGAAAAAACGCATACGCCCTTTTTGGACAAGGGCATCATTGTCAACATTTTGCCGCTTTTCATGTGCTTTAAAGGCGAGTCGAATCTACCTCCTGAAATCTGTTTCCTGCAAATCTGCCTTGCTTTCAAATCCTCTTCGTTGCCTTTCCTCAATATATTTGTGGACGAGAGTTCTCATTTATAACTCTGCACGTTTGTGAATTGCAGTGGCCCTGAGCTCCATTTGTCGCCTCGCTTTTTTGGGAGCTGGCCGCAAAAGTGCAGGATTGCTTCAGGCCCTATTTTGGTTCTGGGGGGCAGGCTGAGCCTGTGGTTCAATCTTCTTCCTGATGGGAAAATGGAGTGACCTGTGCCTGTCCCAACACCTAGGGCTAGTCTCTCGTTGGTTGCCCGTCTTCCCGTTCATCCTCAGGACAAATTGCAACCTGGACGAAACAGGAGGTTAAAGGTGCTGATTCTCATAGTAGGGAGATGGTTAGTCAAGCGGCTGGAATGGCGAACCCGAGCACAAGGAGAGGAGAAATGAGGTGCGTTTTAGAAACCTTTCCCGATCTCACGGCGTACCATCTTCTGGGTTTCCCATGCCTGTTTTGATGTAGGAAGATTCCCTTGTACCTGGAGATTTGAGACCCATGGGGTGGGTACCCCGCGGTATTACTTTAAAGTATCTGCATTTGCTCACCCAACCTCACCAATCCTCTCAGCCCCAAGAGTGTCCAGCCTTATGTCTCATCCAGCTGTGGGTCTAGATATGGTCAATCCAGGTTGCATCAGAGACCCTGAACGGATTTTGTAAGAATTTCTCTCTCTTTCACTGTCTTTGCTTTGTGGGTTTTTTAAAGTAATGTATGTTTAGAATGGGGTTTGGCTGCTTTTCCCTGCTGTGTTTATGCCGCTTTACACCCTCTTGATTCACTTGCAGAGAGATATCAATACATAGGTTTTCAGATTCATACTAGTCAGAAATATTCTTGTGCGGTGACTAGGGGGTGTTGAGTCCAGTTCACTGAGCAGGGAGTAGGCCTTGTCTATTACATATTTGGCTTATGGAGCGGTGTCTGAGCTAATTTCAAACCCTTGTTTTATGCATCACCCCACCTCACCTTTCCGGTTAAGCAGCCATAGTGTGTCTTCTAAAGGTTTGCCTCTGTTCTGTTTTGTAATTCAGTTCAAGTGTAGCGATTTTGACATTCCCTCTATAAGCGATATCTTAGGATAAGTGTCTTTTTCTGTGTGACTTATTTCACTTAGAATCATCGTATCTAAATCCACTCATCATGCTGCTAACTAGCCTTATGACATTGATTTCATGGCTGAGTGATATTCCATTGTGCCAAGTACCACCATTTCTTTATCCATTTTTCTCTTTCCTGGGATATTGAAGGTGTACCGAAGCGGAGGTTCTTGGAAACAGAGCAGCCGTAAACTTTAGGGTGCCTGTGTCTTGTTGATTTTTAGTTTTCCCAATTTATACGCCCATGAGTGGAAGTGCCCTATGCTCTCTACGCTGTGTTTATTACTTGTTTCAGGACACACCGTACTCTTCTCCAGAGTGCCTGTTGGCAATTTACATCCCGCCCATCAGCGTAGCAAGGCTCCCATGTCTCCATGGCCTGTCCTGCTTTTCTGGTTTTTACACTTTGTTCAGCATGGCCCTTTTGACCGAGGGCAAGCGAGACTTCTTTGTAGCGCTGATTTGCCCTTCCGGCTTGCTTGGTTGGCCAAAAAGGGCGTATGCGTTTTTTCCTGAATATATTCAGGAAAAAACGCATACGCCCTTTTTGGACAAGGGCATCATTGTCAACGTTTTGCCGCGTTTCATGTGCTTTAACGGCGAGTCGAATCTACCTCCTGAAATCTGTTTCCTGCAAATCTGCCTTGCTTTCAAATCCTCTTCGTTGCCTTCCCTCAATATATTTGTGGACGAGAGTTCTCATTTATAACTCTGCACGTTTGTGAATTGCAGTGCCCCTGAGCTCCATTTGTCTCCTCGCTTTTTTGGGAGCTGGCCGCAAAAGCGCAGGATTGCTTCAGGCCCTATTTTGGTTCTGGGGGGCAGGCTGAGCCTGTGGTTCATTCTTCTTCCTGATGGGAAAATGGAGTGAACTGTGCCTGTCCCAACACCTAGGGTAGTCTTTCGTTGGTTCCCCATCTTCCCGTTCATCCTCAGGACAAAATGCAACCTGGACGAAACAGTAGGTTAAAGGTGCTGATTCTCCAAGTAGGGAGATGGTTAGTCAATCGGCTGGAATGGCGAACCCGAGCACAAGGAGAGGAGAAATGAGGTGCGTTGTAGAAACCTTTCCCGATCTCACGGCATACCATCTTCTGGGTTTCCCATGCATGTTTTGATGTAGGAAGATGCCCTTGTACCTGGAGATTTGAGACCCATTGGGGTGGGTACCCCGCGGTATTACTTTAAAGTATCTGCATTTGCTCACCCAACCTCACCAATCCTCTCAGCCCCAAGAGTGTCCAGCCTTATGTCTCATCCAGCTGTGGGTCTAGATATGGTCAATCCAGGTTGCATCAGAGACCCTGAACGGATTTTGTAAGAATTTCTCTCTCTTTCACTGTCTTTGCTTTGTGGGTTTTTTAAAGTAATGTATGTTTAGAATGGGGTTTGGCTGCTTTTCCCTGCTGTGTTTATGCCGCTTTACACCCTCTTGATTCACTTGCAGAGAGATATCAATACATAGGTTTTCAGATTCATACTAGTCAGATATATTCCTGTGCGGTGACTAGGGGGTGTTGAGTCCAGTTCACTGAGCAGGGAGTAGGCCTTGTCTATTACATATTTGGCTTATGGAGCGGTCTCTGAGCTAATTTCAAACCCTTGTTTTATGCATCACCCCACCTCACCTTTCCCGTTAAGCAGCCATAGTGTGTCTTCTAAAGGTGTGACTCTGTTCTGTTTTGTAATTCAGTTCAAGTGTAGCGATTTTGACATTCCCTCTATAAGCGATATCTTAGGATAAGTGTCTTTTTCTGTGTGACTTATTTCACTTAGAATCATCGTCGCTAAATCCACTCATCATGCTGCTAACTAGCCTTATGACATTGATTTCATGGCTGAGTGATATTCCATTGTGCCAAGTACCACCATTTCTTTATCCATTTTTCTCTTTCCTGGGATATTGAAGGTGTACCGAAGCGGAGGTTCTTGGAAACAGAGCAGCCGTAAACTTTAGGGTGCCTGTGTCTTGTTGATTTTTAGTTTTCCCAATTTATACGCCCATGAGTGGAAGTGCCCTATGCTCTCTACGCTGTGTTTATTACTTGTTTCAGGACACACCGTACTCTTCTCCAGAGTCCCTGTTGGCAATTTATATCCCGCCCATCAGCGTAGCAAGGCTCCCATGTCTCCATGGCCTGTCCTGCTTTTCTGGTTTTTACACTTTGTTCAGCATGGCCCTTTTGACCGAGGGCAAGCGAGACTTGTTTGTAGCGCTGATTTGCCCTTCCGGCTTGCTTGGTTGGCCAAAAAGGGCGTATGCGTTTTTTCCTGAATATATTCAGGAGAAAACGCATACGCCCTTTTTGGCCAAGGGCATCATTGTCAACGTTTTGCCGCTTTTCATGTGCTTTAAAGGCGAGTCGAATCTACCTCCTGAAATCTGTTTCCTGCAAATCTGCCTTGCTTTCAAATCCTCTTCGTTGCCTTCCCTCAATATATTTGTGGACGAGAGTTCTCATTTATAACTCTGCACGTTTGTGAATTGCAGTGGCCCTGAGCTCCATTTGTCTCCTCGCTTTTTTGGGAGCTGGCCGCAAAAGCGCAGGATTGCTTCAGGCCCTATTTTGGTTCTGGGGGGTAGGCTGAGCCTGTGGTTCATTCTTCTTCCTGATGGGAAAATGGAGTGACCTGTGCCTGTCCCAACACCTAGGGCTAGTCTCTCGTTGGTTCCCCGTCTTCCCGTTCATCCTCAGGACAAATTGCAACCTGGACGAAACAGGAGGTTAAAGGTGCTGATTCTCCAAGTAGAGAGATGGTTAGTCAAGCGGCTGGAATGGCGAACCCGAGCAAAAGGAGAGGAGAAATTAGGTGCGCTTTAGAAACCTTTCCCGATCTCACGGCATACCATCTTCTGGGTTTCCCATGCATGTTTTGATGTAGGAAGATTCCCTTGTACCTGGAGATTTGAGACCCATGGGGTGGGTACCCCGCGTTATTACTTTAAAGTATCTGCATTTGCTCACCCAACCTCACCAATCCTCTCAGCCCCAAGAGTGTCCAGCCTTATGTCTCATCCAGCTGTGGGTCTAGATATGGTCAATCCAGGTTGCATCAGAGACCCTGAACGGATTTTGTAAGAATTTCTCTCTCTTTCACTGTCTTTGCTTTGTGGGTTTTTTAAAGTAATGTATGTTTAGAATGGGGTTTGGCTGCTTTTCCCTGCTGTGTTTATGCCGCTTTACACCCTCTTGATTCACTTGCAGAGAGATATCGATACATAGGTTTTCAGATTCATACTAGTCAGATATATTCCTGTGCGGTGACTAGGGGGTGTTGAGTCCAGTTCACTGAGCAGGGAGTAGGCCTTGTCTAGTACATATTTGGCTTATGGAGCGGTGTCTGAGCTAATTTCAAACCCTTGTTTTATGCATCACCCCACCTCACCTTTCCCGTTAAGTAGCCATAGTGTGTCTTCTAAAGGTGTGACTCTGTTCTGTTTTGTAATTCAGTTCAAGTGTAGCGATTTTGATATTCCCTCTATAAGCGATATCTTAGGATAAGTGTCTTTTTCTGTGTGACTTATTTCACTTAGAATCATCGTACCTAAATCCACTCATCATGCTGCTAACTAGCCTTATGACATTGATTTCATGGCTGAGTGATATTGCATTGTGCCAAGTACCACCATTTCTTTATCCATTTTTCTCTTTCCTGGGATATTGAAGGTGTACCGAAGCGGAGGTTCTTGGAAACAGAGCAGCCGTAAACTTTAGGGTGCCTGTGTCTTGTTGATTTTTAGTTTTCCCAATTTATACGCCCATGAGTGGAAGTGCCCTATGCTCTCTACGCTGTGTTTATTACTTGTTTCAGGACACACCGTACTCTTCTCCAGAGTGCCTGTTGGCAATTTATATCCCGCCCATCAGCGTAGCAAGGCTCCCATGTCTCCATGGCCTGTCCTGCTTTTCTGGTTTTTACACTTTGTTCAGCATGGCCCTTTTGACCGAGGGCAAGCGAGACTTCGTTGTAGCGCTGATTTGCCCTTCCGGCTTGCTTGGTTGGCCAAAAAGGGCGTATGCGTTTTTTCCTGAATATATTCAGGAAAAAACGCATACGCCCTTTTTGGCCAAGGGCATCATTGTCAACGTTTTGCCGCTTTTCATGTGCTTTAACGGCGAGTCGAATCTACCTCCTGAAATCTGTTTCCTGCAAATCTGCCTTGCTTTCAAATCCTCTTCGTTGCCTTCCCTCAATATATTTGTGGACGAGAGTTCTCATTTATAACTCTGCACGTTTGTGAATTGCAGTGGCCCTGAGTTCCATTTGTCTCCTCGCTTTTTTGGGAGCTGGCCGCAAAAGCACAGGATTGCTTCAGGCCCTATTTTGGTTCTGGGGGGTAGGCTGAGCCTGTGGTTCATTCTTCTTCCTGATGGGAAAATGGAGTGACCTGTGCCTGTCCCAACACCTAGGGCTAGTCTCTCGTTGGTTCCCCGTCTTCCCGTTCATCCTCAGGACAAATTGCAACCTGGACGAAACAGGAGGTTAAAGGTGCTGATTCTCCAAGTAGAGAGATGGTTAGTCAAGCGGCTGGAATGGCGAACCCGAGCAAAAGGAGAGGAGAAATGAGGTGAGCTTTAGAAACCTTTCCTGATCTCACGGCATACCATCTTCTGGGTTTCCCATGCATGTTTTGATGTAGGAAGATTCCCTTGTACCTGGAGATTTGAGACCCATGGGGTGGGTACCCAACGGTATTACTTTAAAGTATCTGCATTTGCTCACCCAACCTCACCAATCCTCTCAGCCCCAAGAGTGTCCAGCCTTATGTCTCATCCAGCTGTGGGTCTAGATATGGTCAATCCAGGTTGCATCAGAGACCCTGAACGGATTTTGTAAGAATTTCTCTCTCTTTCACTGTCTTTGCTTTGTGGGTTTTTTAAAGTAATGTATGTTTAGAATGGGGTTTGGCTGCTTTTCCCTGCTGTGTTTATGCCGCTTTACACCCTCTTGATTCACTTGCAGAGAGATATCGATACATAGGTTTTCAGATTCATACTAGTCAGATATATTCCTGTGCGGTGACTAGGGGGTGTTGAGTCCAGTTCACTGAGCAGGGAGTAGGCCTTGTCTAGTACATATTTGGCTTATGGAGTGGTGTCTGAGCTAATTTCAAACCCTTGTTTTATGCATCACCCCACCTCACCTTTCCCGTTAAGTAGCCATAGTGTGTCTTCTAAAGGTGTGACTCTGTTCTGTTTTGTAATTCAGTTCAAGTGTAGCGATTTTGATATTCCCTCTATAAGCGATATCTTAGGATAAGTGTCTTTTTCTGTGTGACTTATTTCACTTAGAATCATCGTACCTAAATCCACTCATCATGCTGCTAACTAGCCTTATGACATTGATTTCATGGCTGAGTGATATTGCATTGTGCCAAGTACCACCATTTCTTTATCCATTTTTCTCTTTCCTGGGATATTGAAGGTGTACCGAAGCGGAGGTTCTTGGAAACAGAGCAGCCGTAAACATTAGGGTGCCTGTGTCTTGTTGATTTTTAGTTTTCCCAATTTATATGCCCATCAGTGGAAGTGCCCTATGCTCTCTACGCTGTGTTTATTACTTGTTTCAGGACACACCGTACTCTTCTCCAGAGTGCCTGTTGGCAATTTATATCCCGCCCATCAGCGTAGCAAGGCTCCCATGTCTCCATGGCCTGTCCTGCTTTTCTGGTTTTTACAGTTTGTTCAGCATGGCCCTTTGACCGAGGGCAAGCGAGGCTTCTTTGTAGCGCTGATTTGCCCTTCCGGCTTGTTTGGTTGGCCAAAAAGGGCGTATGCGTTTTTTCCTGAATATATTCAGGAAAAAACGCATACGCCCTTTTTGGCCAAGGGCATCATTGTCAACGTTTTGCCGCTTTTTATGTGCTTTAAAGGCGAGTCGAATCTACCTCCTGAAATCTGTTTCCTGCAAATCTGCCTTGCTTTCAAATCGTCTTCGTTGCCTTCCCTCAATATATTTGTGGACGAGAGTTCTCATTTATAACTCTGCACGTTTGTGAATTGCAGTGCCCCTGAACTCCATTTGTCTCCTCGCTTTTTTGGGAGCTGGCCGCAAAAGCGCAGGATTGCTTCAGGCCCTATTTTGGTTCTGGGGGGCAGGCTGAGCCTGTGGTTCATTCTTCTTCCTGATGGGAAAATGGAGTGACCTATGCCTGTCCCAACACCTAGGGCTCGTCTCTCGTTGGTTCCGCGTCTTCCCGTTCATCCTCAGGACAAATTGCAACCTGTACAATCAGGAGGTTAAAGCTGCTGATTCTCCAAGTAGGGAGATGGTTAGTCAAGCGGCTGGAATGGTGAATCCGAGCACAATGAGAGGAGAAATGAGGTGCGTTTTAGAAACTTTTCCCGATCTCACGGCATACCATCTTCTGGGTTTCCCATGCATGTTTTGATGTAGGAAGACGCCCTTGTACCTGGAGATTTGAGACCCATGGGGTGTGTTCCCCGCAGTGTTACTTTAAAGTATCTGCGTTTGCTCACCCAACCTCACCAATCCTCTCAGCCCCAAGAGTGTCCAGCCTTATGTCTCATCCAGCTGTGGGTCTAGATATGGTCAATCCAGGTTGCATCAGAGACCTGAACGGATTTTGTAAGAATTTCTCTCTCTTTCACTGTCTTTGTTTTGTGGGTTTTTTAAAGTAATTTATGTTTAGAATCGGGCTTGGCTGCTTTTCCCTGCTGTGTTGATGCCGCTTTACACCCTCTTGATTCACTTGCAGAGAGATATCGATACATAGGTTTTCAGATTCTTACTAGTCAGATATATTCTTGTGCGGTGACTAGGGTGTGTTGAGTCCAGTTCACTGAGCAGGGAGTAGGCCTTGTCTATTACATATTTGGCTTATGGAGCGGTCTCTGAGCTAATTTCAAACCCTTGTTTTATGCATCACCCCACCTCACCTTTCCCGTTAAGCAGCCATAGTGTGTCTTCTAAAGGTGTGACTCTGTTCTGTTTTGTAATTCAGTTCAAGTGTAGCGATTTTGACATTCCCTCTATAAGCGATATCTTAGGATAAGTGTCTTTTTCTGTGTGACTTATTTCACTTAGAATCATCGTCACTAAATCCACTCATCATGCTGCTAACTAGCCTTATGACATTGATTTCATGGCTGAGTGATATTCCATTGTGCCAAGTACTACCATTTCTTTATCCATTTTTCTCTTTCCTGGGATATTGAAGGTGTACCGAAGCGGAGGTTCTTGGAAACAGAGCAGCCGTAAACTTTAGGGTGCCTGTGACTTGTTGATTTTTAGTTTTCCCAATTTATACGCCCATGAGTGGAAGTGCCCTATGCTCTCTACGCTGTGTTTATTACTTGTTTCAGGACACACCGTACTCTTCTCCAGAGTGCCTGTTGGCAATTTACATCCCGCCCATCAGCGTAGCAAGGCTCCCATGTCTCCATGGCCTGTCCTGCTTTTCTGGTTTTTACAGTTTGTTCAGCATGGCCCTTTGACCGAGGGCAAGCGAGACTTCTTTGTAGCGCTGATTTGCCCTTCCGGCTTGCTTGGTTGGCCAAAAAGGGCGTATGCGTTTTTTCCTGAATATATTCAGGAAAAAACGCATACGCCCTTTTTGGCCAAGGGCATCATTGTCAACGTTTTGCCGCTTTTTATGTGCTTTAAAGGCGAGTCGAATCTACCTCCTGAAATCTGTTTCCTGCAAATCTGCCTTGCTTTCAAATCCTCTTCGTTGCCTTCCCTCAATATATTTGTGGACGAGAGTTCTCATTTATAACTCTGCACGTTTGTGAATTGCAGTGCCCCTGAGCTCCATTTGTCTCCTCGCTTTTTTGGGAGCTGGCCGCAAAAGCGCAGGATTGCTTCAGGCCCTATTTTGGTTCTGGGGGGCAGGCTGAGCCTGTGGTTCATTCTTCTTCCTGATGGGAAAATGGAGTGACCGATGCCTGTCCCAACATCTAGGGCTCGTCTCTCGTTGGTTCCGCATCTTCCCGTTCATCCTCAGGACAAATTGCAACCTGGACGAAACAGGAGTTTAAAGGTGCTGATGCTCCAAGTAGGGAGATGGTTAGTCAAGCGGCTGGAATGGCGAACCCGAGCACAAGGAGAGGAGAAATGAGGTGCGTTTTAGAAACCTTTCCCGATCTCATGGCATACCATCTTCTGGGTTTCCCATGCATGTTTTGATGTAGGAAGATTCCCTTGTACCTGGAGATTTGAGACCCATGGGGTGTGTTCCCCGCAGTGTTACTTTAAAGTATCTGCGTTTGCTCACCCAACCTCACCAATCCTCTCAGCCCCAAGAGTGTCCAGCCTTATGTCTCATCCAGCTATGGGTCTAGATATGGTCAATCCAGGTTGCATCATAGACCCTGAACGGATTTTGTAAGAATTTCTCTCTCTTTCACTGTCTTTGTTTTGTGGGTTTTTTAAAGTAATTTATATTTAGAATCGGGCTTGGCTGCTCTTCCCTGCTGTGTTGATGTCGCTTTACACCCTCTTGATTCACTTGCAGAGAGATATCGATACATAGGTTTTCAGATTCTTACTAGTCAGATATATTCTTGTGTGGTGACTAGGGTGTGTTGAGTCCAGTTCACTGAGCAGGGAGTAGGCCTTGTCTATTACATATTTGGCTTATGGAGCGGTCTCTGAGCTAATTTCAAACCCTTGTTTTATGCATCACCCCACCTCACCTTTCCCGTTAAGCAGCCATAGTGTGTCTTCTAAAGGTGTGACTCTGTTCTGTTTTGTAATTCAGTTCAAGTGTAGCGATTTTGACATTCCCTCTATAAGCGATATCTTAGGATAAGTGTCTTTTTCTGTGTGACTTATTTCACGTAGAATCATTGTACCTAAATCCACTCATCATGCTGCTAACTAGCCTTATGACATTGATTTCATGGCTGAGTGATATTCCATTGTGCCAAGTACCACCATTTCTTTATCCATTTTTCTCTTTCCTGGGATATTGAAGGTGTACCGAAGCGGAGGTTCTTGGAAACAGAGCAGCCGTAAAGTTTGGGGTGCCTGTGTCTTGTTGATTTTTATTTTTCCCAATTTATACGCCCATGAGTGGAAGTGCCCTATGCTCTCTAAGCTGTGTTTATTACTTGTTTCAGGACACACCGTACTCTTCTCCAGAGTGCCTGTTGGCAATTTACATCCCGCCCATCAGCGTAGCAAGGCTCCCATGTCTGCATGGCCTGTCCTGCTTTTCTGGTTTTTACACTTTGTTCAGCATGGCCCTTTTGACCGAGGGCAAGCGAGACTTCTTTGTAGCGCTGATTTGCCCTTCCGGCTTGCTTGGTTGGCCAAAAAGGGCGTATGCGTTTTTTCCTGAATATATTCAGGAAAAAACGCATACGCCCTTTTTGGCCAAGGGCATCATTGTCAACGTTTTGCCGCTTTTCATGTGCTTTAAAGGCGAGTCGAATCTACCTCCTGAAATCTGTTTCCTGCAAATCTGCCTTGCTTTCAAATCCTCTTCGTTGCCTTCCCTCAATATATTTGTGGACGAGAGTTCTCATTTATAACTCTGCACGTTTGTGAATTGCAGTGCCCCTGAGCTCCATTTGTCTCCTCGCTTTTTTGGGAGCTGGCCGCAAAAGCGCAGGATTGCTTCAGGCCCTATTTTGGTTCTGGGGGGTAGGCTGAGCCTGTGGTTCATTCTTCTTCCTGATGGGAAAATGGAGTGACCTGTGCCTGTCCCAACACCTAGGGCTAGTCTCTCGTTGGTTCCCCGTATTCCCGTTCATCCTCAGGACAAATTGCAACCTGGACGAAACAGGAGGTTAAAGGTGCTGATTCTCCAGGTAGAGAGATGGTTAGTCAAGCGGCTGGAATGGCGAACCCGAGCACAAGGAGAGGAGAAATGAGGTGCGTTTTAGAAACCTTTCCCGATCTCACGGCATACCATCTTCTGGGTTTCCCATGCATGTTTTGATGTAGGAAGATTCCCTTGTACCTGGAGATTTGAGACCCATGGGGTGGGTACCCCACGGTATTACTTTAAAGTATCTGCGTTTGCTCACCCAACCTCACCAATCCTCTCAGCCCCAAGAGTGTCCAGCCTTATGTCTCATCCAGCTGTGGGTCTAGATATGGTCAATCCAGGTTGCATCAGAGACCCTGAACGGATTTTGTAAGAATTTCTCTCTTTTTCACTGTCTTTGCTTTGTGGGTTTTTTAAAGTAATGTATGTTTAGAATGGGGTTTGGCTGCTTTTCCCTGCTGTGTTTATGCCGCTTTACACCCTCTTGATTCACTTGCAGAGAGATATCGATACATAGGTTTTCAGATTCATACTAGTCAGATATATTCTTGTGCGGTGACTAGGGGGTGTTGAGTCCAGTTCACTGAGCAGGGAGTAGGCCTTCTCTATTTCATATTTGGCTTATGGAGCGGTGTCTGAGCTAATTTCAAACCCTTGTTTTATGCATCACCCCACCTCACCTTTCCGGTTAAGCAGCCATAGTGTGTCTTCTAAAGGTGTGACTCTGTTCTCTTTTGTAATTCAGTTCAAGTGTAGCGATTTTGACATTCCCTCTATAAGCGATATCTTAGGATAAGTGTCTTTTTCTGTGTGACTTATTTCACTTAGAATCATCGTACCTAAATCCACTCATCATGCTGCTAACTAGCCTTATGACATTGATTTCATGGCTGAGTGATATTGCATTGTGCCAAGTACCACCATTTCTTTATCCATTTTTCTCTTTCCTGGGATATTGAAGGTGTACCGAAGTGGAGGTTCTTGGAAACAGAGCAGCCGTAAATTTTGGGGTGCCTGTGTCTTGTTGATTTTTACTTTTCCCAATTTATATGCCCCTGAGTGGAAGTGCCCTATGCTCTCAACGCTGTGTTTATTACTTGTTTCAGGACACACCGTACTCTTCTCCAGAGTGCCTGTTGGCAATTTACATCCCGCTCATCAGTGTAGCAAGGCTCCCATGTCTCCATCGCCTGTCCTGCTTTTCTGGTTTTTACACTTTGTTCAGCATGGCCCTTTTGACCGAGGGCAAGCGAGACTTCTTTGTAGCGCTGATTTGCCCTTCCGGCTTGCTTGGTTGGCCAAAAAGGGCGTATGCTTTTTTTCCTGAATATATTCAAGGAAAAACGCATACGCCCTTTTTGGCCAAGGGCATCATTTTCAACGTTTTGCCGCTTTTCATATGCTTTAAAGGCGAGTGGAATCTACCTCCTGAAATCTGTTTCCTGCAAATCTGCCTTGCTTTCAAATCCTCTTCGTTGCCTTCCCTCAATATATTTGTGGACGAGAGTTCTCATTTATAACTCTGCACGTTTGTGAATTGCAGTGCCCCTGAGCTCCATTTGTCTCCTCGCTTTTTTGGGAGCTGGCCGCAAAAGCGCAGGATTGCTTCAGGCCCTATTTTGGTTCTGGGGGGCAGGCTGAGCCTGTGGTTCATTCTTCTTCCTGATGGGAAAATGGAGTGACCTGTGCCTGTCCCAACACCTAGGGCTAGTCTCTCGTTGGTTCCCCGTCTTCCCGTTCATCCTCAGGACAAATTGCAACCTGGACGAAACAGTAGGTTAAAGGTGCTGATTCTCCAAGTAGGGAGATGGTTAGTCAAGCGGCTGGAATGGCGAACCCGAGCACAAGGAGAGGAGAAATGAGGTGCGTTTTAGAAACCTTTCCCGATCTCACGACATACCATCTTCTGGGTTTCCCATGCATGTTTTGATGTAGGAAGATTCCCTTGTACCTGGAAATTTGAGACCCATGGGGTGGGTACCCCGCGGTATTACTTTAAAGTATCTGCATTTGCTCACCCAACCTCACCAATCCTCTCAGACCCAAGAGTGTCCAGCCTTATGTCTCATCCAGCTGTGGGTCTAGATATGGTCAATCCAGGTTGCATCAGAGACCCTGAACGGATTTTGTAAGAATTTCTCTCTCTTTCACTGTCTTTGCTTTGTGGGTTTTTTAAATTAATGTATGTTTAGAATAGGGCTTGGCTGCTTTTCCCTGCTGTGTTGATGCCGCTTTACACCCTCTTGATTCACTTGCAGAGAGATATCGATACATAGGTTTTCAGATTCTTACTAGTCAGATATATTCTTGTGTGGTGACTAGGGTGTGTTGAGTCCAGTTCACTGAGCAGGGAGTAGGCCTTGTCTATTACATATTTGGCTTATGGAGTGGTCTCTGAGCTAATTTCAAACCCTTGTTTTATGCATCACCCCACCTCACCTTTCCCGTTAAGCAGCCATAGTGTGTCTTCTAAAGGTGTGACTCTGTTCTGTTTTGTAATTCAGTTCAAGTGTAGCGATTTTGACATTCCCTCTATAAGCGATATCTTAGGATAAGTGCCTTTTTCTTTGTGACTTATTTCACTTAGAATCATCGTCGCTAAATCGACACATCATGCTGCTAACTAGCCTTATGACATTGATTTCATGGCTGAGTGATATTCCATTGTGCCAAGTACCACCATTTCTTTATCCATTTTTCTCTTTCCTGGGATATTGAAGGTGTACCGAAGCGGAGGTTCTTGGCAACAGAGCAGCCGTAAAGTTTGGGGTGCCTGTGTCTTGTTGATTTTTAGTTTTCCCAATTTATACGCCCATGAGTGGAAGTGCCCTATGCTCTCTACGCTGTGTTTATTACTTGTTTCAGGACACACCGTACTCTTCTCCAGAGTGCCTGTTGGCAATTTACATCCCGCCCATCAGCGTAGCAAGGCTCCCATGTCTCCATGGCCTGTCCTGCTTTTCTGGTTTTTACACTTTGTTCAGCATGGCCCTTTTGACCGAGGGCAAGCGAGACTTCTTTGTAGCGCTGATTTGCCCTTCCGGCTTGCTTGGTTGGCCAAAAAGGGCGTATGCGTTTTTTCCTGAATATATTCAGGAAAAAACGCATACGCCCTTTTTGGCCAAGGGCATCATTGTCAACGTTTTGCCGCTTTTCATGTGCTTTAAAGGCGAGTCGAATCTACCTCCTGAAATCTGTTTCCTGCAAATCTGCCTTGCTTTCAAATCCTCTTTGTTGCCTTTCCTCAATATATTTGTGGACGAGAGTTCTCATTTATAACTCTGCACGTTTGTGAATTGCAGTGCCCCTGAGCTCCATTTGTCTCCTCGCTTTTTTGGGAGCTGGCCGCAAAAGCGCAGGATTGCTTCAGGCCCTATTTTGGTTCTGGGGGGCAGGCTGAGCCTGTGGTTCATTCTTCTTCCTGATGGGAAAATGGAGTGATCTATGCCTGTCCCAACACCTAGGGCTCGTCTCTCGTTGGTTCCGCGTCTTCCCGTTCATCCTCAGGACAAATTGCAACCTGTACAATCAGGAGGATAAAGGTGCTGATTCTCCAAGTAGGGAGATGGTTAGTCAAGCGGCTGGAATGGCGAACCCGAGCACAAGGAGAGGAGAAATGAGGTGCGTTGTAGAAACCTTTCCCGATCTCATGGCATACCATCTTCTGGGTTTCCCATGCATGTTTTGATGTAGGAAGATTCCCTTGTACCTGGAGATTTGAGACCCATGGGGTGTGTTCCCCGCAGTGTTATTTAAAGTATCTGCGTTTGCTCACCCAACCTCACCAATCCTCTCAGCCCCAAGAGTGTCCAGCCTTATGTCTCATCCAGCTGTGGGTCTAGATATGGTCAATCCAGGTTGCATCATAGACCCTGAACGGATTTTGTAAGAATTTCTCTCTCTTTCACTGTCTTTGTTTTGTGGGTTTTTTTAAGTAATTAATGTTTAGAATCGGGCATGGCTGCTTTTCCCTGCTGTGTTGATGCCGCTTTACACCCTCTTGATTCACTTGCAGAGAGATATCGATACATAGGTTTTCAGATTCTTACTAGTCAGATATATTCTTGTGTGGTGACTAGGGTGTTTTGAGTCCAGTTCACTGAGCAGGGAGTAGGCCTTGTCTATTACATATTTGGCTTATGGAGCGGTCTCTGAGCTAATTTCAAACCCTTGTTTTATGCATCACCCCACCTCACCTTTCCCGTTAAGCAGCCATAGTGTGTCTTCTAAAGGTGTGCCTCTGTTCTGTTTCGTAATTCAGTTCAAGTGTAGCGATTTTGACATTCCCTCTATAAGCGATATCTTAGGATAAGTGTCTTTTTCTGTGTGACTTATTTCACTTAGAATCATCGTACCTAAATCCACTCATCATGCTGCTAACTAGCCTTATGACATTGATTTCATGGCTGAGTGATATTCCATTGTGCCAAGTACCACCATTTCTTTATCCATTTTTCTCTTTCCTGGGATATTGAAGGTGTACCGAAGCGGAGGTTCTTGGAAACAGAGCAGCCGTAAACTTTAGGGTGCCTGTGTCTTGTTGATTTTTAGTTTTCCCAATTTATACGCCCATGAGTGGAAGTGCCCTATGCTCTCTACGCTGTGTTTATTATTGTTTCAGGACACACCGTACACGTCTCCAGAGTGCCTGTTGGCAATTTACATCCCGCCCATCAGCGTAGCAAGGCTCCCATGTCTCCATGGCCTGTCCTGCTTTTCTGGTTTTTACACTGTGTTCAGCATGTCCCTTTTGACTGAGGGCAAGCGAGACTTTTTTGTAGCGCAGATTTGCCCTTCCGGCTTGCTTGGTTGGCCAAAAAGGGCGTATGCGTTTTTTCCTGAATATATTCAGGAAAAAACGCATACGCCCTTTTTGGCCAAGGGCATCATTGTCAACGTTTTGCCGCTTTTCATGTGCTTTAAAGGCGAGTCGAATCTACCTCCTGAAATCTGTTTCCTGCAAATCTGCCTTGCTTTCAAATCCTCTTCGTTGCTTTCCCTCAATATATTTGTGGACGAGAGTTCTCATTTATAACTCTGCACGTTTGTGAATTGCAGTGCCCCTGAGCTCCATTTGTCTCCTCGCTTTTTTGGGAGCTGGCCGCAAAAGCGCAGGATTGCTTCAGGCCCTATTTTGGTTCTGGGGGGCAGGCTGAGCCTGTGGTTCATTCTTCTTCCTGATGGGAAAATGGAGTGACCTGTGCCTGTCCCAACACCTAGGGCTAGTCTTTCGTTGGTTCCCCGTCTTCCCGTGCATCCTCAGGACAAATTGCAACCTGGACGAAACAGTAGGTTAAAGGTGCTGATTCTCCAAGTAGGGAGATGGTTAGTCAAGCGGCTGGAATGGCGAACCCGAGCACAAGGAGAGGAGAAATGAGGTGCGTTTTAGAAACCTTTCCCGATCTCACGGCATACCATCTTCTGGCTTTCCCATGAATGTTTTGATGTAGGAAGATTCCCTTGTACCTGGAGATTTGAGACCCATGGGGTGTGTTCCCCGCAGTGTTACTTCAAAGTATCTGCGTTTGCTCACCCAACCTCACCAATCCTCTCAGCCCCAAGAGTGTCCAGTCTTATGTCTCATCAAGCTGTGGGTCTAGATATGGTCAATCCAGGTTGGATCATAGACCCTGAACGGATTTTGTAAGAATTTCTCTCTCTTTCTGTATCTTTGTTTTGTGGGTTTTTTAAAGTAATTTATGTTTAGAATCGGGCTTGGCTGCTTTTCCCTGCTGTGTTGATGCCGCTTTACACCCTCTTGATTCACTTGCAGAGAGATATCGATACATAGGTTTTCAGATTCGTACTAGTCAGAATTATTCTTGTGTGGTGACTAGGGGGTGTTGAGTCCAGTTCACTGAGCAGGGAGTAGGCCTTGTCTATTACATATTTGGCTTATGGAGCGGTCTCTGAGCTAATTTCAAACCCTTGTTTTATGCATCTCCCCACCTCACCTTTCCCGTTAAGCAGCCATAGTGTGTCTTCTAAAGGTGTGACTCTGTTCTGTTTTGTAATTCAGTTCAAGTGTAGCGATTTTGACATTCCCTCTATAAGCGATATCTTAGGATGAGTGTCTTTTTCTGTGTGACTTATTTCACTTAGAATCATCGTACCTAAATCCACTCATCATGCTGCTAACTAGCCTTATGACATTGATTTCATGGCTGAGTGATATTCCATTGTGCCAAGTACCACCATTTCTTTATCCATTTTTCTCTTTCCTGGGATATTGAAGGTGTACCGAAGCGGAGGTTCTTGGAAACAGAGCAGCCGTAAACTTTAGGGTGCCTGTGTCTTGTTGATTTTTAGTTTTCCCAATTTATACGCCCATGAGTGGAAGTGCCCTATGCTCTCTACGCTGTGTTTATTACTTGTTTCAGGACACACCGTACACTTCTCCAGAGTGCCTGTTGGCAATTTACATCCCGCCCATCAGCGTAGCAAGGCTCCCATGTCTCCATGGCCTGTCCTGCTTTTCTGGTTTTTACACTTTGTTCAGCATGGCCCTTTTGACCGAGGGCAAGCGAGACTTCTTTGTAGCGCTGATTTGCCCTTCTGGCTTGCTTGGTTGGCCAAAAAGGGCGTATGCGTTTTTTCCTGAATATATTCAGGAAAAAACGCATACGCCCTTTTTGGCCAAGGGCATCATTGTCAACGTTTTGCCGCTTTTCATGTGCTTTAAAGGCGAGTCGAATCTACCTCCTGAAATCTGTTTCCTGCAAATCTGCCTTGCTTTCAAATCCTCTTCCTTGCCTTCCCTCAATATATTTGTGGACGAGAGTTCTCATTTATAACTCTGCACGTTTGTGAATTGCAGTGCCCCTGAGCTCCATTTGTCTCCTCGCTTTTTTAGGAGCTGGCCGCAGAAGCGCAGGATTGCTTCAGGCCCTATTTTGGTTCTGGGGGGCAGGCTGAGCCTGTGGTTCATTCTTCTTCCTGATGGGAAAATGGAGTGACCTGTGCCTGTCCCAACACCTAGGGCTAGTCTTTCGTTGGTTCCCCGTCTTCCCGTTCATCCTCAGGACAAATTGCAACCTGGACGAAACAGTAGGTTAAAGGTGCTGATTCTCCAAGTAGGGAGATGGTTAGTCAAGCGGCTGGAATGGCGAACCCGAGCACAAGGAGAGGAGAAATGAGGTGCGTTTTAGAAACCTTTCCCGATCTCACGGCATACCATCTTCTGGCTTTCCCATGAATGTTTTGATGTAGGAAGATTCCCTTGAACCTGGAGATTTGAGACCCATGGGGTGTGTTCCCCGCAGTGTTACTTCAAAGTATCTGCGTTTGCTCACCCAACCTCACCAATCCTCTCAGCCCCAAGAGTGTCCAGTCTTATGTCTCATCAAGCTGTGGTTCTAGATATGGTCAATCCAGGTTGCATCATAGACCCTGAACGGATTTTGTAAGAATTTCTCTCTCTTTCTCTGTCTTTGTTTTGTGGGTTTTTTAAAGTAATTTATGTTTAGAATCGGGCTTGGCTGCTTTTCCCTGCTGTGTTGATGCCGCTTTACACCCTCTTGATTCACTTGCCTAGAGATATCGATACATAGGTTTTCAGATTCGTACTAGTCAGAATTATTCTTGTGTGGTGACTAGGGGGTGTTGAGTCCAGTTCACTGAGCAGGGAGTAGGCCTTGTCTATTACATATTTGGCTTATGGAGCGGTCTCTGAGCTAATTTCAAACCCTTGTTTTATGCATCTCCCCACCTCACCTTTCCCGTTAAGCAGCCATAGTGTGTCTTCTAAAGGTGTGACTCTGTTCTGTTTTGTAATTCAGTTCAAGTGTAGCGATTTTGACATTCCCTCTATAAGCGATATCTTAGGATAAGTGTCTTTTTCTGTGTGACTTATTTCACTTAGAATCATCGTACCTAAATCCATTCATCATGCTGCTAACTAGCCTTATGACATTGATTTCATGGCTGAGTGATATTCCATTGTGCCAAGTACCACCATTTCTTTATCCATTTTTCTCTTTCCTGGGATATTGAAGGTGTACCGAAGCGGAGGTTCTTGGAAACAGAGCAGCCGTAAACTTTAGGGTGCCTGTGTCTTGTTGATTTTTAGTTTTCCCAATTTATACGCCCATGAGTGGAAGTGCCCTATGCTCTCTACGCTGTGTTTATTATTGTTTCAGGACACACCGTACACTTCTCCAGAGTGCCTGTTGGCAATTTACATCCCGCCCATCAGCGTAGCAAGGCTCCCATGTCTCCATGGCCTGTCCTGCTTTTCTGGTTTTTACACTTTGTTCAGCATGTCCCTTTTGACCGAGGGCAAGCGAGACTTCTTTGTAGCGCTGATTTGCCCTTCCGGCTTGCTTGGTTGGCCAAAAAGGGCGTATGCGTTTTTTCCTGAATATATTCAGGAAAAAACGCATACGCCCTTTTTGGCCAAGGGCATCATTGTCAACGTTTTGCCGCTTTTCATGTGCTTTAAAGGCGAGTCGAATCTACCTCCTGAAATCTGTTTCCTGCAAATCTGCCTTGCTTTCAAATCCTCTTCGTTGCCTTCCCTCAATATATTTGTGGACGAGAGTTCTCATTTATAACTCTGCACGTTTGTGAATTGCAGTGCCCCTGAGCTCCATTTGGCTCCTCGCTTTTTTGGGAGCTGGCCGCAGAAGCGCAGGATTGCTTCAGGCCCTATTTTGGTTCTGGGGGGCAGGCTGAGCCTGTGGTTCATTCTTCTTCCTGATGGGAAAATGGAGTGACCTGTGCCTGTCCCAACACCTAGGGCTAGTCTTTCGTTGGTTCCCCGTCTTCCCGTTCATCCTCAGGACAAATTGCAACCTGGACGAAACAGTAGGTTAAAGGTGCTGATTCTCCAAGTAGGGAGATGGTTAGTCAAGCGGCTGGAATGGCGAACCCGAGCACAAGGAGAGGAGAAATGAGGTGCGTTTTAGAAACCTTTCCCGATCTCACGGCATACCATCTTCTGGGTTTCCCATGCATGTTTTGATGTAGGAAGATTCCCTTGTACCTGGAGATTTGAGACCCATGGGGTGGGTACCCCGCGGTATTACTTTAAAGTATCTGCATTTGCTCACCCAACCTCACCAATCCTCTCAGCCCCAAGAGTGTCCAGCCTTATGTCTCATCCATCTGTGGGTCTAGATATGGTCAATCCAGGTTGCATCAGAGACCCTGAACGGATTTTGTAAGAATTTCTCTCTCTTTCACTGTCTTTGCTTTGTGGGTTTTTTAAAGTAATGTATGTTTAGAATGGGGTTTGGCTGCTTTTCCCTGCTGTGTTTATGCTGCTTTACACCCTGTTGATTCACTTGCAGAGAGATATCGATACATAGGTTTTCAGATTCATACTAGTCAGATATATTCTTGTGCGGTGACTAGGGGGTGTTGAGTCCAGTTCACTGAGCAGGGAGTAGGCCTTGTCTATTACATATTTGGCTTATGGAGCGGTGTCTGAGCTAATTTCAAACCCTTGTTTTATGCATCACCCCACCTCACCTTTCCCGTTAAGCAGCCATAGTGTGTCTTCTAAAGGTGTGCCTCTGTTCTGTTTCGTAATTCAGTTCAAGTGTAGCGATTTTGACATTCCCTCTCTAAGCGATATCTTAGGATAAGTGCCTTTTTCTGTGTGACTTATTTCACTTAGAATCATCGTCGCTAAATCGACACATCATGCTGCTAACTAGCCTTATGACATTGATTTCATGGCTGAGTGATATTCCATTGTGCCAAGTACCACCATTTCTTTATCCATTTTTCTCTTTCCTGGGATATTGAATGTGTACCGAAGCGGAGGTTCTTGGCAACAGAGCAGCCGTAAAGTTTGGGGTGCCTGTGTCTTGTTGACTTTTAGTTTTCCCAATTTATACGCCAATGAGTGGAAGTGCCCTATGCTCTCTACACTGTGTTTATTACTTGTTTCAGGACACACCGTACTCTTCTCCAGAGTGCCTGTTGGCAATTTACATCCCGCCCAGCAGCGTAGCAAGGCTCCCATGTCTCCATGGACTGTCCTGCTTTTCTGGTTTTTACACTTTGTTCAGCATGGCCCTTTTAACCGAGGGCAAGCGAGACTTCTTTGTAGCGCCGATTTGCCCTTCCGGCTTGCTTGGTTGGCCAAAAAGGGCGTATGCGTTTTTTCCTGAATATATTCAGGAAAAAACGCATACGCCCTTTTTGGCCAAGGGCATCATTGTCAACGTTTTGCCGCTTTTCATGTGCTTTAAAGGCGAGTCGAATCTACCTCCTGAAATCTGTTTCCTGCAAATCTGCCTTGCTTTCAAATCCTCTTCGTTGCCTTCCCTCAATATATTTGTGGACGCGAGTTCTCATTTATAACTCTGCAGGTTTGTGAATTGCAGTGCCCCTGAGCTCCATTTGTCTCCTCGCTTTTTTGGGAGCTGGCCGCAAAAGCGCAGGATTGCTTCAGGCCCTATTTTGGTTCTGGGGGGCAGGCTGAGCCTGTGGTTCATTCTTCTTCCTGATGGGAAAATGGAGTGACCTATGCCTGTCCCAACACCTAGGGCTCGTCTCTCATTGGTTCCGCATCTTCCCGTTCATCCTCAGGACAAATTGCAACCTGTACAATCAGGAGGTTAAAGGTGCTGATTCTCCAAGTAGGGAGATGGTTAGTCAAGCATCTGGAATGGCGATCCCGAGCACAAGGAGAGGAGAAATGAGGTGCGTTTTAGAAACCTTTCCCGATCTCATGGCATACCATCTTCTGGGTTTCCCATGCATGTTTTGATGTAGGAAGATTCCCTTGTACCTGGAGATTTGAGACCCATGGGGTGTGTTCCCCGCAGTGTTATTTAAAGTATCTGCGTTTGCTCACCCAACCTCACCAATCCTCTCAGCCCCAAGAGTGTCAAGCCTTATGTCTCATCCAGCTGTGGGTCTAGATATGGTCAATCCAGGTTGCATCATAGACCCTGAACGGATTTTGTAACAATTTCTCTCTCTTTCACTGTCTTTGTTTTGTGGGTTTTTAAAAGTAATTTATGTTTAGAATCGGGCTTGGCTGCTTTTCCCTGCTGTGTTGATGCCGCTTTACACCCTCTTGATTCACTTGCAGAGAGATATCGATACATAGGTTTTCAGATTCTTACTAGTCAGATATATTCTTGTGTGGTGACTAGGGTGTGTTGAGTCCAGTTCACTGAGCAGGGAGTAGGCCTTGTCTATTACATATTTGGCTTATGCAGCGGTCTCTGATCTAATTTCAAACCCTTGTTTTATGCATCACACCACCTCACCTTTCCCGTTAAGCAGCCATAGTGTGTCTTCTAAAGGTGTGACTCTGTTCTGTTTTGTAATTCAGTTCAAGTGTAGCGATTTTGACATTCCCTCTATAAGCGATATTTTAGGATAAGTGTCTTTTTCTGTGTGACTTATTTCACTTAGAATCATCGTATCTAAATCCACTCATCATGCTGCTAACTAGCCTTATGACATTGATTTCATGGCTGAGTGATATTCCATTGTGCCAAGTACCACCATTTCTTTATCCATTTTTTCTCTTTCCTGGGATATTGAAGGTGTACCGAAGTGGAGGTTCTTGGAAACAGAGCAGCCGTAAACTTTAGGGTGCCTGTGTCTTGTTGATTTTTAGTTTTCCCAATTTATACGCCCTTGAGTGGAAGTGTCCTATGCTCTCTACGCTGTGTTTATTACTTGTTTCAGGACACACTGTACTCTTCTCCAGAGTGCCTGTTGGCAATTTACATCCCGCCCATCAGCGTAGCAAGGCTCCCATGTCTCCATGGCCTGTCCTGCTTTTCTGGTTTTTACACTTTGTTCAGCATGGCCCTTTTGACCGAGGGCAAGCCAGACTTCTTTGTAGCGCTGATTTGCCCTTCCGGCTTGCTTGGTTGGCAAAAAAGAGCGTATGCGTTTTTTCCTGAATATATTCAGGAAAAAACGCATACGCCCTTTTTGACCAAGGGCATCATTGTCAACGTTTTGCCGCTTTTCATGTGCTTTAAAGGCGAGTCGAATCTACCTCCTGAAATCTGTTTCCTGCAAATCTGCCTTGTTTTCAAATCCTCTTCGTTGCCTTCCCTCAATATATTTGTGGACAAGAGTTCTCATTTATAACTCTGCACGTGTGTGAATTGCAGTGCCCCTGAGCTCCATTTGTCTCCTCGCTTTTTTGGGAGCTGGCCGCAAAAGCGCAAGATTGCTTCAGGCCCTATTTTGGTTCTGGGGGGCAGGCTGAGCCTGTGGTTCATTCTTCTTCCTGATGGGAAAATGGAGTGACCTGTGCCTGTCCCAACACCTAGGGCTCGTCTCTCGTTGGTTCCGCGTCTTCCCGTTCATCCTCAGGACAAATTGCAACCTGGATGAAACAGGAGGTTAAAGGTGCTGATTCACCAAGTAGGGAGATGGTTAGTCAAGTGTCTGGAATGGCGAACCCGAGCACAAGGAGAGGAGAAATGAGGTGCGTTGTAGAAACCTTTCCCGATCTCACGGGATACCATCTTCTGGGTTTCCCATGCATGTTTTGATGTAGGAAGATTCCCTTGTACCTGGAAATTTGAGACCCATGGGGTGGGTACCCCGCGGTATTACTTTAAAGTATCTGCATTTGCTCACCCAACCTCACCAATCCTCTCAGCCCCAAGAGTGTCCAGCCTTATGTCTCATCCAGCTGTGGGTCTAGATATGGTCAATCCAGGTTGCATCAGAGACCCTGAACGGATTTTGTAAGAATTTCTCTCTCTTTCACTGTCTTTGCTTTGTGGGTTTTTTAAAGTAATGTATGTTTAGAATGGGGTTTGGCTGCTTTTCCCTGCTGTGTTTATGCCGCTTTACACCCTCTTGATTCACTTGCAGAGAGATATCGATACATAGGTTTTCAGATTCATACTAGTCAGATATATTCTTGTGCGGTGACTAGGGTGTGTTGAGTCCAGTTCACTGAGCAGGGAGTAGGCCTTGTCTATTACATATGTGGCTTATGGAGCGATGACTGAGCTAATTGCAAACCCTTGTTTTATGCATCACCCCACCTCACCTTTCCCGTTAAGCAGCCATAGTGTGTCTTCTAAAGGTGTGACTCTGTTCTGTTTTGTAATTCAGTTCAAGTGTAGCGATTTTGACATTCCCTCTATAAGCGATACTTAGGATAAGTGTCTTTTTCTCTGTGACTTATTTCACTTAGAATCATCCTCGCTAAATCCACACATCATGCTGCTAACTAGCCTTATGACATTGATTTCATGGCTGAGTGATATTCCATTGTGCCAAGTACCACCATTTCTTTATCCATTTTTCTCTTTCCTGGGATATTGAAGGTGTACCGAAGCGGAGGTTCTTGGCAACAGAGCAGCCGTAAAGTTTGGGGTGCCTGTGTCTTGTTGATTTTTATTTTTCCCAATTTATACGCCCATGAGTGGAAGTGCCCTATGCTCTCTACGCTGTGTTTATTACTTGTTTCAGGACACACCGTACTCTTCTCCAGAGTGCCTGTTGGCAATTTACATCCCGCCCATCAGCGTAGCAAGGCTCCCATGTCTCCATGGCCTGTCCTGCTTTTCTGGTTTTTACACTTTGTTCAGCATGGCCCTTTTGAACGAGGGCAAGCGAGACTTCTTTGTAGCGCTGATTTGCCCTTCCGGCTTGCTTGGTTGGCCAAAAAGGGCGTATGCGCTTTTTCCTGAATATATTCAGGAAAAAACGCATACGCCCTTTTTGGCCAAGGGCATCATTGTCAACGTTTTGCCGCTTTTCATGTGCTTTAAAGGCGAGTCGAATCTACCTCCTGAAATCTGTTTCCTGCAAATCTGCCTTGCTTTCAAATCCTCTTCGTTGCCTTCCCTCAATATATTTGTGGACGAGTGTTCTCATTTATAACTCTGCACGTTTGTGAATTGCAGTGCCCCTGAGCTCCGTTTGTCTCCTCGCTTTTTTGGGAGCTGGCCGCAAAAGCGCAGGATTGCTTCAGGCCCTATTTTGGTTCTGGGGGGCAGGATGAGCCTGTGGTTCATTCTTCTTCCTGATGGGAAAATGGAGTGACCTATGCCTGTCCCAACACCTAGGGCTCGTCTCTCGTTGGTTCCGCGTCTTCCCGTTCATCCTCAGGACAAATTGCAACCTGTACAATCAGGAGGTTAAAGGTGCTGATTCTCCAAATAGGGAGATGGTTAGTCAAGCAGCTGGAATGGCGAACCCGAGCACAAGGAGAGGAGAAATGAAGTGCGTTTTAGAAACCTTTCCCGATCTCATGGCATACCATCTTCTGGGTTTCCCATGCATGTTTTGATGTAGGAAGATGCCCTTGTACCTGGAGATTTGAGACCCATGGGGTGGGTACCCCGTGGTACTACTTTAAAGTATCTGCGTTTGCTCACCCAACCTCACCAATCCTCTCAGCCCCAAGAGTGTCCAGCCTTATGTCTCATCCAGCTGTGGGTCTAGATATGGTCAATCCAGGTTGCATCATAGACCCTGAACGGATTTTGTAAGAATTTCTCTCTCTTTCACTGTCTTTGTTTTGTGGGTTTTTTAAAGTAATTTATGTTTAGAATCGGGCTTGGCTGCTTTTCCCTGCTGTGTTGATGCCGCTTTACACCCTCTTGCTTCACTTGCAGAGAGATATCGATACATAGGTTTTCAGATTCTTACTAGTCAGATATATTCTTGTGTGGTGACTAGGGTGTGTTGAGTCCAGTTCACTGAGCAGGGAGTAGGCCTTGTCTATTACATATTTGGCTTATGGAGCGGTCTCTGAGCTAATTTCAAACCCTTGTTTTATGCATCACCCTACCTCACCTTTCCCGTTAAGCAGCCATAGTGTGTCTTCTAAAGGTGTGACTCTGTTCTGTTTTGTAATTCAGTTCAAGTGTAGCGATTTTGACATTCCCTCTATAAGCGATATCTTAGGATAAGTGTCTTTTTCTGTGTGACTTATTTCACTTAGAATCATCGTACCTAAATACACTCATCATGCTGCTAACTAGCCATATGACATTGATTTCATGGCTGAGTGATATTCCATTGTGCCAAGTACTACCATTTCTTTATCCATTTTTCTCTTTCCTGGGATATTGAAGGTGTACCAAAGCGGAGGTTCTTGGAAACAGAGCAGCCGTAAACTTTAGGGTGCCTGTGTCTTGTTGATTTTTATTTTTCCCAATTTATACGCCCATGAGTGGAAGTGCCCTATGCTCTCTATGCTGTGTTTATTACTTGTTTCAGGACACACCGTACTCTTCTCCAGAGTGCCTGTTGGCAATTTACATTCCGCCCATCAGCGTAGCAAGGCTCCCATGTCTCCATGGCCTGTCCTGCTTTTCTGGTTTTTACACTTTGTTCAGCATGGCCCTTTTGAACGAGGGCAAGCGAGACTTCTTTGTAGCGCTGATTTGCCCTTCCGGCTTGCTTGGTTGGCCAAAAAGGGCGTATGCGTTTTTTCCTGAATATATTCAGGAAAAAACGCATACGCCCTTTTTGGCCAAGGGCATCATTGTAAACGTTTTGCCGCTTTTCATGTGCTTTAAAGGCGAGTCGAATCTACCTCCTGAAATCTGTTTCCTGCAAATCTGCCTTGCTTTCAAATCCTCTTCGTTGCCTTCCCTCAATATATTTGTGGACGAGAGTTCTCATTTATAACTCTGCACGTTTGTGAATTGCAGTGCCCCTGAGCTCCATTTGTCTCCTCGCTTTTTTGGGAGCTGGCCGCAAAAGCGCAGGATTGCTTCAGGCCCTATTTTGGTTCTGGGGGGCAGGATGAGCCTGTGGTTCATTCTTCTTCCTGATGGGAAAATGGAGTGACCTATGCCTGTCCCAACACCTAGGGCTCGTCTCTCGTTGGTTCCGCGTCTTCCCGTTCATCCTCAGGACAAATTGCAACCTGTACAATCAGGAGGTTAAAGGTGCTGATTCTCCAAATAGAGAGATGGTTAGTCAAGCAGCTGGAATGGCGAACCCGAGCACAAGGAGAGGAGAAATGAAGTGCGTTTTAGAAACCTTTCCCGATCTCATGGCATACCATCTTCTGGGTTTCCCATGCATGTTTTGATGTAGGAAGATGCCCTTGTACCTGGAGATTTGAGACCCATGGGGTGGGTACCCCGTGGTACTACTTTAAAGTATCTGCGTTTGCTCACCCAACCTCACCAATCCTCTCAGCCCCAAGAGTGTCCAGCCTTATGTCTCATCCAGCTGTGGGTCTAGATATGGTCAATCCAGGTTGCATCATAGACCCTGAACGGATTTTGTAAGAATTTCTCTCTCTTTCTCTGTCTTTGTTTTGTGGGTTTTTAAAAGTAATTTATGTTTAGAATCGGGCTTGGCTGCTTTTTCCTGCTGTGTTGATGCCGCTTTACACCCTCTTGATTCACTTGCAGAGAGATATCGATACATAGGTTTTCAGATTCTTACTAGTCAGATATATTCTTGTGTGGTGACTAGGGTGTGTTGAGTCCAGTTCACTGAGCAGGGAGTAGGCCTTGTCTATTACATATTTGGCTTATGGAGCGGTCTCTGAGCTAATATCAAACCCTTGTTTTATGCATCACCCCACCTCACCTTTCCCGTTAAGCAGCCATAGTGTGTCTTCTAAAGGTGTGACTCTGTTCTGTTTTGTAATTCAGTTCAAGTGTAGCGATTTTGACATTCCCTCTCTAAGCGATATCTTAGGATAAGTGTCTTTTTCTGTGTGACTTATTTCACTTAGAATCATCGTACCTAAATCCACTCATCATGCTGCTAACTAGCCATATGACATTGATTTCATGGCGGAGTGATATTCCATTGTGCCAAGTACTACCATTTCTTTATCCATTTTTCTCTTTCCTGGGATATTGAAGGTGTACCAAAGCGGAGGTTCTTGGAAATAGAGCAGCCGTAAGCTTTAGGGTGCCTGTGTCTTGTTGATTTTTATTTTTCCCAATTTATACGCCCATGAGTGGAAGTGCCCTATGCTCTCTACGCTGTGTTTATTACTTGTTTCAGGACACACCGTACTCTTCTCCAGAGTGCCTGTTGGCAATTTACATCCCGCCCATCAGCGTAGCAAGGCTCCCATGTCTCCATGGCCTGTCCTGCTTTTCTGGTTTTTACATTTTGTTCATCATGGCCCTTTTGAACGAGGGCAAGCGAGACTTCTTTGTAGCACTGATTTGCCCTTCCGGCTTGCTTGGTTGGCCAAAAAGGGCGTATGCGTTTTTTCCTGAATATATTCAGGAAAAAACGCATACGCCCTTTTTGGCCAAGGGCATCATTGTCAACGTTTTGCCGCTTTTCATGTGCTTTAAAGGCGAGTCGAATCTACCTCCTGAAATCTGTTTCCTGCAAATCTGCCTTGCTTTCAAATCCTCTTCGTTGCCTTCCCTCAATATATTTGTGGACGAGATTTCTCATTTATAACTCTGCACGTTTGTGAATTGCAGTGCCCCTGAGCTCCGTTTGTCTCCTCGCTTTTTTGGGAGCTGGCCGCAAAAGCGCAGGATTGCTTCAGGCCCTATTTTGGTTCTGGGGGGCAGGATGAGCCTGTGGTTCATTCTTCTTCCTGATGGGAAAATGGAGTGACCTATGCCTGTCCCAACACCTAGGGCTCGTCTCTCGTTGGTTCCGCGTCTTCCCGTTCATCCTCAGGACAAATTGCAACCTGTACAATCAGGAGGTTAAAGGTGCTGATTCTCCAAATAGGGAGATGGTTAGTCAAGCGGCTGGAATGGCTACCCCGAGCACAAGGAGAGGAGAAATGAGGTGCGTTTTAGAAACCTTTCCCGATCTCATGGCATACCATCTTCTGGGTTTCCCATGCATGTTTTGATGTAGGAAGATTCCCTTGTACCTGGAGATTTGAGACCCATGGGGTGGGTACCCCGCGGTATTACTTTAAAGTATCTGCATTTGCTCACCCAACCTCACCAATCCTCTCAGCCCCAAGAGTGTCCAGCCTTATGTCTCATCCATCTGTGGGTCTAGATATGGTCAATCCAGGTTGCATCAGAGACCCTGAACGGATTTTGTAAGAATTTCTCTCTCTTTCACTGTCTTTGCTTTGTGGGTTTTTTAAAGTAATGTATGTTTAGAATGGGGTTTGGCTGCTTTTCCCTGCTGTGTTTATGCCGCTTTACACCCTCTTGATTCACTTGCAGAGAGATATCGATACATAGGTTTTCAGATTCATACTAGTCAGATATATTCTTGTGCGGTGACTAGGGGGTGTTGAGTCCAGTTCACTGAGCAGGGAGTAGGCCTTGTCTATTACATATTTGGCTTATGGAGCGGTGTCTGAGCTAATTTCAAACCCTTGTTTTATGCATCACCCCACCTCACCTTTCCCGTTAATCAGCAATAGTGTGTCTTCTAAAGGTGTGCCTCTGTTCTGTTTCGTAATTCAGTTCAAGTGTAGCGATTTTGACATTCCCTCTATAAGCGATATCTTAGGATAAGTGCCTTTTTCTGTGTGACTTATTTCACTTAGAATCATCGTCGCTATATCCACACATCATGCTGCTAACTAGCCTTATGACATTGATTTCATGGCTGAGTGATATTCCATTGAGCCAAGTACCACCATTTCTTTATCCATTTTTCTCTTTCCTGGGATATTGAAGGTGTACCGAAGCGGAGGTTCTTGGCAACAGAGCAGCCGTAAAGTTTGGGTTGCCTGTGTCTTGTTGACTTTTAGTTTTCCCAATTTATACGCCCATGAGTGGAAGTGCCCTATGCTCTCATCGCTGTGTTTATTCCTTGTTTCAGGACACACCGTACTCTTCTACAGAGTGCCTGTTGGCAATTGACATCCCGCCCATCAGCGTAGCAAGGCTCCCATGTCTCCATGGCCTGTCCTGCTTTTCTGGATTTTACACTTTGTTCAGCATGGCCCTTTTGACCGAGGGCAAGCGAGACTTCTTTGTAGCGCTGATTTGCCTTTCCGGCTTGCTTGGTTGGCCAAAAAGGGCGTATGCGTTTTTTCCTGAATATATTCAGGAAAAAACGCATACGCCCTTTTTGGCCAAGGGCAACATTGTCAACGTTTTGCCGCTTTTCATGTGCTTTAAAGGCGAGTCGAATCTACCTCCTGAAATCTGTTTCCTGCAAATCTGCCTTGCTTTCAAATCCTCTTCGTTGCCTTCCCTCAATATATTTGTGGACAAGAGTTCTCATTTATAAGTCTGCACGTTTGTGAATTGCAGTGCCCCTGAGCTCCATTTGTCTCCTCGCTTTTTTGGGAGCTGGCCGCAAAAGCGCAGGATTGCTTCAGGCCCTATTTTGGTTCTGGGGGGCAGGCTGAGCCTGTGGTTCATTCTACTTCCTGATGGGAAAATGGAGTGACCTGTGCCTGTCCCAACACCTAGGGCTTGTCTTTCGTTGGTTCCCCGTCTTCCCGTTAATCCTCAGGACAAATTGCAACCTGGACGAAACAGTAGGTTAAAGGTGCTGATTCTCCAAGTAGGGAGATGGTTAGTCAAGCGGCTGTAATGGCGAACCCGAGCACAAGGAGAGGAGAAATGAGGTGCGTTTTAGAAACCTTTCCCGATCTCACGGCATACCATCTTCTGGCTTTCCCATGCATGTTTTGATGTAGGAAGATGCCCTTGTACCTGGAGATTTGAGACCCATGGGGTGGGTACCCCGTGGTATTACTTTAAAGTATCTGCGTTTGCTCACCCAACCTCACCAATCCTCTCAGCCCCAAGAGTGTCCAGCCTTATGTCTCATCCAGCTGTGGGTCTAGATATGGTCAATCCAGGTTGCATCATAGACCCTGAACGGATTTTGTAAGAATTTCTCTCTCTTTCACTGTCTTTGTTTTGTGGGTTTTTTAAAGTAATTTATGTTTAGAATGGGGCTTGGCTGCTTTTTCCTGCTGTGTTTATGCCGCTTTACACCCTCTTGATTCACTTGCAGAGAGATATCAATACATAGGTTTTCAGATTCTTACTAGTCAGATATATTCTTGTGTGGTGACTAGGGTTTGTTGAGTCCAGTTCACTGAGCAGGGAGTAGGCCTTGTCTATTACATATTTGGCTTATGGAGCGGTCTCTGAGCTAATTTCAAACCCTTGTTTTATGCATCACCCCACCTCACCTTTCCGGTGAAGCAGCCATAGTGTGTCTTCTAAAAGTGTGACTCTGTTCTGTTTTGTAATTCAGTTCAAGAGTAGCGATTTTGACATTCCCTCTATAAGCGATATCTTAGGATAAGTGTCTTTTTCTGTGTGACTTATTTCACTTAGAATCATCGTACCTAAATCCACTCATCATGCTGCTAACTAGCCTTATGACATTGATGTCATGGCTGAGTGATATTCCATTGTGCCAAGTCCCACCATTTCTTTATCCATTTTTCTCTTTCCTGGGATATTGAAGGTGTACCGAAGCGGAGGTTCTTGGCAACAGAACAGCCGTAAAGTTTGGGGTGCCTGTGTCTTGTTGATTTTTAGTTTTCCCAATTTATACGCCCATGAGTGGAAGTGCCCTATGCTCTCTATGCTGTGTTTATTACTTGTTGCAGGACACACCGTACTCTTCTCCAGAGTGCCTGTTGGCATTTTACATCCCGCCCATCAGCGTAAGCAAGGCTCCCATGTCTCCATGGCCTGTCCTGCTTTTCTGGTTTTTACACTTTGTTCAGCATGGCCCTTTTGACCGAGGGCAAGCGAGACTTCTTTGTAGCGCTGATTTGCCCTTCCGGCTTGCTTGGTTGGCCAAAAAGGGCGTATGCGTTTTTTCCTGAATATATTCAGGAAAAAACGCATACGCCCTTTTTGGCCAAGGGCATCATTGTCAACGTTTTGCCGCTTTTCATGTGCTTTAAAGGCGAGTCGAATCTACCTCCTGAAATCTGTTTCCTGCAAATCTGCCTTGCTTTCAAATCCTCTTCGTTGCCTTCCCTCAATATATTTGTGGACGAGAGTTCTCATTTATAACTCTGCACGTTTGTGAATTGCAGTGCCCCTGAGCTCCATTTGTCTCCTCGCTTTTTTGGGAGCTGGCCGCAAAAGCGCAGGATTGCTTCAGGCCCTATTTTGGTTCTGGGGGGCAGGCTGAGCCTGTGGTTCATTCTTCTTCCTGATGGGAAAATGGAGTGACCTGTGCCTGTCCCAACACCTAGGGCTAGTCTCTCGTTGGTTCTCCGTCTTCCCGTTCATCCTCAGGACAAATTGCATCCTGGACGAAACAGGAGGTTATGGGTGCTGATTCTCCAAGTAGGGAGATGGTTAGTCAAGCGGCTGGAATGGCGAATCCGAGCACAAGGTGAAGAGAAATGAGGTGCGTTTTAGAAACCTTTCCCGATCTCACAGCATACCATCTTCTGGGTTTCCCATGCATGTTTTGATGTAGGAAGATGCCCTTGTACATGGAGATTTGAGACCCATGGGGTGGGTACCCCGCGGTGTTACTTTAAAGTATCTGCGATTGCTCACCCAACCTCACCAATCCTCTCAGCCCCAAGAGTGTCCAGTCGTATGTCTCATCCAGCTGTGGGTCTAGATATGGTCAGTCCAGGTTGCATCAGAGACCCTGAACGGATTTTGTAAGAATTTCTCTCTCTTTCACTGTCTTTGTTTTGTGGGTTTTTTAAAGTAATTTATGTTTAGAATGGGTCTTGGCTGCTTTTCCCTGCTGTGTTTATGCCGCTTTACACCCTCTTGATTCCCTTGCAGAGAGATATCGATACATAGGTTTTCAGATTCTTACGAGTCAGATATATTCTTGTGCGGTGACTAGGGGGTGTTGAGTCCAGTTCACTGAGCAGGGAGTAGGCCTTGTCTATTACATATTTGGCTTATGGAGCGGTCTCTGAGCTAATTTCAAACCCTTGTTTTATGCATCACCCTACCTCACCTTTCCCGTTAAGCAGCCATAGTGTGTCTTCTAAAGGTGTGACTCTGTTCTGTTTTGTAATTCAGTTCAAGTGTAGCGATTTTGACATTGCCTCTATAAGTGATATCTTAGGATAAGTGTCTTTTTCTGTGTGACTTATTTCACTTAGAATCATCGGACCTAAATCCACTCATCATGCTGCTAACTAGCCTTATGACATTTATTTCATAGCTGAGTGATATTCCATTGTGCCAAGTACCACCATTTCTTTATCCATTTTTCTCTTTCCTGGGATATTGAAGGTGTGCCAAAGTGGAGGTTCTTGGAAACAGAGCAGCCGTAAAGTTTGGGGTGCCTGTGTCTTGTTGATTTTTAGTTTTCCCGATTTATACGCCCATGAGTGGAAGTGCCCTATGCTCTCTAAGCTGTGTTTATTACTTGTTTTACGACACACCGTACACGTCTCCAGAGTGCCTGTTGGCAATTTACATCCCGCCCATCAGCGTAGCAAGGCTCCCATGTCTCCATGGCCTGTCCTGCTTTTCTGGTTTTTACACTTTGTTCAGCATGTCCCTTTTGACCGAGGGCAAGCGAGACTTCTTTGTAGCGCTGATTTGCCCTTCCGGCTTGCTTGGTTGGCCAAAAAGGGCGTATGCGTTTTTTCCTGAATATATTCAGGAAAAAACGCATACGCCCTTTTTGGCCAAGGGCATCATTGTCAACGTTTTGCCGCTTTTCATGTGCTGTATAGGTGAGTCGAATCTACCTCCTGAAATCTGTTTCCTGCAAATCTGCCTTGCTTTCAAATCCTCTTCGTTGCCTTCCCTCAATATATTTGTGGACGAGAGTTCTCATTTATAACTCTGCACGTTTGTGAATTGCAGTGCCCCTGAGCTCCATTTGTCTCCTCGCTTTTTTGGGAGCTGGCCGCAAAAGCGCAGGATTGCTTCAGGCCCTATTTTGGTTCTGGGGGGCAGGCTGAGCCTGTGGTTCATTCTTCTTCCTGATGGGAAAATGGAGTGACCTGTGCCTGTCCCAACACCTAGGGCTAGTCTCTCGTTGGTTCTCCGTCTTCCCGTTCATCCTCAGGACAAATTGCATCCTGGACGAAACAGGAGGTTATGGGTGCTGATTCTCCAAGTAGGGAGATGGTTAGTCAAGCGGCTGGAATGGCGAATCCGAGCACAAGGTGAAGAGAAATGAGGTGCGTTTTAGAAACCTTTCCCGATCTCACAGCATACCATCTTCTGGGTTTCCCATGCATGTTTTGATGTAGGAAGATGCCCTTGTACATGGAGATTTGAGACCCATGGGGTGGGTACCCCGCGGTGTTACTTTAAAGTATCTGCGATTGCTCACCCAACCTCACCAATCCTCTCAGCCCCAAGAGTGTCCAGTCGTATGTCTCATCCAGCTGTGGGTCTAGATATGGTCAGTCCAGGTTGCATCAGAGACCCTGAACGGATTTTGTAAGAATTTCTCTCTCTTTCACTGTCTTTGTTTTGTGGGTTTTTTAAAGTAATTTATGTTTAGAATGGGTCTTGGCTGCTTTTCCCTGCTGTGTTTATGCCGCTTTACACCCTCTTGATTCCCTTGCAGAGAGATATCGATACATAGGTTTTCAGATTCTTACGAGTCAGATATATTCTTGTGCGGTGACTAGGGGGTGTTGAGTCCAGTTCACTGAGCAGGGAGTAGGCCTTGTCTATTACATATTTGGCTTATGGAGCGGTCTCTGAGCTAATTTCAAACCCTTGTTTTATGCATCACCCTACCTCACCTTTCCCGTTAAGCAGCCATAGTGTGTCTTCTAAAGGTGTGACTCTGTTCTGTTTTGTAATTCAGTTCAAGTGTAGCGATTTTGACATTGCCTCTATAAGTGATATCTTAGGATAAGTGTCTTTTTCTGTGTGACTTATTTCACTTAGAATCATCGGACCTAAATCCACTCATCATGCTGCTAACTAGCCTTATGACATTGATTTCATAGCTGAGTGATATTCCATTGTGCCAAGTACCACCATTTCTTTATCCATTTTTCTCTTTCCTGGGATATTGAAGGTGTGCCAAAGTGGAGGTTCTTGGAAACAGAGCAGCCGTAAAGTTTGGGGTGCCTGTGTCTTGTTGATTTTTAGTTTTCCCGATTTATACGCCCATGAGTGGAAGTGCCCTATGCTCTCTAAGCTGTGTTTATTACTTGTTGCAGGACACACCGTACTCTTCTCCAGAGTGCCTGTTGGCAATTTACATGCCGCCCATCAGCGTAGCAAGGCTCCCATGTCTCCATGGCCTGTCCTGCTTTTCTGGTTTTTACACTTTGTTCAGCATGTCCCTTTTGACCGAGGGCAAGCGAGACTTCTTTGTAGCGCTGATTTGCCCTTCCGGCTTGCTTGGTTGGCCAAAAAGGGCGTATGCGTTTTTTCCTGAATATATTCAGGAAAAAACGCATACGCCCTTTTTGGCCAAGGGCATCATTGTCAACGTTTTGCCGCTTTTCATGTGCTGTATAGGTGAGTCGAATCTACCTCCTGAAATCTGTTTCCTGCAAATCTGCCTTGCTTTCAAATCCTCTTCGTTGCCTTCCCTCAATATATTTGTGGACGAGAGTTCTCATTTATAACTCTGCACGTTTGTGAATTGCAGTGCCCCTGAGCTCCATTTGTCTCCTCGCTTTTTTGGGAGCTGGCCGCAAAAGCGCAGGATTGCTTCAGGCCCTATTTTGGTTCTGGGGGGCAGGCTGAGCCTGTGGTTCATTCTTCTTCCTGATGGGAAAATGGAGTGACCTGTGCCTGTCCCAACACCTAGGGCTAGTCTCTCGTTGGTTCTCCGTCTTCCCGTTCATCCTCAGGACAAATTGCATCCTGGACGAAACAGGAGGTTATGGGTGCTGATTCTCCAAGTAGGGAGATGGTTAGTCAAGCGGCTGGAATGGCGAATCCGAGCACAAGGTGAAGAGAAATGAGGTGCGTTTTAGAAACCTTTCCCGATCTCACAGCATACCATCTTCTGGGTTTCCCATGCATGTTTTGATGTAGGAAGATGCCCTTGTACATGGAGATTTGAGACCCATGGGGTGGGTACCCCGCGGTGTTACTTTAAAGTATCTGCGATTGCTCACCCAACCTCACCAATCCTCTCAGCCCCAAGAGTGTCCAGTCGTATGTCTCATCCAGCTGTGGGTCTAGATATGGTCAGTCCAGGTTGCATCAGAGACCCTGAACGGATTTTGTAAGAATTTCTCTCTCTTTCACTGTCTTTGTTTTGTGGGTTTTTTAAAGTAATTTATGTTTAGAATGGGTCTTGGCTGCTTTTCCCTGCTGTGTTTATGCCGCTTTACACCCTCTTGATTCCCTTGCAGAGAGATATCGATACATAGGTTTTCAGATTCTTACGAGTCAGATATATTCTTGTGCGGTGACTAGGGGGTGTTGAGTCCAGTTCACTGAGCAGGGAGTAGGCCTTGTCTATTACATATTTGGCTTATGGAGCGGTCTCTGAGCTAATTTCAAACCCTTGTTTTATGCATCACCCTACCTCACCTTTCCCGTTAAGCAGCCATAGTGTGTCTTCTAAAGGTGTGACTCTGTTCTGTTTTGTAATTCAGTTCAAGTGTAGCGATTTTGACATTGCCTCTATAAGTGATATCTTAGGATAAGTGTCTTTTTCTGTGTGACTTATTTCACTTAGAATCATCGGACCTAAATCCACTCATCATGCTGCTAACTAGCCTTATGACATTGATTTCATAGCTGAGTGATATTCCATTGTGCCAAGTACCACCATTTCTTTATCCATTTTTCTCTTTCCTGGGATATTGAAGGTGTGCCAAAGTGGAGGTTCTTGGAAACAGAGCAGCCGTAAAGTTTGGGGTGCCTGTGTCTTGTTGATTTTTAGTTTTCCCGATTTATACGCCCATGAGTGGAAGTGCCCTATGCTCTCTAAGCTGTGTTTATTACTTGTTTTACGACACACCGTACACGTCTCCAGAGTGCCTGTTGGCAATTTACATCCCGCCCATCAGCGTAGCAAGGCTCCCATGTCTCCATGGCCTGTCCTGCTTTTCTGGTTTTTACACTTTGTTCAGCATGTCCCTTTTGACCGAGGGCAAGCGAGACTTCCTTGTAGCGCTGATTTGCCCTTCCGGCTTGCTTGGTTGGCCAAAAAGGGCGTATGCGTTTTTTCCTGAATATATTCAGGAAAAAACGCATACGCCCTTTTTGGCCAAGGGCATCATTGTCAACGTTTTGCCGCTTTTCATGTGCTGTATAGGTGAGTCGAATCTACCTCCTGAAATCTGTTTCCTGCAAATCTGCCTTGCTTTCAAATCCTCTTCGTTGCCTTCCCTCAATATATTTGTGGACGAGAGTTCTCATTTATAACTCTGCACGTTTGTGAATTGCAGTGCCCCTGAGCTCCATTTGTCTCCTCGCTTTTTTGGGAGCTGGCCGCAAAAGCGCAGGATTGCTTCAGGCCCTATTTTGGTTCTGGGGGGCAGGCTGAGCCTGTGGTTCATTCTTCTTCCTGATGGGAAAATGGAGTGACCTGTGCCTGTCCCAACACCTAGGGCTAGTCTCTCGTTGGTTCTCCGTCTTCCCGTTCATCCTCAGGACAAATTGCATCCTGGACGAAACAGGAGGTTATGGGTGCTGATTCTCCAAGTAGGGAGATGGTTAGTCAAGCGGCTGGAATGGCGAATCCGAGCACAAGGTGAAGAGAAATGAGGTGCGTTTTAGAAACCTTTCCCGATCTCACAGCATACCATCTTCTGGGTTTCCCATGCATGTTTTGATGTAGGAAGATGCCCTTGTACATGGAGATTTGAGACCCATGGGGTGGGTACCCCGCGGTGTTACTTTAAAGTATCTGCGATTGCTCACCCAACCTCACCAATCCTCTCAGCCCCAAGAGTGTCCAGTCGTATGTCTCATCCAGCTGTGGGTCTAGATATGGTCAGTCCAGGTTGCATCAGAGACCCTGAACGGATTTTGTAAGAATTTCTCTCTCTTTCACTGTCTTTGTTTTGTGGGTTTTTTAAAGTAATTTATGTTTAGAATGGGTCTTGGCTGCTTTTCCCTGCTGTGTTTATGCCGCTTTACACCCTCTTGATTCCCTTGCAGAGAGATATCGATACATAGGTTTTCAGATTCTTACGAGTCAGATATATTCTTGTGCGGTGACTAGGGGGTGTTGAGTCCAGTTCACTGAGCAGGGAGTAGGCCTTGTCTATTACATATTTGGCTTATGGAGCGGTCTCTGAGCTAATTTCAAACCCTTGTTTTATGCATCACCCTACCTCACCTTTCCCGTTAAGCAGCCATAGTGTGTCTTCTAAAGGTGTGACTCTGTTCTGTTTTGTAATTCAGTTCAAGTGTAGCGATTTTGACATTGCCTCTATAAGTGATATCTTAGGATAAGTGTCTTTTTCTGTGTGACTTATTTCACTTAGAATCATCGGACCTAAATCCACTCATCATGCTGCTAACTAGCCTTATGACATTGATTTCATAGCTGAGTGATATTCCATTGTGCCAAGTACCACCATTTCTTTATCCATTTTTCTCTTTCCTGGGATATTGAAGGTGTGCCAAAGTGGAGGTTCTTGGAAACAGAGCAGCCGTAAAGTTTGGGGTGCCTGTGTCTTGTTGATTTTTAGTTTTCCCGATTTATACGCCCATGAGTGGAAGTGCCCTATGCTCTCTAAGCTGTGTTTATTACTTGTTTTACGACACACCGTACACGTCTCCAGAGTGCCTGTTGGCAATTTACATCCCGCCCATCAGCGTAGCAAGGCTCCCATGTCTCCATGGCCTGTCCTGCTTTTCTGGTTTTTACACTTTGTTCAGCATGTCCCTTTTGACCGAGGGCAAGCGAGACTTCTTTGTAGCGCTGATTTGCCCTTCCGGCTTGCTTGGTTGGCCAAAAAGGGCGTATGCGTTTTTTCCTGAATATATTCAGGAAAAAACGCATACGCCCTTTTTGGCCAAGGGCATCATTGTCAACATTTTGCCGCTTTTCATGTGCTGTATAGGTGAGTCGAATCTACCTCCTGAAATCTGTTTCCTGCAAATCTGCCTTGCTTTCAAATCCTCTTCGTTGCCTTCCCTCAATATATTTGTGGACGAGAGTTCTCATTTATAACTCTGCACGTTTGTGAATTGCAGTGCCCCTGAGCTCCATTTGTCTCCTCGCTTTTTTGGGAGCTGGCCGCAAAAGCGCAGGATTGCTTCAGGCCCTATTTTGGTTCTGGGGGGCAGGCTGAGCCTGTGGTTCATTCTTCTTCCTGATGGGAAAATGGAGTGACCTGTGCCTGTCCCAACACCTAGGGCTAGTCTCTCGTTGGTTCTCCGTCTTCCCGTTCATCCTCAGGACAAATTGCATCCTGGACGAAACAGGAGGTTATGGGTGCTGATTCTCCAAGTAGGGAGATGGTTAGTCAAGCGGCTGGAATGGCGAATCCGAGCACAAGGTGAAGAGAAATGAGGTGCGTTTTAGAAACCTTTCCCGATCTCATGGCATACCATCTTCTGGGTTTCCCATGCATGTTTTGATGTAGGAAGATGCCCTTGTACATGGAGATTTGAGACCCATGGGGTGGGTACCCCGCGGTGTTACTTTAAAGTATCTGCGTTTGCTCACCCAACCTCACCAATCCTCTCAGCCCCAAGAGAGTCCAGCCGTATGTCTCATCCAGCTGTGGGTCTAGATATGGTCAGTCCAGGTTGCATCAGAGACCCTGAACGGATTTTGTAAGAATTTCTCTCTCTTTCACTGTCTTTGTTTTGTGGGTTTTTTAAAGTAATTTATGTTTAGAATGGGGCTTGGCTGCTTTTCCCTGCTGTGTTTATGCCGCTTTACACCCTCTTGATTCACTTGCAGAGAGATATCGATACATAGGTTTTCAGATTCTTACGAGTCAGATATATTCTTGTGCGGTGACTAGGGGGTGTTGAGTCCAGTTCACTGAGCAGGGAGTAGGCCTTGTCTATTACATATTTGGCTTATGGAGCGGTCTCTGAGCTAATTTCAAACCCTTGTTTTATGCATCACCCTACCTCACCTTTCCCGTTAAGCAGCCATAGTGTGTCTTCTAAAGGTGTGACTCTGTTCTGTTTTGTAATTCAGTTCAAGTGTAGCGATTTTGACATTGCCTCTATAAGCGATATCTTAGGATAAGTGTCTTTTTCTGTGTGACTTTTTTCACTTAGAATCATCGTACCTAAATCCACTCATCATGCTGCTAACTAGCCTTATGACATTGATTTCATAGCTGAGTGATATTCCATTGTGCCAAGTACCACCATTTCTTTATCCATCTTTCTCTTTCCTGGGATATTGAAGTTGTGCCAAAGTGGAGGTTCTTGGAAACAGAGCAGCCGTAAAGTTTGGGGTGCCTGTGTGTTGTTGATTTTTAGTTTTCCCGATTTATACGCCCATGAGTGGAAGTGCCCTATGCTCTCTAAGCTGTGTTTATTACTTGTTGCAGGACACACCGTACTCTTCTCCAGAGTGCCTGTTGGCAATTTACATGCCGCCCATCAGCGTAGCAAGGCTCCCATGTCTCCATGGCCTGTCCTGCTTTTCTGGTTTTTACACTTTGTTCAGCATGGCCCTTTTGACCGAGGGCAAGCGAGACTTCTTTGTAGCGCTGATTTGCCCTTCCGGCTTGCTTGGTTGGCCAAAAAGGGCGTATGCGTTTTTTCCTGAATATATTCAGGAAAAAACGCATACGCCCTTTTTGGCCAAGGGCATCATTGTCAACGTTTTGCCGCTTTTCATGTGCTTTAAAGGCGAGTCGAATCTACCTCCTGAAATCTGTTTCCTGCAAATCTGCCTTGCTTTCAAATCCTCTTCGTTGCCTTCCCTCAATATATTTGTGGACGAGAGTTCTCATTTATAACTCTGCACGTTTGTGAATTGCAGTGCCCCTGAGCTCCATTTGTCTCCTCGCTTTTTTGGGAGCTGGCCGCAAAAGCGCAGGATTGCTTCAGGCCCTATTTTGGTTCTGGGGGGCAGGCTGAGCCTGTGGTTCATTCTTCTTCCTGATGGGAAAATGGAGTGACCTGTGCCTGTCCCAACACCTAGGGCTAGTCTCTCGTTGGTTCTCCGTCTTCCCGTTCATCCTCAGGACAAATTGCATCCTGGACGAAACAGGAGGTTATGGGTGCTGATTCTCCAAGTAGGGAGATGGTTAGTCAAGCGGCTGGAATGGCGAATCCGAGCACAAGGTGAAGAGAAATGAGGTGCGTTTTAGAAACCTTTCCCGATCTCACGGCATACCATCTTCTGGGTTTCCCATGCATGTTTTGATGTACGAAGATGCCCTTGTACATGGAGATTTGAGACCCATGGGGTGGGTACCCCGCGGTGTTACTTTAAAGTATCTGCGTTTGCTCACCCAACCTCACCAATCCTCTCAGCCCCAAGAGTGTCCAGCCGTATGTCTCATCCAGCTGTGGGTCTAGATATGGTCAGTCCAGGTTGCATCAGAGACCCTGAACGGATTTTGTAAGAATTTCTCTCTCTTTCACTGTCTTTGTTTTGTGGGTTTTTTAAAGTAATTTATGTTTAGAATCGGGCTTGGCTGCTTTTCCCTGCTGTTTTGATGCCGCTTTACACCCTCTTGATTCACTTGCAGAGAGATATCGATACATAGGTTTTCAGATTCTTACGAGTCAGATATATTCTTGTGCGGTGACTAAGGGGTGTTGAGTCCAGTTCACTGAGCAGGTAGTAGGCCTTGTCTATTACATATTTGGCTTATGGAGCGGTCTCTGAGCTAATTTCAAACCCTTGTTTTATGCATCACCCTACCTCACCTTTCCCGTTAAGCAGCCATAGTGTGTCTTCTAAAGGTGTGACTCTGTTCTGTTTTGTAATTCAGTTCAAGTGTAGCGATTTTGACATTGCCTCTATAAGTGATATCTTAGGATAAGTGTCTTTTTCTGTGTGACTTATTTCACTTAGAATCATCGGACCTAAATCCACTCATCATGCTGCTAACTAGCCTTATGACATTGATTTCATAGCTGAGTGATATTCCATTGTGCCAAGTACCACCATTTCTTTATCCATTTTTCTCTTTCCTGGGATATTGAAGGTGTGCCAAAGTGGAGGTTCTTGGAAACAGAGCAGCCGTAAAATTTGGGGTGCCTGTGTCTTGTTGATTTTTAGTTTTCCCGATTTATACGCCCATGAGTGGAAGTGCCCTATGCTCTCTAAGCTGTGTTTATTACTTGTTTTACGACACACCGTACACGTCTCCAGAGTGCCTGTTGGCAATTTACATCCCGCCCATCAGCGTAGCAAGGCTCCCATGTCTCCATGGCCTGTCCTGCTTTTCTGGTTTTTACACTTTGTTCAGCATGTCCCTTTTGACCGAGGGCAAGCGAGACTTCTTTGTAGCGCTGATTTGCCCTTCCGGCTTGCTTGGTTGGCCAAAAAGGGCGTATGCGTTTTTTCCTGAATATATTCAGGAAAAAACGCATACGCCCTTTTTGGCCAAGGGCATCATTGTCAACGTTTTGCCGCTTTTCATGTGCTGTATAGGTGAGTCGAATCTACCTCCTGAAATCTGTTTCCTGCAAATCTGCCTTGCTTTCAAATCCTCTTCGTTGCCTTCCCTCAATATATTTGTGGACGAGAGTTCTCATTTATAACTCTGCACGTTTGTGAATTGCAGTGCCCCTGAGCTCCATTTGTCTCCTCTCTTTTTTGGGAGCTGGCCGCAAAAGCGCAAGATTGCTTCAGGCCCTATTTTGGTTCTGGGGGGCAGGCTGAGCCTGTGGTTCATTCTACTTCCTGATGGGAAAATGGAGTGACCTGTGCCTGTCCCAACACCTACGGCTCGTCTCTCGTTGGTTCCGCGTCTTCCCGTTCATCCTCAGGAAAATTGCAACCTGTACAATCAGGAGGTTAAAGGTGCTGATTCTCCAAATAGGGAGATGGTTAGTCAAGCAGCTGGAATGGTGAACCCGAGCACAAGGAGAGGAGAAATGAGGTGCGTTTTAGAAACCTTTCCCAATCTCATGGCATACCATCTTCTCGGTTTCCCATGCATGTTTTGATGTAGGAAGATGCCCTTGTACCTGGAGATTTGAGACCCATGGGGTGTGTTCCCCGCAGTGTTACATTAAAGTATCTGTGTTTGCTCACCCAACCTCAGCAATCCTCTCAGCCCCAAGAGTGTCCAGCCTTATGTCTCATCCAGCTGTGGGTCTAGATATGGTCAATCCAGGTTGCATCATAGACCCTGAACGGATTTTGTAAGAATTTCTCTCTCTTTCACTGTCTTTGTTTTGTGGGTTTTTTAAAGTAATTTATGTTTAGAATCGGGCTTGGCTGCTTTTCCCTGCTGTGTTGATGCCGCTTTACACCCTCTTGCTTCACTTGCAGAGAGATATCGATACATAGGTTTTCAGATTCTTACTAGTCAGATATATTCTTGTGTGGTGACTAGGGTGTGTTGAGTCCAGTTCACTGAGCAGGGAGTAGGCCTTGTCTATTACATATTTGGCTTATGGAGCGGTCTCTGAGCTAATTTCAAACCCTTGTTTTATGCATCACCCCACCTCACCTTTCCCGTTAAGCAGCCATAGTGTGTCTTCTAAAGGTGTGACTCTGTTCTGTTTTGTAATTCAGTTCAAGTGTAGCGATTTTGACATTCCCTCTCTAAGCGATATCTTAGGATAAGTGTCTTTTTCTGTGTGACTTATTTCACTTAGAATCATCGTACCTAAATCCACTCATCATGCTGCTAACTAGCCTTATGACATTGATTTCATGGCTGAGTGATATTCCATTGTGCCAAGTACCACCATTTCTTTATCCATTTTTCTCTTTCCTGGGATATTGAAGGTGTACCGAAGCGGAGGTTCTTGGAAACAAAGCAGCCGTAAACTTTAGGGTGCCTGTGTCTTGTTGATTTTTAGTTTTCCCAATTTATATGCCCCTGAGTGGTAGTGCCCTATGCTCTCTATGCTGTGTTTATTACTTGTTGCAGGACACACCGTACTCTTCTCCAGAGTGCCTGTTGGCAATTTACATCCCGCCCATCAGCATAGCAAGACTCCCATGTCTCCATGGCCTGTCCTGCTTTTCTGGTTTTTACACTTTGTTCAGCATGGCCCTTTTGACCGAGGGCAAGCGAGACTTCTTTGTAGCGCTGATTTGCCCTTCCAGCTTGCTTGGTTGGCCAAAAAGGGCGTATGCGTTTTTTCCTGAATATATTCAGGAAAAAACGCATACGCCCTTTTTGGCCAAGGGCATCATTGTCAACGTTTTGCCGCTTTTCATGTGCTTTAAAGGCGAGTCGAATCTACCTCCTGAAATCTGTTTCCTGCAAATCTGCCTTGCTTTCAAATCCTCTTCGTTGCCTTCCCTCAATATATTTGTGGACGAGAGTTCTCATTTATAACTCTGCACGTTTGTGAATTGCAGTGCCCCTGAGCTCCATTTGTCTCCTCGCTTTTTTGGGAGCTGGCCGCAAAAGCGCAGGATTGCTTCAGGCCCTATTTTGGTTCTGGGGGGCAGGCTGAGCCTGTGGTTCATTCTTCTTCCTGATGGGAAAATGGAGTGACCTGTGCCTGTCCCAACACCTACGGCTCGTCTCTCGTTGGTTCCGCGTCTTCCCGTTCATACTCAGGAAAAATTGCAACCTGTACAATCAGGAGGTTAAAGGTGCTGATTCTCCAAATAGGGAGATGGTTAGTCAAGCAGCTGGAATGGTGAACCCGAGCACAAGGAGAGGAGAAATGAGGTGCGTTTTAGAAACCTTTCCCAATCTCATGGCATACCATCTTCTCGGTTTCCCATGCATGTTTTGATGTAGGAAGATGCCCTTGTACCTGGAGATTTGAGACCCATGGGGTGTGTTCCCCGCAGTGTTACATTAAAGTATCTGTGTTTGCTCACCCAACCTCAGCAATCCTCTCAGCCCCAAGAGTGTCCAGCCTTATGTCTCATCCAGCTGTGGGTCTAGATATGGTCAATCCAGGTTGCATCATAGACCCTGAACGGATTTTGTAAGAATTTCTCTCTCTTTCACTGTCTTTGTTTTGTGGGTTTTTTAAAGTAATTTATGTTTAGAATCGGGCTTGGCTGCTTTTCCCTGCTGTGTTGATGCCGCTTTACACCCTCTTGCTTCACTTGCAGAGAGATATCGATACATAGGTTTTCAGATTCTTACTAGTCAGATATATTCTTGTGTGGTGACTAGGGTGTGTTGAGTCCAGTTCACTGAGCAGGGAGTAGGCCTTGTCTATTACATATTTGGCTTATGGAGCGGTCTCTGAGCTAATTTCAAACCCTTGTTTTATGCATCACCCCACCTCACCTTTCCCGTTAAGCAGCCATAGTGTGTCTTCTAAAGGTGTGACTCTGTTCTGTTTTGTAATTCAGTTCAAGTGTAGCGATTTTGACATTCCCTCTCTAAGCGATATCTTAGGATAAGTGTCTTTTTCTGTGTGACTTATTTCACTTAGAATCATCGTACCTAAATCCACTCATCATGCTGCTAACTAGCCTTATGACATTGATTTCATGGCTGAGTGATATTCCATTGTGCCAAGTACCACCATTTCTTTATCCATTTTTCTCTTTCCTGGGATATTGAAGGTGTACCGAAGCGGAGGTTCTTGGAAACAAAGCAGCCGTAAACTTTAGGGTGCCTGTGTCTTGTTGATTTTTAGTTTTCCCAATTTATATGCCCCTGAGTGGTAGTGCCCTATGCTCTCTATGCTGTGTTTATTACTTGTTGCAGGACACACCGTACTCTTCTCCAGAGTGCCTGTTGGCAATTTACATCCCGCCCATCAGCGTAGCAAGACTCCCATGTCTCCATGGCCTGTCCTGCTTTTCTGGTTTTTACACTTTGTTCAGCATGGCCCTTTTGACCGAGGGCAAGCGAGACTTCTTTGTAGCGCTGATTTGCCCTTCCAGCTTGCTTGGTTGGCCAAAAAGGGCGTATGCGTTTTTTCCTGAATATATTCAGGAAAAATCGCATACGCCCTTTTTGGCCAAGGGCATCATTGTCAACGTTTTGCCGCTTTTCATGTGCTTTAAAGGCGAGTCGAATCTACCTCCTGAAATCTGTTTCCTGCAAATCTGCCTTGCTTTCAAATCCTCTTCGTTGCCTTCCCTCAATATATTTGTGGACGAGAGTTCTCATTTATAACTCTGCACGTTTGTGAATTGCAGTGCCCCTGAGCTCCATTTGTCTCCTCGCTTTTTTGGGAGCTGGCCGCAAAAGCGCAGGATTGCTTCAGGCCCTATTTTGGTTCTGGGGGGCAGGCTGAGCCTGTGGTTCATTCTTCTTCCTGATGGGAAAATGGAGTGACCTGTGCCTGTCCCAACACCTAGGGCTAGTCTCTCGTTGGTTCTCCGTCTTCCCGTTCATCCTCAGGACAAATTGCATCCTGGACGAAACAGGAGGTTATGGGTGCTGATTCTCCAAGTAGGGAGATGGTTAGTCAAGCGGCTGGAATGGCGAATCCGAGCACAAGGTGAAGAGAAATGAGGTGCGTTTTAGAAACCTTTCCCGATCTCACGGCATACCATCTTCTGGGTTTCCCATGCATGTTTTGATGTAGGAAGATGCCCTTGTACATGGAGATTTGAGACCCATGGGGTGGGTACCCCGCGGTGTTACTTTAAAGTATCTGCGTTTGCTCACCCAACCTCACCAATCCTCTCAGCCCCAAGAGAGTCCAGCCGTATGTCTCATCCAGCTGTGGGTCTAGATATGGTCAGTCCAGGTTGCATCAGAGACCCTGAACGGATTTTGTAAGAATTTCTCTCTCTTTCACTGTCTTTGTTTTGTGGGTTTTTTAAAGTAATTTATGTTTAGAATGGGTCTTGGCTGCTTTTCCCTGCTGTGTTTATGCCGCTTTACACCCTCTTGATTCACTTGCAGAGAGATATCGATACATAGGTTTTCAGATTCTTACGAGTCAGATATATTCTTGTGCGGTGACTAGGGGGTGTTGAGTCCAGTTCACTGAGCAGGGAGTAGGCCTTGTCTATTACATATTTGGCTTATGGAGCGGTCTCTGAGCTAATTTCAAACCCTTGTTTTATGCATCACCCTACCTCACCTTTCCCGTTAAGCAGCCATAGTGTGTCTTCTAAAGGTGTGACTCTGTTCTGTTTTGTAATTCAGTTCAAGTGTAGCGATTTTGACATTGCCTCTATAAGCGATATCTTAGGATAAGTGTCTTTTTCTGTGTGACTTTTTTCACTTAGAATCATCGTACCTAAATCCACTCATCATGCTGCTAACTAGCCTTATGACATTGATTTCATAGCTGAGTGATATTCCATTGTGCCAAGTACCACCATTTCTTTATCCATTTTTCTCTTTCCTGGGATATTGAAGGTGTGCCAAAGTGGAGGTTCTTGGAAACAGAGCAGCCGTAAAGTTTGGGGTGCCTGTGTGTTGTTGATTTTTAGTTTTCCCGATTTATACGCCCATGAGTGGAAGTGCCCTATGCTCTCTAAGCTGTGTTTATTACTTGTTGCAGGACACACCGTACTCTTCTCCAGAGTGCCTGTTGGCAATTTACATGCCGCCCATCAGCGTAGCAAGGCTCCCATGTCTCCATGGCCTGTCCTGCTTTTCTGGTTTTTACACTTTGTTCAGCATGGCCCTTTTGACCGAGGGCAAGCGAGACTTCTTTGTAGCGCTGATTTGCCCTTCCGGCTTGCTTGGTTGGCCAAAAAGGGCGTATGCGTTTTTTCCTGAATATATTCAGGAAAAAACGCATACGCCCTTTTTGGCCAAGGGCATCATTGTCAACGTTTTGCCGCTTTTCATGTGCTTTAAAGGCGAGTCGAATCTACCTCCTGAAATCTGTTTCCTGCAAATCTGCCTTGCTTTCAAATCCTCTTCGTTGCCTTCCCTCAATATATTTGTGGACGAGAGTTCTCATTTATAACTCTGCACGTTTGTGAATTGCAGTGCCCCTGAGCTCCATTTGTCTCCTCGCTTTTTTGGGAGCTGGCCGCAAAAGCGCAGGATTGCTTCAGGCCCTATTTTGGTTCTGGGGGGCAGGCTGAGCCTGTGGTTCATTCTTCTTCCTGATGGGAAAATGGAGTGACCTGTGCCTGTCCCAACACCTAGGGCTAGTCTCTCGTTGGTTCTCCGTCTTCCCGTTCATCCTCAGGACAAATTGCATCCTGGACGAAACAGGAGGTTATGGGTGCTGATTCTCCAAGTAGGGAGATGGTTAGTCAAGCGGCTGGAATGGCGAATCCGAGCACAAGGTGAAGAGAAATGAGGTGCGTTTTAGAAACCTTTCCCGATCTCACGGCATACCATCTTCTGGGTTTCCCATGCATGTTTTGATGTAGGAAGATGCCCTTGTACATGGAGATTTGAGACCCATGGGGTGGGTACCCCGCGGTGTTACTTTAAAGTATCTGCGTTTGCTCACCCAACCTCACCAATCCTCTCAGCCCCAAGAGTGTCCAGCCGTATGTCTCATCCAGCTGTGGGTCTAGATATGGTCAGTCCAGGTTGCATCAGAGACCCTGAACGGATTTTGTAAGAATTTCTCTCTCTTTCACTGTCTTTGTTTTGTGGGTTTTTTAAAGTAATTTATGTTTAGAATCGGGCTTGGCTGCTTTTCCCTGCTGTTTTGATGCCGCTTTACACCCTCTTGATTCACTTGCAGAGAGATATCGATACATAGGTTTTCAGATTCTTACGAGTCAGATATATTCTTGTGCGGTGACTAAGGGGTGTTGAGTCCAGTTCACTGAGCAGGTAGTAGGCCTTGTCTATTACATATTTGGCTTATGGAGCGGTCTCTGAGCTAATTTCAAACCCTTGTTTTATGCATCACCCTACCTCACCTTTCCCGTTAAGCAGCCATAGTGTGTCTTCTAAAGGTGTGACTCTGTTCTGTTTTGTAATTCAGTTCAAGTGTAGCGATTTTGACATTGCCTCTATAAGTGATATCTTAGGATAAGTGTCTTTTTCTGTGTGACTTATTTCACTTAGAATCATCGGACCTAAATCCACTCATCATGCTGCTAACTAGCCTTATGACATTGATTTCATAGCTGAGTGATATTCCATTGTGCCAAGTACCACCATTTCTTTATCCATTTTTCTCTTTCCTGGGATATTGAAGGTGTGCCAAAGTGGAGGTTCTTGGAAACAGAGCAGCCGTAAAGTTTGGGGTGCCTGTGTCTTGTTGATTTTTAGTTTTCCCGATTTATACGCCCATGAGTGGAAGTGCCCTATGCTCTCTAAGCTGTGTTTATTACTTGTTTTAGGACACACCGTACACGTCTCCAGAGTGCCTGTTGGCAATTTACATCCCGCCCATCAGCGTAGCAAGGCTCCCATGTCTCCATGGCCTGTCCTGCTTTTCTGGTTTTTACACTTTGTTCAGCATGGCCCTTTTGACCGAGGGCAAGCGAGACTTCTTTGTAGCGCTGATTTGCCCTTCCGGCTTGCTTGGTTGGCCAAAAAGGGCGTATGCGTTTTTTCCTGAATATATTCAGGAAAAAACGCATACGCCCTTTTTGGCCAAGGGCATCATTGTCAACGTTTTGCCGCTTTTCATGTGCTGTATAGGTGAGTCGAATCTACCTCCTGAAATCTGTTTCCTGCAAATCTGCCTTGCTTTCAAATCCTCTTCGTTGCCTTCCCTCAATATATTTGTGGACGAGAGTTCTCATTTATAACTCTGCACGTTTGTGAATTGCAGTGCCCCTGAGCTCCATTTTTCTACTCGCTTTTTTGGGAGCTGGCCGCAAAAGCGCAGGATTGCTTCAGGCCCTATTTTGGTTCTGGGGGGCAGGCTGAGCCTGTGGTTCATTCTTCTTCCTGATGGGAAAATGGAGTGACCTGTGCCTGTCCCAACACCTAGGGCTAGTCTCTCGTTGGTTCTCCGTCTTCCCGTTCATCCTCAGGACAAATTGCATCCTGGACGAAACAGGAGGTTATGGGTGCTGATTCTCCAAGTAGGGAGATGGTTAGTCAAGCGGCTGGAATGGCGAATCCGAGCACAAGGTGAAGAGAAATGAGGTGCGTTTTAGAAACCTTTCCCGATCTCACGGCATACCATCTTCTGGGTTTCCCATGCATGTTTTGATGTAGGAAGATGCCCTTGTACATGGAGATTTGAGACCCATGGGGTGGGTACCCCGCGGTGTTACTTTAAAGTATCTGCGTTTGCTCACCCAACCTCACCAATCCTCTCAGCCCCAAGAGAGTCCAGCCGTATGTCTCATCCAGCTGTGGGTCTAGATATGGTCAGTCCAGGTTGCATCAGAGACCCTGAACGGATTTTGTAAGAATTTCTCTCTCTTTCACTGTCTTTGTTTTGTGGGTTTTTTAAAGTAATTTATGTTTAGAATGGGTCTTGGCTGCTTTTCCCTGCTGTGTTTATGCCGCTTTACACCCTCTTGATTCACTTGCAGAGAGATATCGATACATAGGTTTTCAGATTCTTACGAGTCAGATATATTCTTGTGCGGTGACTAGGGGGTGTTGAGTCCAGTTCACTGAGCAGGGAGTAGGCCTTGTCTATTACATATTTGGCTTATGGAGCGGTCTCTGAGCTAATTTCAAACCCTTGTTTTATGCATCACCCTACCTCACCTTTCCCGTTAAGCAGCCATAGTGTGTCTTCTAAAGGTGTGACTCTGTTCTGTTTTGTAATTCAGTTCAAGTGTAGCGATTTTGACATTGCCTCTATAAGCGATATCTTAGGATAAGTGTCTTTTTCTGTGTGACTTTTTTCACTTAGAATCATCGTACCTAAATCCACTCATCATGCTGCTAACTAGCCTTATGACATTGATTTCATAGCTGAGTGATATTCCATTGTGCCAAGTACCACCATTTCTTTATCCATCTTTCTCTTTCCTGGGATATTGAAGTTGTGCCAAAGTGGAGGTTCTTGGAAACAGAGCAGCCGTAAAGTTTGGGGTGCCTGTGTGTTGTTGATTTTTAGTTTTCCCGATTTATACGCCCATGAGTGGAAGTGCCCTATGCTCTCTAAGCTGTGTTTATTACTTGTTGCAGGACACACCGTACTCTTCTCCAGAGTGCCTGTTGGCAATTTACATGCCGCCCATCAGCGTAGCAAGGCTCCCATGTCTCCATGGCCTGTCCTGCTTTTCTGGTTTTTACACTTTGTTCAGCATGGCCCTTTTGACCGAGGGCAAGCGAGACTTCTTTGTAGCGCTGATTTGCCCTTCCGGCTTGCTTGGTTGGCCAAAAAGGGCGTATGCGTTTTTTCCTGAATATATTCAGGAAAAAACGCATACGCCCTTTTTGGCCAAGGGCATCATTGTCAACGTTTTGCCGCTTTTCATGTGCTTTAAAGGCGAGTCGAATCTACCTCCTGAAATCTGTTTCCTGCAAATCTGCCTTGCTTTCAAATCCTCTTCGTTGCCTTCCCTCAATATATTTGTGGACGAGAGTTCTCATTTATAACTCTGCACGTTTGTGAATTGCAGTGCCCCTTAGCTCCATTTGTCTCCTCGCTTTTTTGGGAGCTGGCCGCAAAAGCGCAGGATTGCTTCAGGCCCTATTTTGGTTCTGGGGGGCAGGCTGAGCCTGTGGTTCATTCTTCTTCCTGATGGGAAAATGGAGTGACCTGTGCCTGTCCCAACACCTAGGGCTAGTCTCTCGTTGGTTCTCCGTCTTCCCGTTCATCCTCAGGACAAATTGCATCCTGGACGAAACAGGAGGTTATGGGTGCTGATTCTCCAAGTAGGGAGATGGTTAGTCAAGCGGCTGGAATGGCGAATCCGAGCACAAGGTGAAGAGAAATGAGGTGCGTTTTAGAAACCTTTCCCGATCTCACGGCATACCATCTTCTGGGTTTCCCATGCATGTTTTGATGTAGGAAGATGCCCTTGTACATGGAGATTTGAGACCCATGGGGTGGGTACCCCGCGGTGTTACTTTAAAGTATCTGCGTTTGCTCACCCAACCTCACCAATCCTCTCAGCCCCAAGAGTGTCCAGCCGTATGTCTCATCCAGCTGTGGGTCTAGATATGGTCAGTCCAGGTTGCATCAGAGACCCTGAACGGATTTTGTAAGAATTTCTCTCTCTTTCACTGTCTTTGTTTTGTGGGTTTTTTAAAGTAATTTATGTTTAGAATCGGGCTTGGCTGCTTTTCCCTGCTGTTTTGATGCCGCTTTACACCCTCTTGATTCACTTGCAGAGAGATATCGATACATAGGTTTTCAGATTCTTACGAGTCAGATATATTCTTGTGCGGTGACTAAGGGGTGTTGAGTCCAGTTCACTGAGCAGGTAGTAGGCCTTGTCTATTACATATTTGGCTTATGGAGCGGTCTCTGAGCTAATTTCAAACCCTTGTTTTATGCATCACCCTACCTCACCTTTCCCGTTAAGCAGCCATAGTGTGTCTTCTAAAGGTGTGACTCTGTTCTGTTTTGTAATTCAGTTCAAGTGTAGCGATTTTGACATTGCCTCTATAAGTGATATCTTAGGATAAGTGTCTTTTTCTGTGTGACTTATTTCACTTAGAATCATCGGACCTAAATCCACTCATCATGCTGCTAACTAGCCTTATGACATTGATTTCATAGCTGAGTGATATTCCATTGTGCCAAGTACCACCATTTCTTTATCCATTTTTCTCTTTCCTGGGATATTGAAGGTGTGCCAAAGTGGAGGTTCTTGGAAACAGAGCAGCCGTAAAGTTTGGGGTGCCTGTGTCTTGTTGATTTTTAGTTTTCCCGATTTATACGCCCATGAGTGGAAGTGCCCTATGCTCTCTAAGCTGTGTTTATTACTTGTTTTAGGACACACCGTACACGTCTCCAGAGTGCCTGTTGGCAATTTACATCCCGCCCATCAGCGTAGCAAGGCTCCCATGTCTCCATGGCCTGTCCTGCTTTTCTGGTTTTTACACTTTGTTCAGCATGGCCCTTTTGACCGAGGGCAAGCGAGACTTCTTTGTAGCGCTGATTTGCCCTTCCGGCTTGCTTGGTTGGCCAAAAAGGGCGTATGCGTTTTTTCCTGAATATATTCAGGAAAAAACGCATACGCCCTTTTTGGCCAAGGGCATCATTGTCAACGTTTTGCCGCTTTTCATGTGCTGTATAGGTGAGTCGAATCTACCTCCTGAAATCTGTTTCCTGCAAATCTGCCTTGCTTTCAAATCCTCTTCGTTGCCTTCCCTCAATATATTTGTGGACGAGAGTTCTCATTTATAACTCTGCACGTTTGTGAATTGCAGTGCCCCTGAGCTCCATTTGTCTCCTCGCTTTTTTGGGAGCTGGCCGCAAAAGCGCAAGATTGCTTCAGGCCCTATTTTGGTTCTGGGGGGCAGGCTGAGCCTGTGGTTCATTCTACTTCCTGATGGGAAAATGGAGTGACCTATGCCTGTCCCAACACCTACGGCTCGTCTCTCGTTGGTTCCGCGTCTTCCCGTTCATCCTCAGGAAAAATTGCAACCTGTACAATCAGGAGGTTAAAGGTGCTGATTCTCCAAATAGGGAGATGGTTAGTCAAGCAGCTGGAATGGTGAACCCGAGCACAAGGAGAGGAGAAATGAGGTGCGTTTTAGAAACCTTTCCCAATCTCATGGCATACCATCTTCTCGGTTTCCCATGCATGTTTTGATGTAGGAAGATGCCCTTGTACCTGGAGATTTGAGACCCATGGGGTGTGTTCCCCGCAGTGTTACATTAAAGTATCTGTGTTTGCTCACCCAACCTCAGCAATCCTCTCAGCCCCAAGAGTGTTCAGCCTTATGTCTCATCCAGCTGTGGGTCTAGATATGGTCAATCCAGGTTGCATCATAGACCCTGAACGGATTTTGTAAGAATTTCTCTCTCTTTCACTGTCTTTGTTTTGTGGGTTTTTTAAAGTAATTTATGTTTAGAATCGGGCTTGGCTGCTTTTCCCTGCTGTGTTGATGCCGCTTTACACCCTCTTGCTTCACTTGCAGAGAGATATCGATACATAGGTTTTCAGATTCTTACTAGTCAGATATATTCTTGTGTGGTGACTAGGGTGTGTTGAGTCCAGTTCACTGAGCAGGGAGTAGGCCTTGTCTATTACATATTTGGCTTATGGAGCGGTCTCTGAGCTAATTTCAAACCCTTGTTTTATGCATCACCCCACCTCACCTTTCCCGTTAAGCAGCCATAGTGTGTCTTCTAAAGGTGTGACTCTGTTCTGTTTTGTAATTCAGTTCAAGTGTAGCGATTTTGACATTCCCTCTCTAAGCGATATCTTAGGATAAGTGTCTTTTTCTGTGTGACTTATTTCACTTAGAATCATCGTACCTAAATCCACTCATCATGATGCTAACTAGCCTTATGACATTGATTTCATGGCTGAGTGATATTCCATTGTGCCAAGTACCACCATTTCTTTATCCATTTTTCTCTTTCCTGGGATATTGAAGGTGTACCGAAGCGGAGGTTCTTGGAAACAAAGCAGCCGTAAACTTTAGGGTGCCTGTGTCTTGTTGATTTTTAGTTTTCCCAATTTATACGCCCATGAGTGGAAGTGCCCTATGCTCTCTATGCTGTGTTTATTACTTGTTGCAGGACACACCGTACTCTTCTCCAGAGTGCCTGTTGGCAATTTACATCCCGCCCATCAGCGTAGCAAGACTCCCATGTCTCCATGGCCTGTCCTGCTTTTCTGGTTTTTACACTTTGTTCAGCATGGCCCTTTTGACCGAGGGCAAGCGAGACTTCTTTGTAGCGCTGATTTGCCCTTCCGGCTTGCTTGGTTGGCCAAAAAGGGCGTATGCGTTTTTTCCTGAATATATTCAGGAAAAAACGCATACGCCCTTTTTGGCCAAGGGCATCATTGTCAACGTTTTGCCGCTTTTCATGTGCTTTAAAGGCGAGTCGAATCTACCTCCTGAAATCTGTTTCCTGCAAATCTGCCTTGCTTTCAAATCCTCTTCGTTGCCTTCCCTCAATATATTTGTGGACGAGAGTTCTCATTTATAACTCTGCACGTTTGTGAATTGCAGTGCCCCTGAGCTCCATTTGTCTCCTCGCTTTTTTGGGAGCTGGCCGCAAAAGCGCAGGATTGCTTCAGGCCCTATTTTGGTTCTGGGGGGCAGGCTGAGCCTGTGGTTCATTCTTCTTCCTGATGGGAAAATGGAGTGACCTGTGCCTGTCCCAACACCTAGGGCTAGTCTCTCGTTGGTTCTCCGTCTTCCCGTTCATCCTCAGGACAAATTGCATCCTGGACGAAACAGGAGGTTATGGGTGCTGATTCTCCAAGTAGGGAGATGGTTAGTCAAGCGGCTGGAATGGCGAATCCGAGCACAAGGTGAAGAGAAATGAGGTGCGTTTTAGAAACCTTTCCCGATCTCACGGCATACCATCTTCTGGGTTTCCCATGCATGTTTTGATGTAGGAAGATGCCCTTGTACATGGAGATTTGAGACCCATGGGGTGGGTACCCCGCGGTGTTACTTTAAAGTATCTGCGTTTGCTCACCCAACCTCACCAATCCTCTCAGCCCCAAGAGAGTCCAGCCGTATGTCTCATCCAGCTGTGGGTCTAGATATGGTCAGTCCAGGTTGCATCAGAGACCCTGAACGGATTTTGTAAGAATTTCTCTCTCTTTCACTGTCTTTGTTTTGTGGGTTTTTTAAAGTAATTTATGTTTAGAATGGGTCTTGGCTGCTTTTCCCTGCTGTGTTTATGCCGCTTTACACCCTCTTGATTCACTTGCAGAGAGATATTGATACATAGGTTTTCAGATTCTTACGAGTCAGATATATTCTTGTGCGGTGACTAGGGGGTGTTGAGTCCAGTTCACTGAGCAGGGAGTAGGCCTTGTCTATTACATATTTGGCTTATGGAGCGGTCTCTGAGCTAATTTCAAACCCTTGTTTTATGCATCACCCTACCTCACCTTTCCCGTTAAGCAGCCATAGTGTGTCTTCTAAAGGTGTGACTCTGTTCTGTTTTGTAATTCAGTTCAAGTGTAGCGATTTTGACATTGCCTCTATAAGTGATATCTTAGGATAAGTGTCTTTTTCTGTGTGACTTATTTCACTTAGAATCATCGGACCTAAATCCACTCATCATGCTGCTAACTAGCCTTATGACATTGATTTCATAGCTGAGTGATATTCCATTGTGCCAAGTACCACCATTTCTTTATGCATTTTTCTCTTTCCTGGGATATTGAAGGTGTGCCAAAGTGGAGGTTCTTGGAAACAGAGCAGCCGTAAAGTTTGGGGTGCCTGTGTCTTGTTGATTTTTAGTTTTCCCGATTTATACGCCCATGAGTGGAAGTGCCCTATGCTCTCTAAGCTGTGTTTATTACTTGTTTTAGGACACACCGTACACGTCTCCAGAGTGCCTGTTGGCAATTTACATCCCGCCCATCAGCGTAGCAAGGCTCCCATGTCTCCATGGCCTGTCCTGCTTTTCTGGTTTTTACACTTTGTTCAGCATGGCCCTTTTGACCGAGGGCAAGCGAGACTTCTTTGTAGCGCTGATTTGCCCTTCCGGCTTGCTTGGTTGGCCAAAAAGGGCGTATGCGTTTTTTCCTGAATATATTCAGGAAAAAACGCATACGCCCTTTTTGACCAAGGGCATCATTGTCAACGTTTTGCCGCTTTTCATGTGCTTTAAAAGCGAGTCGAATCTACCTCCTGAAATCTGTTTCCTGCAAATCTGCCTTGCTTTCAAATCCTCTTCGTTGCCTTCCCTCAATATATTTGTGGACGAGAGTTCTCATTGATAACTCTGCACGTTTGTGAATTGCAGTGCCCCTGAGCTCCATTTGTCTCCTCGCTTTTTTGGGAGCTGGCCGCAAAAGCGCAGGATTGCTTCAGGCCCTATTTTGGTTCTGGGGGGCAGGCTGAGCCTGTGGTTCATTCTACTTCCTGATGGGAAAATGGAGTGACCTATGCATGTCCCAACACCTACGGCTCGTCTCTCGTTGGTTCCGCGTCTTCCCGTTCATCCTCAGGAAAAATTGCAACCTGTACAATCAGGAGGTTAAAGGTGCTGATTCTCCAAATAGGGAGATGGTTAGTCAAGCAGCTGGAATGGTGAACCCGAGCACAAGGAGAGGAGAAATGAGGTGCGTTTTAGAAACCTTTCCCAATCTCATGGCATACCATCTTCTGGGTTTCCCATGCATGTTTTGATGTAGGAAGATGCCCTTGTACCTGGAGATTTGAGACCCATGGGGTGTGTTCCCCGCAGTGTTACATTAAAGTATCTGTGTTTGCTCACCCAACCTCACCAATCCTCTCAGCCCCAAGAGTGTCCAGCCTTATGTCTCATCCAGCTGTGGGTCTAGATATGGTCAATCCAGGTTGCATCATAGACCCTGATCGGATTTTGTAAGAATTTCTCTCTCTTTCACTGTCTTTGTTTTGTGGGTTTTTTAAAGTAATTTATGTTTAGAATCGGGCTTGGCTGCTTTTCCCTGCTGTGTTGATGCCGCTTTACACCCTCTTGATTCACTTGCAGAGAGATATCGATACATAGGTTTTCAGATTCTTACTAGTCAGATATATTCTTGTGTGGTGACTAGGGTGTGTTGAGTCCAGTTCACTGAGCAGGGAGTAGGCCTTGTCTATTACATATTTGGCTTATGGAGCGGTCTCTGAGCTAATTTGAAACCCTTGTTTTATGCATCACCCCACCTCACCTTTCCCGTTAAGCAGCCATAGTGTGTCTTCTAAAGGTGTGACTCTGTTCTGTTTTGTAATTCAGTTCAAGTGTAGCGATTTTGACATTCCCTCTCTAAGCGATATCTTAGGATAAGTGTCTTTTTCTGTGTGACTTATTTCACTTAGAATCATCGTATCTAAATCCACTCATCATGCTGCTAACTAGCCTTATGAAATTGATTTCATGGCTGAGTGATATTCCATTGTGCCAAGTACCACCATTTCTTTATCCATTTTTCTCTTTCCTGGGATATTGAAGGTGTACCGAAGCGGAGGTTCTTGGAAACAAAGCAGCCGTAAACTTTAGGGTGCCTGTGTCTTGTTGATTTTTAGTTTTCCCAATTTATACGCCCATGAGTGGAAGTGCCCTATGCTCTCTACGCTGTGTTTATTACTTGTTTCAGGACACACCGTACTCTTCTCCAGAGTGGCTGTTGGCAATTTACATCCCGCCCATCAGCGTAGCAAGGCTCCCATGTCTCCATGGCCTGTCCTGCTTTTCTGGTTTTTACTGTTTGTTCAGCATGGCCCTTTTGACCGAGGGCAAGCGAGACTTCTTTGTAGCGCTGATTTGCCCTTCCGGCTTGCTTGGTTGGCCAAAAAGGGCGTATGCGTTTTTTCCTGAATATATTCAGGAAAAAACGCATACGCCCTTTTTGGCCAAGGGCATCATTGTCAACGTTTTGCCGCTTTTCATGTGCTTTAAAGGCGAGTCGAATCTACCTCCTGAAATCTGTTTCCTGCAAATCTGCCTTGCTTTCAAATCCTCTTCGTTGCCTTCCCTCAATATATTTGTGGACGAGAGTTCTCATTTATAACTCTGCACGTTTGTGAATTGCAGTGCCCCTGAGCTCCATTTGTCTCCTCGCTTTTTTGGGAGCTGGCCGCAAAAGCGCAGGATTGCTTCAGGCCCTATTTTGGTTCTGGGGGGCAGGCTGAGCCTGTGGTTCATTCTTCTTCCTGATGGGAAAATGGAGTGACCTGTGCCTGTCCCAACACCTAGGGCTAGTCTCTCGTTGGTTCTCCGTCTTCCCGTTCATCCTCAGGACAAATTGCATCCTGGACGAAACAGGAGGTTATGGGTGCTGATTCTCCAAGTAGGGAGATGGTTAGTCAAGCGGCTGGAATGGCGAATCCGAGCACAAGGTGAAGAGAAATGAGGTGCGTTTTAGAAACCTTTCCCGATCTCACGGCATACCATCTTCTGGGTTTCCCATGCATGTTTTGATGTAGGAAGATGCCCTTGTACATGGAGATTTGAGACCCATGGGGTGGGTACCCCGCGGTGTTACTTTAAAGTATCTGCGTTTGCTCACCCAACCTCACCAATCCTCTCAGCCCCAAGAGAGTCCAGCCGTATGTCTCATCCAGCTGTGGGTCTAGATATGGTCAGTCCAGGTTGCATCAGAGACCCTGAACGGATTTTGTAAGAATTTCTCTCTCTTTCACTGTCTTTGTTTTGTGGGTTTTTTAAAGTAATTTATGTTTAGAATGGGTCTTGGCTGCTTTTCCCTGCTGTGTTTATGCCGCTTTACACCCTCTTGATTCACTTGCAGAGAGATATCGATACATAGGTTTTCAGATTCTTACGAGTCAGATATATTCTTGTGCGGTGACTAGGGGGTGTTGAGTCCAGTTCACTGAGCAGGGAGTAGGCCTTGTCTATTACATATTTGGCTTATGGAGCGGTCTCTGAGCTAATTTCAAACCCTTGTTTTATGCATCACCCTACCTCACCTTTCCCGTTAAGCAGCCATAGTGTGTCTTCTAAAGGTGTGACTCTGTTCTGTTTTGTAATTCAGTTCAAGTGTAGCGATTTTGACATTGCCTCTATAAGTGATATCTTAGGATAAGTGTCTTTTTCTGTGTGACTTATTTCACTTAGAATCATCGGACCTAAATCCACTCATCATGCTGCTAACTAGCCTTATGACATTGATTTCATAGCTGAGTGATATTCCATTGTGCCAAGTACCACCATTTCTTTATCCATTTTTCTCTTTCCTGGGATATTGAAGGTGTGCCAAAGTGGAGGTTCTTGGAAACAGAGCAGCCGTAAAGTTTGGGGTGCCTGTGTCTTGTTGATTTTTAGTTTTCCCGATTTATACGCCCATGAGTGGAAGTGCCCTATGCTCTCTAAGCTGTGTTTATTACTTGTTTTAGGACACACCGTACACGTCTCCAGAGTGCCTGTTGGCAATTTACATCCCGCCCATCAGCGTAGCAAGGCTCCCATGTCTCCATGGCCTGTCCTGCTTTTCTGGTTTTTACACTTTGTTCAGCATGGCCCTTTTGACCGAGGGCAAGCGAGACTTCTTTGTAGCGCTGATTTTCCCTTCCGGCTTGCTTGGTTGGCCAAAAAGGGCGTATGCGTTTTTTCCTGAATATATTCAGGAAAAAACGCATACGCCCTTTTTGACCAAGGGCATCATTGTCAACGTTTTGCCGCTTTTCATGTGCTTTAAAGGCGAGTCGAATCTACCTCCTGAAATCTGTTTCCTGCAAATCTGCCTTGCTTTCAAATCCTCTTCGTTGCCTTCCCTCAATATATTTGTGGACGAGAGTTCTCATTGATAACTCTGCACGTTTGTGAATTGCAGTGCCCCTGAGCTCCATTTGTCTCCTCGCTTTTTTGGGAGCTGGCCGCAAAAGCGCAGGATTGCTTCAGGCCCTATTTTGGTTCTGGGGGGCAGGCTGAGCCTGTGGTTCATTCTACTTCCTGATGGGAAAATGGAGTGACCTATGCCTGTCCCAACACCTACGGCTCGTCTCTCGTTGGTTCCGCGTCTTCCCGTTCATCCTCAGGAAAAATTGCAACCTGTACAATCAGGAGGTTAAAGGTGCTGATTCTCCAAATAGGGAGATGGTTAGTCAAGCAGCTGGAATGGTGAACCCGAGCACAAGGAGAGGAGAAATGAGGTGCGTTTTAGAAACCTTTCCCTATCTCATGGCATACCATCTTCTGGGTTTCCCATTCATGTTTTGATGTAGGAAGATGCCCTTGTACCTGGAGATTTGAGACCCATGGGGTGTGTTCCCCGCAGTGTTACATTAAAGTATCTGTGTTTGCTCACCCAACCTCACCAATCCTCTCAGCCCCAAGAGTGTCCAGCCTTATGTCTCATCCAGCTGTGGGTCTAGATATGGTCAATCCAGGTTGCATCATAGACCCTGATCGGATTTTGTAAGAATTTCTCTCTCTTTCACTGTCTTTGTTTTGTGGGTTTTTTAAAGTAATTTATGTTTAGAATCGGGCTTGGCTGCTTTTCCCTGCTGTGTTGATGCCGCTTTACACCCTCTTGATTCACTTGCAGAGAGATATCGATACATAGGTTTTCAGATTCTTACTAGTCAGATATATTCTTGTGTGGTGACTAGGGTGTGTTGAGTCCAGTTCACTGAGCAGGGAGTAGGCCTTGTCTATTACATATTTGGCTTATGGAGCGGTCTCTGAGCTAATTTGAAACCCTTGTTTTATGCATCACCCCACCTCACCTTTCCCGTTAAGCAGCCATAGTGTGTCTTCTAAAGGTGTGACTCTGTTCTGTTTTGTAATTCAGTTCAAGTGTAGCAATTTTGACATTCCCTCTCTAAGCGATATCTTAGGATAATTGTCTTTTTCAGTGTGACTTATTTCACTTAGAATCATCGTATCTAAATCCACTCATCATGCTGCTAACTAGCCTTATGAAATTGATTTCATGGCTGAGTGATATTCCATTGTGCCAAGTACCACCCTTTCTTTATCCATTTTTCTCTTTCCTGGGATATTGAAGGTGTACCGAAGCGGAGGTTCTTGGAAACAAAGCAGCCGTAAACTTTAGGGTGCCTGTGTCTTGTTGATTTTTAGTTTTCCCAATTTATACGCCCATGAGTGGAAGTGCCCTATGCTCTCTACGCTGTGTTTATTACTTGTTTCAGGACACACCGTACTCTTTTCCAGAGTGCCTTTTGGCAATTTACATCCCGCCCATCAGCGTAGCAAGGCTCCCATGTCTCCATGGCCTGTCCTGCTTTTCTGGTTTTTACTGTTTGTTCAGCATGGCCCTTTTGACCGAGGGCAAGCGAGACTTCTTTGTAGCGCTGATTTGCCCTTCCGGCTTGCTTGGTTGGCCAAAAAGTGCGTATGCGTTTTTTCCTGAATATATTCAGGAAAAAACGCATACGCCCTTTTTGGCCAAGGGCATCATTGTCAACATTTTGCTGCTTTTCATGTGCTTTAAAGGCGAGTCGAATCTACCTCCTGAAACCTGTTTCCTGCAAATCTGCCTTGCTTTCAAATCCTCTTCGTTGCCTTCCCTCAATATATTTGTGGACGAGAGTTCTCATTTATAACTCTGCACGTTTGTGAATTGCAGTTCCCCTGAGCTCCATTTGTCTCCTCGCTTTTTTGGGAGTTGGCCGCAAAAGCGCAGGATTGCTTCAGGCCCTATTTTGGTGCTGGGGGGCAGGCTGAGCCTGTGGTTCATTCTTCTTCCTGATGGGAAAATGGAGTGACCTATGCCTGTCCCAACACAAGGGCTCGTCTCTCGTTGGTTCCCCGTCTTCACGTTCATCCTCAGGACAAATTGCAACCTGTACAATCAGGAGTTTAAAGGTGCTGATTCTCCAAGTAGGGAGATGGTTAGTCAAGCGGCTGGAATGGTGAACCCAAGCACAAGGAGAGGAGAAATGAGGTGCGTTTTAGAAAACATTCCCGATCTCACGGCATACCTTCTTCTGGGTTTCCCATGCATGTTTTGATGTAGGAAGATTCCCTTGTACCTGAAGATTTGAGACCCATGGGGTGTGTTCCCCGCAGTGTTACTTTAAAGTATCTGCGTTTGCTCACACAACCTCACCAATCCTCTCAGCCCCAAGAGTGTCCAACCTTATGTCTCATCCAGCTGTGGGTCTAGATATGGTCAATCCAGGTTGCATCATAGACCCTGAACGGATTTTGTAAGAATTTCTCTCTCTTTCACTGTCTTTGTTTTGTGGGTTTTTTAAAGTAATTTATGTTTAGAATCGGGCTTGGCTGCTTTTCCCTGCTGTGTTGATGCCGCTTTACACCCTCTTGATTCACTTGCAGAGAGATATCGATACATAGGTTTTCAGATTCTTACTAGTCAGATATATTCTTGTGTGGTGACTAGGGTGTGTTGAGTCCAGTTCACTGAGCAGGGAGTAGGACTTGTCTATTACATATTTGGCTTATGGAGCGGTCTCTGAGCTAATTTCAAACCCTTGTTTTATGCATCACCCCACCTCACCTTTCCCGTTAAGCAGCCATAGTGTGTCTTCTAAAGGTGTGACTCTGTTCTGTTTTGTAATTCAGTTCAAGTGTAGCGATTTTGACATTCCCTCTCTAAGCGATATCTTAGGATAAGTGTCTTTTTCTGTGTGACTTATTTCACTTAGAATCATCGTACCTAAATCCACTCATCATGCTGCTAACTAGCCTTATGACATTGATGTCATGGCTGAGTGATATTCCATTGTGCCAAGTACCACCATTTCTTTATCCATTTTTCTCTTTCCTGGGATATTGAAGGTGTACCGAAGCGGAGGTTCTTGGAAACAGAGCAGCCGTAAAGTTTGGGGTGCCTGTGTCTTGTTGATTTTTAGTTTTCCCAATTTATATGCCCATGAGTGGAAGTGCCCTATGCTCTCTACGCTGTGTTTATTATTTGTTTCAGCACACACCGTACTCTTCTCCAGATTGCCTGCTGGCAATTTACATCCCGCCCATCAGCGTAGCAAGGCTCCCATGTCTCCATGGTCTGTCCTGCTTTTCTGGTTTTTACACTTTGTTCAGCATGGCCCTTTTGACCGAGGGCAAGCGAGACTTTTTGTAGCGCTGATTTGCCCTTCCGGCTTGCTTGGTTGGCCAAAAAGGGCGTATGCTTTTTTTCCTGAATATATTCAGGAAAAAACGCATACGCCCTTTTTGGCCAAGGGCATCATTGTCAACATTTTGCCGCTTTTCATGTGCTTTAAAGGCGAGTCGAATCTACCTCCTGAAACCTGTTTCCTGCAAATCTGCCTTGCTTTCAAATCCTCTTCGTTGCCTTCCCTCAATATATTTGTGGACGAGAGTTCTCATTTATAACTCTGCACGTTTGTGAATTGCAGTGCCCCTGAGCTCCATTTGTCTCCTCGCTTTTTTGGGAGTTGGCCGCAAAAGCGCAGGATTGCTTCAGGCCCTATTTTGGTTCTGGGGGGCAGGCTGAGCCTGTGGTTCATTCTTCTTCCTGATGGGAAAATGGAGTGACCTGTGCCTGTCCCAACACCTAGGGCTAGTCTCTCGTTGGTTCCCCGTCTTCCCGTTCATCTTCAGGACAAATTGCAACCTGGACGAAACAGGAGGTTAAAGGTGCTGATTCTCCAAGTAGGGAGATGGTTAGTCAAGCGGCTGGAATGGCGAACCCAAGCACAAGGAGAGGAGAAATGAGGTGCGTTTTAGAAAACTTTCCCGATCTCACGGCATACCATCTTCTGGGTTTCCCATGCATGTTTTGATGTAGGAAGATTCCCTTGTACCTGGAGATTTGAGACCCATGGGGTGTGTTCCCCGCAGTGTTACTTTAAAGTATCTGCGTTTGCTCACACAACCTCACCAATCCTCTCAGCCCCAAGAGTGTCCAGCCTTATGTCTCATCCAGCTGTGGGTCTAGATATGGTCAATCCAGGTTGCATCATAGACCCTGAACGGATTTTGTAAGAATTTCTCTCTCTTTCACTGTCTTTGTTTTGTGGGTTTTTTAAAGTAATTTATGTTTAGAATCGGGCTTGGCTGCTTTTCCCTGCTGTGTTGATGCCGCTTTACACCCTCTTGATTCACTTGCAGAGAGATATCGATACATAGGTTTTCAGATTCTTACTAGTCAGATATATTCTTGTGTGGTGACTAGGGTGTGTTGAGTCCAGTTCACTGAGCAGGGAGTAGGCCTTGTCTATTACATATTTGGCTTATGGAGCGGTCTCTGAGCTAATTTCAAACCCTTGTTTTATGCATCACCCCACCTCACCTTTCCCGTTAAGCAGCAATAGTGTGTCTTCGAAAGGTCTGACTGTGTTCTGTTTTGTAATTCAGTTCAAGTGTAGCCATTTTGACATTCCCTCTATAAGCGATATCTTAGGATAAGTGTCTTTTTCTGTGTGACTTATTTCACTTAGAATCATCGTACCTAAATCCACTCATCATGCTGCTAACTAGCCTTATGACATTGATGTCATGGCTGAGTGATATTCCATTGTGCCAAGTACCACCATTTCTTTATCCATTTTTCTCTTTCCTGGGATATTGAAGGTGTACCGAAGCGGAGGTTCTTGGAAACAGAGCAGCCGTAAAGTTTGGGGTGCCTGTGTCTTGTTGATTTTTAGTTTTCCCAATTTATATGCCCATGAGTGGAAGTGCCCTATGCTCTCTACGCTGTGTTTATTATTTGTTTCAGCACACACCGTACTCTTCTCCAGAGTGCCTGTTGGCAATTTACATCCCTCCCATCAGCGTAGCAAGGCTCCCATGTCTCCATGGCCTGTCTTGCTTTTCTGGTTTTTACACTTTGTTCAGCATGGCCCTTTTGACCGAGGGCAAGCGAGACTTTTTGTACCGCTGATTTGCCCTTCCGGCTTGCTTGGTTGGCCAAAAAGGGCGTATGCGTTTTTTCCTGAATATATTCAGGAAAAAACGCATACGCCCTTTTTGGCCAAGGGCATCATTGTCAACGTTTTGCCGCTTTTCATGTGCTTTAAAGGCGATTCGAATCTACCTCCTGAAATCTGTTTCCTGCAAATCTGCCTTGCTTTCAAATCCTCTTCGTTGCCTTCCCTCAATATATTTGTGGACGAGAGTTCTCATTGATAACTCTGCACGTTTGTGAATTGCAGTGCCCCTGAGCTCCATTTGTCTCCTCGCTTTTTTGGGAGCTGGCCGCAAAAGCGCAGGATTGCTTCAGGCCCTATTTTGGTTCTGGGGTGCAGGCTGAGCCTGTGGTTCATTCTTCTTCCTGATGGGAAAATGCAGTGACCTATGCCTGTCCCAACACCTAGGGCTCGTCTCTCATTGGTTCCGCGTCTTCCCGTTCATCTTCAGGACAAATTGCAACCTGGACGAAACAGGAGGTTATGGGTGCTGATTCTCCAAGTAGGGAGATGGTTAGTCAAGCGGCTGGAATGGCGAACCCGAGCACAAGGAGAGGAGAAATGAGGTGCGTTTTAGAAACATTTCCCGATCTCACGGCATAGCATCTTCTGGGTTTCCCATGCATGTTTTGATGTAGGAAGATGCCCTTGTACCTGGAGTTTTGAGACCCATGCAGGGGGTACCCCGCAGTGTTACTTTAAAGTATCTGCGTTTGCTCACCCAACTTCACCAATGCTCTCAGCCTAAAGAGTGTCCAGCCTTATGTCTCATCCAGCTGTGGGTCTAGATATGGTCAATCCAGGTTGCATCCGAGACCCTGAACGGTTTTTGTAAGAATTTCTCTCTCTTTCACTGTCTTTGCTTTGTGGGTTTTTTAAAGTAATGTATGTTTAGAATGGGGTTTGGCTGCTTTTCCCTGCTGTGTTTATGCCACTTTACACCCTCTTGATTCACTTGCAGAGAGATATCGATACATAGGTTTTCAGATTCTTACTAGTCAGATATATTCTTGTGCGGTGACTAGGGGGTTTTGAGTCCAGTTCAGTGAGCAGGTAATAGGCCTTGTCTAGTACATATGTGGCTTATGGAGTGGTCTCTGAGCTAATTTCAAACCCTTGTTTTATGCATCACCCCACCTCACCTTTCCCGTTAAGCACCCATAGTGTGTCTTCGAAAGGTCTGACTGTGTTCTGTTTTGTAATTCAGTTCAAGAGTAGCGATTTTGACATTCCCTCTATAAGCGATATCTTAGGATAAGTGTCTTTTTCTGTGTGACTTATTTCACTTAGAATCATCGTACCTAAATCCACTCATCATGCTGCTAACTAGCCTTATGACATTGATTTCATAGCTGAGTGATATTCCATTGTGCCAAGTACCACCATTTCTTTATCCATTTTTCTCTTTCCTGGGATATTGAAGGTGTGCCAAAGTGGAGGTTCTTGGAAACAGAGCAGCCGTAAAGTTTGGGGTGCCTGTGTCTTGTTGATTTTTAGTTTTCCCAATTTATACGCCCATGAGTGGAAGTGCCCTATGCTCTCTAAGCTGTGTTTATTACTTGTTTCAGCACACACCGTACTCTTTTCCAGAGTGCCTGTTGGCAATTTACATCCCGCCCATCAACGTAGCAAGGCTCCCATGTCTCCATGGTCTTTCCTGCTTTTCTGGTTTTTACACTTTGTTCAGCATGGCCCTTTTGACCGAGGGCAAGCGAGACTTTTTGTAGCGCTGATTTGCCCTTCCGGCTTGCTTGGTTGGCCAAAAAGGGCGTATGCGTTTTTTCCTGAATATATTCAGGAAAAAACGCATACGCCCTTTTTGGCCAAGGGCATCATTGTCAACATTTTGCAGCTTTTAATGTGCTTTAAAGGCGAGTCGAATCTACCTCCTGAAACCTGTTTCCTGCAAATCTGCCTTGCTTTCAAATCCTCTTCGTTGCCTTCCCTCAATATATTTGTGGACGAGAGTTCTCATTTATAACTCTGCACGTTTGTGAATTGCAGTGCCCCTGAGCTCCATTTGTCTCCTTGCTTTTTTGGAAGTTGGCCGCAAAAGCGCAGGATTGCTTCAGGCCCTATTTTGGTTCTGGGGGGCAGGCTGAGCCTGTGGTTCATTCTTCTTCCTGATGGGAAAATGGAGTGACCTGTGCCTGTCCCAACACCTAGGGCTAGTCTCTCGTTGGTTCCCCGTCTTCCCGTTCATCTTCAGGACAAATTGCAACCTGGACGAAACAGGAGGTTAAAGGTGCTGATTCTCCAAGTAGGGAGATGGTTAGTCAAGCGGCTGGAATGGCGAACCCAAGCACAAGGAGAGGAGAAATGAGGTGCGTTTTAGAAAACTTTCCCGATCTCACGGCATACCATCTTCTGGGTTTCCCATGCATGTTTTGATGTAGGAAGATTCCCTTGTACCTGGAGATTTGAGACCCATGGGGTGTGTTCCCCGCAGTGTTACTTTAAAGTATCTGCGTTTGCTCACACAACCTCACCAATCCTCTCAGCCCCAAGAGTGTCCAGCCTTATGTCTCATCCAGCTGTGGGTCTAGATATGGTCAATCCAGGTTGCATCAGAGACCCTGAATGGATTTTGTTAGAATTTCTCTCTCTTTCACTGTCTTTGCTTTGTGGGTTTTTTAAAGTAATGTATGTTTAGAATGGGGCTTGGCTGCTTTTCCCTGCTGTGTTGATGCCGCTTTACACCCTCTTGATTCACTTGCAGAGAGATATCGATACATAGGTTTTCAGATTCTTACTAGTCAGATATATTCTTGTGTGGTGACTAGGGTGTGTTGAGTCCAGTTCACTGAGCAGGGAGTAGGCCTTGTCTATTACATATTTGGCTTATGGAGCGGTCTCTGAGCTAATTTCAAACCCTTGTTTTATGCATCACCCCACCTCACCTTTCCCGTTAAGCAGCCATAGTGTGTCTTCTAAAGGTGTGACTCTGTTCTGTTTTGTAATTCAGTTCAAGTGTAGCGATTTTGACATTCCCTCTCTAAGCGATATCTTAGGATAAGTGTCTTTTTCTGTGTGACTTATTTCACTTAGAATCATCGTATCTAAATCCACTCATCATGCTGCTAACTAGCCTTATGAAATTGATTTCATGGCTGAGTGATATTCCATTGTGCCAAGTACCACCATTTCTTTATCCATTTTTCTCTTTCCTGGGATATTGAAGGTGTACCGAAGCGGAGGTTCTTGGAAACAAAGCAGCCGTAAACTTTAGGGTGCCTGTGTCTTGTTGATTTTTAGTTTTCCCAATTTATACGCCCATGAGTGGAAGTGCCCTATGCTATCTACGCTGTGTTTATTACTTGTTTCAGGACACACCGTACTCTTTTCCAGAGTGCCTGTTGGCAATTTACATCCCGCCCATCAGCGTAGCAAGGCTCCCATGTCTCCATGGTCTGTCCTGCTTTTCTGGTTTTTACACTTTGTTCAGCATGGCCCTTTTGACCGAGGGCAAGCGAGACTTTTTGTACCGATGATTTGCCCTTCCGGCTTGCTTGGTTGGCCAAAAAGGGCGTATGCGTTTTTTCCTGAATATATTCAGGAAAAAACGCATACGCCCTTTTTGGCCAAGGGCATCATTGTCAACATTTTGCCGCTTTTCATGTGCTTTAAAGGCGAGTCGAATCTACCTCCTGAAACCTGTTTCCTGCAAATCTGCCTTGCTTTCAAATCCTCTTCGTTGCCTTCCCTCAATATATTTGTGGACGAGAGTTCTCATTTATAACTCTGCACGTTTGTGAATTGCAGTGCCCCTGAGCTCCATTTGTCTCCTCGCTTTTTTGGGAGCTGGCCGCAAAAGCGCAGGATTGCTTCAGGCCCTATTTTGGTTCTGGGGGGCAGGCTGAGCCTGTGGTTCATTCTTCTTCCTGATGGGAAAATGGAGTGACCTGTGCCTGTCCCAACACCTAGGGCTAGTCTCTCGTTGGTTCCCCGTCTTCCCGTTCATCTTCAGGACAAATTGCAACCTGGACGAAACAGGAGGTTAAAGGTGCTGATTCTCCAAGTAGGGAGATGGTTAGTCAAGCGGCTGGAATGGCGAACCCAAGCACAAGGAGAGGAGAAATGAGGTGCATTTTAGAAAACTTTCCCGATCTCATGGCATACCATCTTCTGGGTTTCCCATGCATGTTTTGATGTAGGAAGATTCCCTTGTACCTGGAGATTTGAGACCCATGGGGTGTGTTCCCCGCAGTGTTACTTTAAAGTATCTGCGTTTGCTCACACAACCTCACCAATCCTCTCAGCCCCAAGAGTGTCCAGCCTTATGTCTCATCCAGCTGTGGGTCTAGATATGGTCAATCAAGGTTGCATCATAGACCCTGAACGGATTTTGTAAGAATTTCTCTCTCTTTCACTGTCTTTGTTTTGTGGGTTTTTTAAAGTAATTTATGTTTAGAATCGGGCTTGGCTGCTTTTCCCTGCTGTGTTGATGCCGCTTTACACCCTCTTGATTCACTTGCAGAGAGATATCGATACATAGGTTTTCAGATTCTTACTAGTCAGATATATTCTTGTGTGGTGACTAGGGTGTGTTGAGTCCAGTTCACTGAGCAGGGAGTAGGCCTTGTCTATTACATATTTGGCTTATGGAGCGGTCTCTGAGCTAATTTCAAACCCTTGTTTTATGCATCACCCCACCTCACCTTTCCCGTTAAGCAGCAATAGTGTGTCTTCGAAAGGTCTGACTGTGTTCTGTTTTGTAATTCAGTTCAAGTGTAGCCATTTTGACATTCCCTCTATAAGCGATATCTTAGGATAAGTGTCTTTTTCTGTGTGACTTATTTCACTTAGAATCATCGTACCTAAATCCACTCATCATGCTGCTAACTAGCCTTATGACATTGATGTCATGGCTGAGTGATATTCCATTGTGCCAAGTACCACCATTTCTTTATCCATTTTTCTCTTTCCTGGGATATTGAAGGTGTACCGAAGCGGAGGTTCTTGGAAACAGAGCAGCCGTAAAGTTTGGGGTGCCTGTGTCTTGTTGATTTTTAGTTTTCCCAATTTATATGCCCATGAGTGGAAGTGCCCTATGCTCTCTACGCTGTGTTTATTATTTGTTTCAGCACACACCATACTCTTCTCCAGAGTGCCTGTTGGCAATTTACATCCCGCCCATCAGCGTAGCAAGGCTCCCATGTCTCCATGGCCTGTCCTGCTTTTCTGGTTTTTACACTTTGTTCAGCATGGCCCTTTTGACGGAGGGCAAGCGAGACTTCTCTGTAGCGCTGATTTGCCCTTCCGGCTTGCTTGGTTGGCCAAAAAGGGCGTATGCGTTTTTTCCTGAATATATTCAGGAAAAAACGCATACGCCCTTTTTGGCCAAGGGCATCATTGTCAACGTTTTGCCGCTTTTCATGTGCTTTAAAGGCGAGTCGAATCTACCTCCTGAAATCTGTTTCCTGCAAATCTGCCTTGCTTTCAAATCCTCTTCGTTGCCTTCCCTCAATATATTTGTGGACGAGAGTTCTCATTGATAACTCTGCACGTTTGTGAATTGCAGTGCCCCTGAGCTCCATTTGTCTCCTCGCTTTTTTGGGAGCTGGCCGCAAAAGCGCAGGATTGCTTCAGGCCCTATTTTGGTTCTGGGGTGCAGGCTGAGCCTGTGGTTCATTCTTCTTCCTGATGGGAAAATGGAGTGACCTATGCCTGTCCCAACACCTAGGGCTCGTCTCTCATTGGTTCCGCGTCTTCCCGTTCATCTTCAGGACAAATTGCAACCTGGACGAAACAGGAGGTTATGGGTGCTGATTCTCCAAGTAGGGAGATGGTTAGTCAAGCGGCTGGAATGGCGAACCCGAGCACAAGGAGAGGAGAAATGAGGTGCGTTTTAGAAACCTTTCCCGATCTCACGGCATAGCATCTTCTGGGTTTCCCATGCATGTTTTGATGTAGGAAGATGCCCTTGTACCTGGAGATTTGAGACCCATGCAGGGGGTACCCCGCAGTGTTACTTTAAAGTATCTGCGTTTGCTCACCCAACTTCACCAATGCTCTCAGCCTAAAGAGTGTCCAGCCTTATGTCTCATCCAGCTGTGGGTCTAGATATGGTCAATCCAGGTTGCATCCGAGACCCTGAACGGTTGTTGTAAGAATTTCTCTCTCTTTCACTGTCTTTGCTTTGTGGGTTTTTTAAAGTAATGTATGTTTAGAATGGGGTTTGGCTGCTTTTCCCTGCTGTGTTTATGCCACTTTATACCCTCTTGATTCACTTGCAGAGAGATATCGATACATAGGTTTTCAGATTCTTACTAGTCAGATATATTCTTGTGCGGTGACTAGGGGGTTTTGAGTCCAGTTCACTGAGCAGGTAGTAGGCCTTGTCTAGTACATATGTGGCTTATGGAGTGGTCTCTGAGCTAATTTCAAACCCTTGTTTTTTGCATCACCCCACCTCACCTTTCCCGTTAAGCAGCCATAGTGTGTCTTCGAAAGGTCTGACTGTGTTCTGTTTTGTAATTCAGTTCAAGAGTAGCGATTTTGACATTCCCTCTCTAAGCGATATCTTAGGATAAGTGTCTTTTTCTGTGTGACTTATTTCACTTAGAATCATCGGACCTAAATCCACTCATCATGCTGCTAACTAGCCTTATGACATTGATTTCATAGCTGAGTGATATTCCATTGTGCCAAATACCACCATTTCTTTATCCATTTTTCTCTTTCCTGGGATATTGAAGGTGTGCCAAAGTGGAGGTTCTTGGAAACAGAGCAGCCGTAAAGTTTGGGGTGCCTGTGTCTTGTTGATTTTTAGTTTTCCCGATTTATACTCCCATGAGTGGAAGTGCCCTATGCTCTCTAAGCTGTGTTTATTACTTGTTTCAGGACACACCGTACTCTTTTCCAGAGTGCCTGTTGGCAATTTACATCCCGCCCATCAGCGTAGCAAGGCTCCCATGTCTCCATGGTCTTTCCTGCTTTTCTGGTTTTTAAACTTTGTTCAGCATGGCCCTTTTGACCGAGGGCAAGCGAGACTTTTTGTAGCGCTGATTTGCCCTTCCGGCTTGCTTGGTTGGCCAAAAAGGGCGTATGCGTTTTTTCCTGAATATATTCAGGAAAAAACGCATACGCCCTTTTTGGCCAAGGGCATCATTGTCAACATTTTGCAGCTTTTCATGTGCTTTAAAGGCGAGTCGAATCTACCTCCTGAAACCTGTTTCCTGCAAATCTGCCTTGCTTTCAAATCCTCTTCGTTGCCTTCCCTCAATATATTTGTGGACGAGAGTTCTCATTTATAACTCTGCACGTTTGTGAATTGCAGTGCCCCTGAGCTCCATTTGTCTCCTCGCTTTTTTGGGAGTTGGCCGCAAAAGCGCAGGATTGCTTCAGGCCCTATTTTGGTTCTGGGGGGCAGGCTGAGCCTGTGGTTCATTCTTCTTCCTGATGGGAAAATGGAGTGACCTGTGCCTGTCCCAAAACCTAGGGCTAGTCTCTCGTTGGTTCCCCGTCTTCCCGTTCATCTTCAGGACAAATTGCAACCTGGACGAAACAGGAGGTTAAAGGTGCTGATTCTCCAAGTAGGGAGATGGTTAGTCAAGCGGCTGGAATGGCGAACCCAAGCACAAGGAGAGGAGAAATGAGGTGCGTTTTAGAAAACTTTCCCGATCTCACGGCATACCATCTTCTGGGTTTCCCAGGCATGTTTTGATGTAGGAAGATTCCCTTGTACCTGGAGATTTGAGACCCATGGGGTGTGTTCCCCGCAGTGTTACTTTAAAGTATCTGCGTTTGCTCACACAACCTCACCAATCCTCTCAGCCCCAAGAGTGTCCAGCCTTATGTCTCATCCAGCTGTGGGTCTAGATATGGTCAATCCAGGTTGCATCAGAGACCCTGAATGGATTTTGTAAGAATTTCTCTCTCTTTCACTGTCTTTGCTTTGTGGGTTTTTTAAAGTAATGTATGTTTAGAATGGGGCTTGGCTGCTTTTCCCTGCTGTGTTGATGCCGCTTTACACCCTCTTGATTCACTTGCAGAGAGATATCGATACATAGGTTTTCAAATTCTTACTAGTCAGATATATTCTTGTGTGGTGACTAGGGTGTGTTGAGTCCAGTTCACTGAGCAGGGAGTAGGCCTTGTCTATTACATATTTGGCTTATGGAGCGGTCTCTGAGCTAATTTGAAACCCTTGTTTTATGCATCACCCCACCTCACCTTTCCCGTTAAGCAGCCATAGTGTGTCTTCTAAAGGTGTGACTCTGTTCTGTTTTGTAATTCAGTTCAAGTGTAGCGATTTTGACATTCCCTCTCTAAGCGATATCTTAGGATAAGTGTCTTTTTCTGTGTGACTTATTTCACTTAGAATCATCGTATCTAAATCCACTCATCATGCTGCTAACTAGCCTTATGAAATTGATTTCATGGCTGAGTGATATTCCATTGTGCCAAGTACCACCATTTCTTTATCCATTTTTCTCTTTCCTGGGATATTGAAGGTGTACCGAAGCGGAGGTTCTTGGAAACAAAGCAGCCGTAAACTTTAGGGTGCCTGTGTCTTGTTGATTTTTAGTTTTCCCAATTTATACGCCCATGAGTGGAAGTGCCCTATGCTCTCTACGCTGTGTTTATTACTTGTTTCAGGACACACCGTACTCTTTTCCAGAGTGCCTGTTGGCAATTTACATCCCGCCCATCAGCGTAGCAAGGCACCCATGTCTCCATGGTCTGTCCTGCTTTTCTGGTTTTTACACTTTGTTCAGCATGGCCCTTTTGACCGAGGGCAAGCGAGACTTTTTGTAGCGCTGATTTGCCCTTCTGGCTTGCTTGGTTGGCCAAAAAGGGCGTATGCGTTTTTTCCTGAATATATTCAGGAAAAAACGCATACGCCCTTTTTGGCCAAGGGCATCATTGTCAACATTTTGCAGCTTTTCATGTGCTTTAAAAGCGAGTCGAATCTACCTCCTGAAACCTGTTTCCTGCAAATCTGCCTTGCTTTCAAATCCTCTTCGTTGCCTTCCCTCAATATATTTGTGGACGAGGGTTCTCATTTATAACTCTGCACGTTTGTGAATTGCAGTGCCCCTGAGCTCCATTTGTCTCCTCGCTTTTTAGGGAGTTGGCCGCAAAAGCGCAGGATTGCTTCAGGCCCTATTTTGGTTCTGGGGGGCAGGCTGAGCCTGTGGTTCATTCTTCTTCCTGATGGGAAAATGGAGTGACCTGTGCCTGTCCCAACACCTAGGGCTAGTCTCTCGTTGGTTCCCCGTCTTCCCGTTCATCTTCAGGACAAATTGCAACCTGGACGAAACAGGAGGTTAAAGGTGCTGATTCTCCAAGTAGGGAGATGGTTAGTCAAGCGGCTGGAATGGCGAACCCAAGCACAAGGAGAGGAGAAATGAGGTGCGTTTTAGAAAACTTTCCCGATCTCACGGCATACCATCTTCTGGGTTTCCCATGCATGTTTTGATGTAGGAAGATTCCCTTGTACCTGGAGATTTGAGACCCATGGGGTGTGTTCCCCGCAGTGTTACTTTAAAGTATCTGCGTTTGCTCACACAACCTCACCAATCCTCTCAGCCCCAAGAGTGTCCAGCCTTATGTCTCATCCAGCTGTGGATCTAGATATGGTCAATCCAGGTTGCATCATAGACCCTGAACGGATTTTGTAAGAATTTCTCTCTCTTTCACTGTCTTTGCTTTGTGGGTTTTTTAAAGTAATTTATGTTTAGAATCGGGCTTGGCTGCTTTTCCCTGCTGTGTTGATGCCGCTTTACACCCTCTTGATTCACTTGCAGAGAGATATCGATACATAGGTTTTCAGATTCTTACTAGTCAGATATATTCTTGTGTGGTGACTAGGGTGTGTTGAGTCCAGTTCACTGAGCAGGGAGTAGGCCTTGTCTATTACATATTTGGCTTATGGAGCGGTCTCTGAGCTAATTTCAAACCCTTGTTTTATGCATCACCCCACCTCACATTTCCCGTTAAGCAGCAATAGTGTGTCTTCGAAAGGTCTGACTGTGTTCTGTTTTGTAATTCAGTTCAAGTGTAGCCATTTTGACATTCCCTCTATAAGCGATATCTTAGGATAAGTGTCTTTTTCTGTGTGACTTATTTCACTTAGAATCATCGTACCTAAATCCACTCATCATGCTGCTAACTAGCCTTATGACATTGATGTCATGGCTGAGTGATATTCCATTGTGCCAAGTACCACCATTTCTTTATCCATTTTTCTCTTTCCTGGGATATTGAAGGTGTACCGAAGCGGAGGCTCTTGGCAACAGAGCAGCCGTAAAGTTTGGGGTGCCTGTGTCTTGTTGATTTTTAGTTTTCCCAATTTATATGCCCATGAGTGGAAGTGCCCTATGCTCTCTACGCTGTGTTTATTATTTGTTTCAGCACACACCGTACTCTTCTCCAGAGTGCCTGTTGGCAATTTACATCCCGCCCATCAGCGTAGCAAGGCTCCCATGTCTCCATGGCCTGTCCTGCTTTTCTGGTTTTTACACTTTGTTCAGCATGGCCCTTTTGACCGAGGGCAAGCGAGACTTCTTTGTAGCGCTGAGTTGCACTTCCGGCTTGCTTGGTTGGCCAAAAAGGGCGTATGCGTTTTTTCCTGAATATATTCAGGAAAAAACGCATACGCCCTTTTTGGCCAAGGGCATCATTGTCAACGTTTTGCCGCTTTTCATGTGCTTTAAAGGCGAGTCGAATCTACCTCATGAAATCTGTTTCCTGCAAATCTGCCTTGCTTTCAAATCCTCTTCGTTGCCTTCCCTCAATATATTTGTGGACGAGAGTTCTCATTGATAACTCTGCACGTTTGTGAATTGCAGTGCCCCTGAGCTCCATTTGTCTCCTCGCTTTTTTGGGAGCTGGCCGCAAAAGCGCAGGATTGCTTCAGGCACTAATTTGGTTCTGGGGTGCAGGCTGAGCCTGTGGTTCATTCTTCTTCCTGATGGGAAAATGGAGTGACCTATGCCTGTCCCAACACCTAGGGCTCGTCTCTCATTGGTTCCGCGTCTTCCCGTTCATCTTCAGGACAAATTGCAACCTGGACGAAACAGGAGGTTATGGGTGCTGATTCTCCAAGTAGGGAGATGGTTAGTCAAGCGGCTGGAATGGCGAACCCGAGCACAAGGAGAGGAGAAATGAGGTGCGTTTTAGAAACCTTTCCCGATCTCACGGCATAGCATCTTCTGGGTTTCCCATGCATGTTTTGATGTAGGAAGATGCCCTTGTACCTGGAGATTTGAGACCCATGCGGGGGGTACCCCGCAGTGTTACTTTAAAGTATCTGCGTTTGCTCACCCAACTTCACCAATGCTCTCAGCCTAAAGAGTGTCCAGCCTTATGTCTCATCCAGCTGTGGGTCTAGATATGGTCAATCCAGGTTGCATCCGAGACCCTGAACGGATTTTGTAAGAATTTCTCTCTCTTTCACTGTCTTTGCTTTGTGGGTTTTTTAAAGTAATGTATGTTTAGAATGGGGTTTGGCTGCTTTTCCCTGCTGTGTTTATGCCGCTTTACACCCTCTTGATTCACTTGCAGAGAGATATCGATACATAGGTTTTCAGATTCTTACTAGTCAGATATATTCTTGTGCGGTGACTAGGGGGTTTTGAGTCCAGTTCACTGAGCAGGTAGTAGGCCTTGTCTAGTACATATGTGGCTTATGGAGTGGTCTCTGAGCTAATTTCAAACCCTTGTTTTATGCATCACCCCACCTCACCTTTCCCGTTAAGCAGCCATAGTGTGTCTTCGAAAGGTCTGACTGTGTTCTGTTTTGTAATTCAGTTCAAGAGTAGCGATTTTGACATTCCCTCTATAAGCGATATCTTAGGATAAGTGTCTTTTTCTGTGTGACTTATTTCACTTAGAATCATCGTACCTAAATCCACTCATCATGCTGCTAACTAGCCTTATGACATTGATGTCATGGCTGAGTGATATTCCATTGTGCCAAGTCCCACCATTTCTTTATCCATTTTTCTCTTTCCTGGGATATTGAAGGTGTACCGAAGCGGAGGTTCTTGGAAACAGAACAGCCGTAAAGTTTGGGGTGCCTGTGTCTTGTTGATTTTTAGTTTTCCCAATTTATACGCCCATGAGTGGAAGTGCCATATGCTCTCTATGCTGTGTTTATTACTTGTTGCAGGACACACCGTACTCTTCTCCAGAGTGCCTGTTGGCAATTTACATGCCGCCCATCAGCGTAGCAAGGCTCCCATGTCTCCATGGCCTGTCCTGCTTTTCTGGTTTTTACACTTTGTTCAGCATGGCCCTTTTGACCGAGGGCAAACGAGACTTCTTTGTAGCGCTGATTTGCCCTTCCAGTTTGCTTGGTTGGCCAAAAAGGGCGTATGCGTTTTTTCCTGAATATATTCAGGAAAAAACGCAAACGCCCTTTTTGGCCAAGGGCATCATTGTCAACGTTTTGCCGCTTTTCATGTGCTTTAAAGGCGAGTCGAATCTACCTCCTGAAATCTGTTTCCTGCAAATCTGCCTTGCTTTGAAATCCTCTTCGTTGCCTTCCCTCAATATATTTGTGGACGAGAGTTCTCATTTATAACTCTGCACGTTTGTGAATTGCAGTGCCCCTGAGCTCCATTTGTCTCCTCGCTTTTTTGGGAGCTGGCCGCAAAAGCGCAGGATTGCTTCAGGCCCTATTTTGGTTCTGGGGGGCAGGCTGAGCCTGTGGTTCATTCTTCTTCCTGATGGGAAAATGGAGTGACCTGTGCCTGTCCCAACACCTAGGGCTAGTCTCTCGTTGGTTGCCCGTCTTCCCGTTCATCCTCAGGACAAATTGCAACCTGGACGAAACAGGAGGTTATGGGTGCTGATTCTCCAAGTAGGGAGATGGTTAGTCAAGCGGCTGGAATGGCGAATCCGAGCACAAGGTGAGGAGAAATGAGGTGCGTTTTAGAAACCTTTCCCGATCTCACGGCATACCATCTTCTGGGTTTCCCATGCATGTTTTGATGTAGGAAGATGCCCTTGTACATGGAGATTTGAGACCCATGGGGTGGGTACCCCGCGGTGTTACTTTAAAGTATCTGCGTTTGCTCACCCAACCTCACCAATCCTCTCAGCCCCAAGAGTGTCCAGCCGTATGTCTCATCCAGCTGTGGGTCTAGATATGGTCAGTCCAGGTTGCATCAGAGACCCTGAACGGATTTTGTAAGAATTTCTCTCTCTTTCACTGTCTTTGCTTTGTGTGTTTTTTAAAGTAATGTATGTTTAGAATGGGGTTTGGCTGCTTTTCCCTGCTGTGTTTATGCCGCTTTACACCCTCTTGATTCACTTGCAGAGAGATATCGATACATAGGTTTTCAGATTCTTACTAGTCAGATATATTCTTGTGCGGTGACTAGGGGTTGTTGAGTCCAGTTCACTGAGCAGGTAGTAGGCCTTGTCTAGTACATATGTGGCTTATGGAGTGGTCTCTGAGCTAATTTCAATCCCTTGTTTTATGCATAAACCCACCTCACCTTTCCCGTTAAGCAGCCATAGTGTGTCTTCGAAAGGTCTGACTGTGTTCTGTTTTGTAATTCAGTTCAAGAGTAGCGATTTTGACATTCCCTCTATAAGCGATATCTTAGGATAAGTGTCTTTTTCTGTGTGACTTATTTCACTTAGAATCATCGGACCTAAATCCACTCATCATGCTGCTAACTAGCCTTATGACATTGATTTCATAGCTGAGTGATATTCCATTGTGCCAAGTACCACCATTTCTTTATCCATCTTTCTCTTTCCTGGGATATTGAAGGTGTGCCAAAGTGGAGGTTCTTGGAAACAGAGCAGCCGTAAAGTTTGGGGTGCCTGTGTGTTGTTGATTTTTAGTTTTCCCGATTTATACGCCCATGAGTGGAAGTGCCCTATGCTCTCTAAGCTGTGTTTATTACTTGTTTTAGGACACACCGTACACGTCTCCAGAGTGCCTGTTGGCAATTTACATCCCGCCCATCAGCGTAGCAAGGCTACCATGTCTCCATGGCCTGTCCTGCTTTTCTGGTTTTTACACTTTGTTCAGCATGTCCCTTTTGACTGAGGGCAAGCGAGACTTTTTTGTAGCGCAGATTTGCCCTTCCGGCTTCCTTGGTTGGCCAAAAAGGGCGTATGCGTTTTTTCCTGAATATATTCAGGAAAAAACGCATACGCCCTTTTTGGCCAAGGGCATCATTGTCAACGTTTTGCCGCTTTTCATGTGCTTTAAAGGCGAGTCGAATCTACCTCCTGAAATCTGTTTCCTGCAAATCTGCCTTGCTTTCAAATCCTCTTCGTTGCCTTCCCTCAATATATTTGTGGACGAGAGTTCTCATTTATAACTCTGCACGTTTGTGAATTGCAGTGCCCCTGAGCTCCATTTGTCTCCTCGCTTTTTTGGGAGCTGGCCGCAAAAGCGCAGGATTGCTTCAGGCCCTATTTTGGTTCTGGGGGGCAGGCTGAGCCTGTGGTTCATTCTTCTTCCTGATGGGAAAATGGAGTGACCTGTGCCTGTCCCAACACCTAGGGCTAGTCTCTCGTTGGTTGCCCGTCTTCCCGTTCATCCTCAGGACAAATTGCAACCTGGACGAAACAGGAGGTTATGGGTGCTGATTCTCCAAGTAGGGAGATGGTTAGTCAAGCGGCTGGAATTGCGAATCCGAGCACAAGGTGAGGAGAAATGAGGTGCATTTTTGAAACCTTTCCCGATCTCACGGCATACCATCTTCTGGGTTTCCGATGCATGTTTTGATGTAGGAAGATGCCCTTGTACCTGGAGATTTGAGACCCATGGGGGGGTACCCCGCAGTGTTACTTTAAAGTATCTGCGTTTGCTCACCCAACCTCACCAATCCTCTCAGCCCCAAGAGTGTCCAGCCGTATGTCTCATCCAACTGTGAGTCTAGATATGGTCAGTCCAGGTTGCATCAGAGACCCTGAACGGATTTTGTAAGAATTTCTCTCTCTTTCACTGTCTTTGTTTTGTGGGTTTTTTAAAGTAATTTATGTTTAGAATGGGTGTTGGCTGCTTTTCCCTGCTGTGTTGATGCCGCTTTACACCCTCTTGATTCACTTGCAGAGAGATATCGATACATAGGTTTTCAGATTCTTACTAGTCAGATATATTCTTGTGCGGTGACTAGGGGGTGTTGAGTCCAGTTCACTGAGCAGGGAGTAGGCCTTGTCTATTACATATTTGGCTTATGGAGCGGTCTCTGAGCTAATTTCAAACCCTTGTTTTATGCATCACCCTACCTCACCTTTCCCGTTAAGCAGCCATAGTGTGTCTTCTAAAGGTGTGACTCTGTTCTGTTTTGTAATTCAGTTCAAGTGTAGCGATTTTGACATTGCCTCTATAAGCGATATCTTAGGATAAGTGTCTTTTTCTGTGTGACTTATTTCACTTAGAATCATCGGACCTAAATCCACTCATCATGCTGCTAACTAGCCTTATGACATTGATTTCATAGCTGAGTGATATTCCATTGTGCCAAGTACCACCATTTCGTTATCCATTTTTCTCTTTCCTGGGATATTGAAGGTGTGCCAAAGTGGAGGTTCTTGGAAACAGAGCAGCCGTAAAGTTTGGGGTGCCTGTGTCTTGTTGATTTTTAGTTTTCTCGATTTATACGCCCATGAGTGGAAGTGCCCTATGCTCTCTATGCTGTGTTTATTACTTGTTTTAGGACACACCGTACTCTTCTCCAGAATGCCTGTTGGCAATTTACATCCCGCCCATCAGCGTAGCAAGGCTCCCATGTCTCCATGGCCTGTCCTGCTTTTCTGGTATTTACACTTTTTTCAGCATGGCCCTTTTGACCGAGGGCAAGCGAGACTTCTTTGTAGCGCTGATTTGCCCTTCCGGCTTGCTTGGTTGGCCAAAAAGGGCGTATGCGTTTTTTCCTGAATATATTCAGGAAAAAACGCATACGCCCTTTTTGGCCAAGGGCATCATTGTCAACGTTTTGCCGCTTTTCATGTGCTTTAAAGGCGAGTCGAATCTACCGCCTGAAATCTGTTTCCTGCAAATCTGCCTTGCTTTCAAATCCTCTTCGTTGCCTTCCCTCAATATATTTGTGGACGAGAGTTCTCATTTATAACTCTGCACGTTTGTGAATTGCAGTGCCCCTGAGCTCCATTTGTCTCCTCGCTTTTTTGGGAGTTGGCCGCAAAAGTGCAGGATTGCTTCAGGCCCTATTTTGGTTCTGGGGGGCAGGCTGAGCCTGTGATTCATTCTTCTTCCTGATGGGAAAATGGAGTGACCTGTGCCTGTCCCAACACCTAGGGCTAGTCTCTCGTTGGATGCCCGTCTTCCCGTTCATCCTCAGGACAAATAGCAACCTGGACGAAACAGGAGGTTAAAGGTGCTGATTCTCCAAGTAGGGAGATGGTTAGTCAAGCGGCTGGAATGGCGAATCTGAGCACAAGGTGAGGAGAAATGAGGTGCGTTCTAGAAACCTTTCCCGATCTCACGGCATACCATCTTCTGGGTTTCCCATGCATGTTTTGATGTAGGAAGATGCCCTTGTACATGGAGATTTGAGACCCATGGGGTGGGTACCCCGCGGTGTTACTTTAAAGTATCTGCGTTTGCTCACCCAACCTCACCAATCCTCTCAGCCCCAAGAGTGTCCAGCCGTATGTCTCATCGAGCTGTGGGTCTAGATATGGTCAGTCCAGGTTGCATCAGAGACCCTGAACGGATTTTGTAAGAATTTCTCTCTCTTTCACTGTCTTTGTTTTGTGGGTTTTTTAAAGTAATTTATGTTTAGAATGGGTCTTGGCTGCTTTTCCCTGCTGTGTTTATGCCGCTTTACACCCTCTTGATTCACTTGCAGAGAGATATCGATACATAGGTTTTCAGATTCTTACGAGTCAGATATATTCTTGTGCGGTGACTAGGGGGTGTTGAGTCCAGTTCACTGAGCAGGGAGTAGGCCTTGTCTATTACATATTTGGCTTATGGAGCGGTCTCTGAGCTAATTTCAAACCCTTGTTTTATGCATCACCCTACCTCACCTTTCCCGTTAAGCAGCCATAGTGTGTCTTCTAAAGGTGTGACTCTGTTCTGTTTTGTAATTCAGTTCAAGTGTAGCGATTTTGACATTGCCTCTATAAGCGATATCTTAGGATAAGTGTCTTTTTCTGTGTGACTTATTTCACTTAGAATCATCGGACCTAAATCCACTCATCATGCTGCTAACTAGCCTTATGACATTGATTTCATGGCTGAGTGATATTCCATTGTGCCAAGTACCACCATTTCTTTATCCATTTTTCTCTTTCCTGGGATATTGAAGGTGTACCGAAGCGGAGGTTCTTGGAAACAGAACAGCCGTAAAGTTTGGGGTGCCTGTGTCTTGTTGATTTTTAGTTTTCCCAATTTATACGCCCATGAGTGGAAGTGCCCTATGCTCTCTATGCTGTGTTTATTACTTGTTGCAGGACACACCGTACTCTTCTCCAGAGTGCCTGTTGGCAATTTACATCCCGCCCATCAGCGTAGCAAGGCTCCCATGTCTCCATGGCCTGTCCTGCTTTTCTGGTTTTTACACTTTGTTCAGCATGGCCCTTTTGACCCAGGGCAAGCGAGACTTCTTTGTAGCGCTGATTTGCCCTTCCGGCTTGCTTGGTTGGCCAAAAAGGGCGTATGCGTTTTTTCCTGAATATATTCAGGAAAAAACGCATACGCCCTTTTTGGCCAAGGGCATCATTGTCAACGTTTTGCCGCTTTTCATGTGCTTTAAAGACGAGTCGAATCTACCTCCTGAAATCTGTTTCCTGCAAATCTGCCTTGCTTTCAAATCCTCTTCGTTGCCTTCCCTCAATATATTTGTGGACGAGAGTTCTCATTTATAACTCTGCACGTTTGTGAATTGCAGTGCCCCTGAGCTCCATTTGTCTCCTCGCTTTTTTGGGAGCTGGCCGCAAAAGCGCAGGATTGCTTCAGGCCCTATTTTGGTTCTGGGGGGCAGGCTGAGCCTGTGGTTCATTCTTCTTCCTGATGGGAAAATGGAGTGACCTGTGCCTGTCCCAACACCTAGGGCTAGTCTCTCGTTGGTTCCCCGTCTTCCCGTTCATCCTAAGGACAAATTGCAACCTGGAGGAAACAGGAGGTTAAAGGTGCTGATTCTCCAAGTAGGGAGATGGTTAGTCAAGCGGCTGGAATGGCGAACCCAAGCACAAGGAGAGGAGAAATGAGGTGCGTTTTAGAAACCTTTCCCGATCTCACGGCATAGCATCTTCTGGGTTTCCCATGCATGTTTTGATGTAGGAAGATGCCCTTGTACCTGGAGATTTGAGACCCATGGGGGGGGTACCCCACAGTGTTACTTTAAAGTATCTGCGTTTGCTCACCCAACTTCACCAATGCTCTCAGCCTAAAGAGTGTCCAGCCTTATGTCTCATCCAGCTGTGGGTCTAGATATGGTCAATCCAGGTTGCATCTGACACCCTGAACGGATTTTGTAAGAATTTCTCTCTCTTTCACTGTCTTTGCTTTGTGTGTTTTTTAAAGTAATGTATGTTTAGAATGGGGTTTGGCTGCTTTTCCCTGCTGTGTTTATGCCGCTTTACACCCTCTTGATTCACTTGCAGAGAGATATCGATACATAGGTTTTCAGATTCTTACGAGTCAGATATATTCTTGTGCGGTGACTAGGGGGTGTTGAGTCCAGTTCACTGAGCAGGTAGTAGGCCTTGTCTAGTACATATGTGGCTTATGGAGTGGCCTCTGAGCTAATTTCAAACGCTTGTTTTATGCATCACCCCACCTCACCTTTCCCGTTAAGCAGCCATAGTGTGTCTTCGAAAGGTCTGACTGTGTTCTGTTTTGTAATTCAGTTCAAGAGTAACGATTTTGACATTCCCTATATAAGCGATATCTTAGGATAAGTGTCTTTTTCTGTGTGACTTATTTCACTTAGAATCATCGTACCTAAATCCACTCATCATGCTGCTAACTAGCCTTATGACATTGATTTCATGGCTGAGTGATATTCCATTGTGCCAAGTCCCACCATTTCTTTATCCATTTTTCTCTTTCCTGGGATATTGAAGGTGTACCGAAGCGGAGGTTCTTGGAAACAGAACAGCCGTAAAGTTTGGGGTGCCTGTGTCTTGTTGATTTTTAGTTTTCCCAATTTATACGCCCATGAGTGGAAGTGCCCTATGCTCTCTATGCTGTGTTTATTACTTGTTGCAGGACACACCGTACTCTTCTCCAGAGTGCCTGTTGGCAATTTACATCCCGCCTATCAGCGTAGCAAGGCTCCCATGTCTCCATGGCCTGTCCTGCTTTTCTGGTTTTTACACTTTGTTCAGCATGGCCCTTTTGACCGAGGGCAAGCGAGACTTCTTTGTAGCGCTGATTTGCCCTTCCGGCTTGCTTGGTTGGCCAAAAAGGGCGTATGCGTTTTTTCCTGAATATATTCAGGAAAAAACGCATACGCCCTTTTTGGCCAAGGGCATCATTGTCAACGTTTTGCCGCTTTTCATGTGCTTTAAAGGCGAGTCGAATCTACCTCCTGAAATCTGTTTCCTGCAAATCTGCCTTGCTTTCAAATCCTCTTCGTTGCCTTCCCTCAATATATTTGTGGACGAGAGTTCTCATTTATAACTCTGCACGTTTGTGAATTGCAGTGCCCCTGAGCTCCATTTGTCTCCTCGCTTTTTTGGGAGCTGGCCGCAAAAGCGCAGGATTGCTTCAGGCCCTATTTTGGTTCTGGGGGGCAGGCTGAGCCTGTGGTTCATTCTTCTTCCTGATGGGAAAATGGAGTGACCTGTGCCTGTCCCAACACCTAGGGCTAGTCTCTCGTTGGTTGCCCGTCTTCCCGTTCATCCTCAGGACAAATTGCAACCTGGACGAAACAGGAGGTTATGGGTGCTGATTCTCCAAGTAGGGAGATGGTTAGTCAAGCGGCTGGAATGGCGAATCCGAGCACAAGGTGAGGAGAAATGAGGTGCGTTTTAGAAACCTTTCCCGATCTCACGGCATACCATCTTCTGGGTCTCCCATGCAGGTTTTGATGTAGGAAGATGCCCTTGTACATGGAGATTTGAGACCCATGGGGTGGGTACCACGCGGTGTTACTTTAAAGTATCTGCGTTTGCTCACCCAACCTCACCAATCCTCTCAGCCCCAAGAGTGTCCAGCCGTATGTCTCATCCAACTGTGGGTCTAGATATGGTCAGTCCAGGTTGCATCAGAGACCCTGAACGGATTTTGTAAGAATTTCTCTCTCTTTCACTGTCTTTGTTTTGTGGGTTTTTTAAAGTAATTTATGTTTAGAATGGGTCTTGGCTGCTTTTCCCTGCTGTGTTTATGCCGCTTTACACCCTCTTGATTCACTTGCAGAGAGATATCGATACATAGGTTTTCAGATTCTTACGAGTCAGATATATTCTTGTGCGGTGACTAGGGGGTGTTGAGTCCAGTTCACTGAGCAGGGAGTAGGCCTTGTCTATTACATATTTGGCTTATGGAGCGGTCTCTGAGCTAATTTCAAACCCTTGTTTTATGCATCACCCTACCTCACCTTTCCCGTTAAGCAGCCATAGTGTGTCTTCTAAAGGTGTGACTCTGTTCTGTTTTGTAATTCAGTTCAAGTGTAGCGATTTTGACATTGCCTCTATAAGCGATATCTTAGGATAAGTGTCTTTTTCTGTGTGACTTATTTCACTTAGAATCATCGGACCTAAATCCACTCATCATGCTGCTAACTAGCCTTATGACATTGATTTCATAGCTGAGTGATATTCCATTGTGCCAAGTACCACCATTTCGTTATCCATTTTTCTCTTTCCTGGGATATTGAAGGTGTGCCAAAGTGGAGGTTCTTGGAAACAGAGCAGCCGTAAAGTTTGGGGTGCCTGTGTCTTGTGGATTTTTAGTTTTCTCGATTTATACGCCCATGAGTGGAAGTGCCCTATGCTCTCTAAGCTGTGTTTATTACTTGTTTAGGACACACCGTACTCTTCTCCAGAATGCCTGTTGGCAATTTACATCCCGCCCATCAGCGTAGCAAGGCTTCCATGTCTCCATGGCCTGTCCTGCTTTTCTGGTTTTTACACTTTTTTCAGCATGGCCCTTTTGACCGAGGGCAAGCGAGACTTCTTTGTAGCGCTGATTTGCCCTTCCGGCTTGCTTGGTTGGCCAAAAAGGGCGTATGCGTTTTTTCCTGAATATATTCAGGAAAAAACGCATACGCCCTTTTTGGCCAAGGGCATCATTGTCAACGTTTTGCCGCTTTTCATGTGCTTTAAAGGCGAGTCGAATCTACCTCCTGAAATCTGTTTCCTGCAAATCTGCCTTGCTTTCAAATCCTCTTCGTTGCCTTCCCTCAATATATTTGTGGACGAGAGTTCTCATTTATAACTCTGCACGTTTGTGAATTGCAGTGCCCCTGAGCTCCATTTGTCTCCTCGCTTTTTTGGGAGCTGGCCGCAAAAGCGCAGGATTGCTTCAGGCCCTATTTTGGTTCTGGGGGGCAGGCTGAGCCTGTGGTTCATTCTTCTTCCTGATGGGAAAATGGAGTGACCTGTGCCTGTCCCAACACCTAGGGCTAGTCTCTCGTTGGTTGCCCGTCTTCCCGTTCATCCTCAGGAGAAATTGCAACCTGGACGAAACAGGAGGTTATGGGTGCTGATTCTCCAAGTAGGGAGATGGTTAGTCAAGCGGCTGGAATGGCGAATCCGAGCACAAGGTGAGGAGAAATGAGGTGCGTTTTAGAAACCTTTCCCGATCACACGGCATACCATCTTCTGGGTTTCCCATGCATGTTTTGATGTAGGAAGATGCCCTTGTACATGGAGATTTGAGACCCATGGGGTGGGTACCCCGCGGTGTTACTTTAAAGTATCTGCATTTGCTCACCCAACCTCACCAATCCTCTCAGCCCCAAGAGTGTCCAGCCGTATGTCTCATCCAACTGTGGGTTTAGATATGGTCAGTCCAGGTTGCATCAGAGACACTGAACGGATTTTGTAAGAATTTCTCTCTCTTTCACTGTCTTTGTTTTGTGGGTTTTTTAAAGTAATTTATGTTTAGAATGGGTCTTGGCTGCTTTTCCCTGCTGTGTTTATGCCGCTTTACACCCTCTTGATTCACTTGCAGAGAGATATCGATACATAGGTTTTCAGATTCTTACGAGTCAGATATATTCTTGTGCGGTGACTAGGGGGTGTTGAGTCCAGTTCACTGAGCAGGGAGTAGGCCTTGTCTATTACATATTTGGCTTATGGAGCGGTCTCTGAGCTAATTTCAAACCCTTGTTTTATGCATCACCCTACCTCACCTTTCCCGTTAAGCAGCCATAGTGTGTCTTCTAAAGGTGTGACTCTGTTCTGTTTTGTAATTCAGTTCAAGTGTAGCGATTTTGACATTGCCTCTATAAGCGATATCTTAGGATAAGTGTCTTTTTCTGTGTGACTTATTTCACTTAGAATCATCGGACCTAAATCCACTCATCATGCTGCTAACTAGCCTTATGACATTGATTTCATAGCTGAGTGATATTCCATTGTGCCAAGTACCACCATTTCTTTATCCATCTTTCTCTTTCCTGGGATATTGAAGGTGTGCCAAAGTGGAGGTTCTTGGCAACAGAGCAGCCGTAAAATTTGGGGTGCCTGTGTCTTGTTGATTTTTAGTTTTCCCGATTTATACGCCCATGAGTGGAAGTGCCCTATGCTCTCTAAGCTGTGTTTATTACTTGTTGCAGGACACACCGTACACGTCTCCAGAGTGCCTGTTGGCAATTTACATCCCGCCCATCAGCGTAGCAAGGCTCCCATGTCTCCATGGCCTGTCCTGCTTTTCTGGTTTTTACACTTTGTTCAGCATGGCCCTTTTGACTGAGGGCAAGCGAGACTTTTTTGTAGCGCAGATTTGCCCTTCCGGCTTGCTTGGTTGGCCAAAAAGGGCGTATGCGTTTTTTCCTGAATATATTCAGGAAAAAACGCATACGCCCTTTTTGGCCAAGGGCATCATTGTCAACGTTTTGCCGCTTTTCATGTGCTTTAACGGCGAGTCGAATCTACCTCCTGAAATCTGTTTCCTGCAAATCTGCCTTGCTTTCAAATCCTCTTCGTTGCCTTCCCTCAATATATTTGTGGACGAGAGTTCTCATTTATAACTCTGCACGTTTGTGAATTGCAGTGCCCCTGAGCTCCATTTGTCTCCTCGCTTTTTTGGGAGCTGGCCGCAAAAGCGCAGGATTGCTTCAGGCCCTATTTTGGTTCTGGGGGGCAGGCTGAGCCTGTGGTTCATTCTTCTTCCTGATGGGAAAATGGAGTGACCTGTGCCTGTCCCAACACCTAGGGCTAGTCTCTCGTTGGTTCCCCGTCTTCCCGTTCATCCTAAGGACAAATTGCAACCTGGACGAAACAGGAGGTTAAAGGTGCTGATTCTCCAAGTAGGGAGATGGTTAGTCAAGCGGCTGGAATGGCGAACCCAAGCACAAGGAGAGGAGAAATGAGGTGCGTTTTAGAAACCTTTCCCGATCTCACGGCATAGCATCTTCTGGGTTTCCCATGCATGTTTTGATGTAGGAAGATGCCCTTGTACCTGGAGATTTGAGACCCATGGGGGGGGTACCCCACAGTGTTACTTTAAAGTATCTGCGTTTGCTCACCCAACTTCACCAATGCTCTCAGCCTAAAGAGTGTCCAGCCTTATGTCTCATCCAGCTGTGGGTCTAGATATGGTCAATCCAGGTTGCATCTGACACCCTGAACGGATTTTGTAAGAATTTCTCTCTCTTTCACTGTCTTTGCTTTGTGTGTTTTTTAAAGTAATGTATGTTTAGAATGGGGTTTGGCTGCTTTTCCCTGCTGTGTTTATGCCGCTTTACACCCTCTTGATTCACTTGCAGAGAGATATCGATACATAGGTTTTCAGATTCTTACTAGTCAGATATATTCTTGTGCGGTGACTAGGGGGTGTTGAGTCCAGTTCACTGAGCAGGTAGTAGGCCTTGTCTAGTACATATGTGGCTTATGGAGTGGTCTCTGAGCTAATTTCAAACCCTTGTTTTATGCATCACCCCACCTCACCTTTCCCGTTAAGCACCCATAGTGTGTCTTCTAAAGGTGTGACTGTGTTCTGTTTTGTAATTCAGTTCAAGAGTAGCGATTTTGACATTCCCTCTATAAGCGATATCTTAGGATAAGTGTCTTTTTCTGTGTGACTTATTTCACTTAGAATCATCGTACCTAAATCCACTCATCATGCTTCTAACTAGCCTTATGACATTGATGTCATGGCTGAGTGATATTCCATTGTGCCAAGTACCACCATTTCTTTATCCATTTTTCTCTTTCCTGGGATATTGAAGGTGTACCGAAGCGGAGGTTCTTGGAAACAGAACAGCCGTAAAGTTTGGGGTGCCTGTGTCTTGTTGATTTTTAGTTTTCCCAATTTATACGCCCATGAGTGGAAGTGCCCTATGCTCTCTATGCTGTGTTTATTACTTGTTGCAGGACACACCGTACTCTTCTCCAGAGTGCCTGTTGGCAATTTACATCCCGCCCATCAGCGTAGCAAGGCTCCCATGTCTCCATGGCCTGTCCTGCTTTTCTGGTTTTTACACTTTGTTCAGCATGGCCCTTTTGACCGAGGGCAAGCGAGACTTCTTTGTAGCGCTGATTTGCCCTTCCGGCTTGCTTGGTTGGCCAAAAAGGGCGTATGCGTTTTTTCCTGAATATATTCAGGAAAAAACGCATACGCCCTTTTTGGCCAAGGGCATCATTGTCAACGTTTTGCCGCTTTTCATGTGCTTTAAAGGCGAGTCGAATCTACCTCCTGAAATCTGTTTCCTGCAAATCTGCCTTGCTTTCAAATCCTCTTCGTTGCCTTCCCTCAATATATTTGTGGACGAGAGTTCTCATTTATAACTCTGCACGTTTGTGAATTGCAGTGCCCCTGAGCTCCATTTGTCTCCTCGCTTTTTTGGTAGCTGGCCGCAAAAGCGCAGGATTGCTTCAGGCCCTATTTTGGTTCTGGGGGGCAGGCTGAGCCTGTGGTTCATTCTTCTTCCTGATGGGAAAATGGAGTGACCTGTGCCTGTCCCAACACCTAGGGCTAGTCTCTCGTTGGTTGCCCGTCTTCCCGTTCATCCTCAGGACAAATTGCAACCTGGACGAAACAGGAGGTTATGGGTGCTGATTCTCCAAGTAGGGAGATGGTTAGTCAAGAGGCTGGAATGGCGAATCCGAGCACAAGGTGAGGAGAAATGAGGTGCGTTTTAGAAACCTTTCCCGATCACACGGCATACCATCTTCTGGGTTTCCCATGCATGTTTTGATGTAGGAAGATGCCCTTGTACATGGAGATTTGAGACCCATGGGGTGGGTACCCCGCGGTGTTACTTTAAAGTATCTGCGTTTGCTCACCCAACCTCACCAATCCTCTCAGCCCCAAGAGTGTCCAGCCGTATGTCTCATCCAACTGTGGGTTTAGATATGGTCAGTCCAGGTTGCATCAGAGACCCTGAACGGATTTTGTAAGAATTTCTCTCTCTTTCACTGTCTTTGTTTTGTGGGTTTTTTAAAGTAATTTATGTTTAGAATGGGTCTTGGCTGCTTTTCCCTGCTGTGTTTATGCCGCTTTACACCCTCTTGATTCACTTGCAGAGAGATATCGATACATAGGTTTTCAGATTCTTACGAGTCAGATATATTCTTGTGCGGTGACTAGGGGGTGTTGAGTCCAGTTCACTGAGCAGGGAGTAGGCCTTGTCTATTACATATTTGGCTTATGGAGCGGTCTCTGAGCTAATTTCAAACCCTTGTTTTATGCATCACCCTACCTCACCTTTCCCGTTAAGCAGCCATAGTGTGTCTTCTAAAGGTGTGACTCTGTTCTGTTTTGTAATTCAGTTCAAGTGTAGCGATTTTGACATTGCCTCTATAAGCGATATCTTAGGATAAGTGTCTTTTTCTGTGTGACTTATTTCACTTAGAATCATCGGACTTAAATCCACTCATCATGCTGCTAACTAGCCTTATGACATTGATTTCATAGCTGAGTGATATTCCATTGTGCCAAGTACCACCATTTCTTTATCCATCTTTCTCTTTCCTGGGATATTGAAGGTGTGCCAAAGTGGAGGTTCTTGGAAACAGAGCAGCCGTAAAGTTTGGGGTGCCTGTGTCTTGTTGATTTTTAGTTTTCCCGATTTATACGCCCATGAGTGGAAGTGCCCTATGCTCTCTAAGCTGTGTTTATTACTTGTTGCAGGACACACCGTACTCTTCTCCAGAGTGCCTGTTGGCAATTTACATCCCGCCCATCAGCGTAGCAACGCTCCCATGTCTCCATGGCCTGTCCTGCTTTTCTGGTTTTTACACTTTGTTCAGCATGGCCGTTTTGACCGAGGGCAAGCGAGACTTCTTTGTAGCGCTGATTTGCCCTTCCGGCTTGCTTGGTTGGCCAAAAAGGGCGTATGCGTTTTTTCCTGAATATATTCAGGAAAAAACGCATACGCCCTTTTTGGCCAAGGGCATCATTGTCAACGTTTTGCCGATTTTCATGTGCTTTAAAGGCGAGTCGAATCTACCTCCTGAAATCTGTTTCCTGCAAATCTGCCTTGCTTTCAAATCCTCTTCGTTGCCTTCCCTCAATATATTTGTGGACGAGAGTTCTCATTTATAACTCTGCACGTTTGTGAATTGCAGTGCCCCTGAGCTCCATTTGTCTCCTCGCTTTTTTGGGAGCTGGCCGCAAAAGCGCAGGATTGCTTCAGGCCCTATTTTGGTTCTGGGGGGCAGGCTGAGCCTGTGGTTCATTCTTCTTCCTGATGGGAAAATGGAGTGACCTGTGCCTGTCCCAACACCTAGGGCTAGTCTCTCGTTGGTTGCCCGTCTTCCCGTTCATCCTCAGGACAAATAGCAACCTGGACGAAACAGGAGTTTAAAGGTGCTGATTCTCCAAGTAGGGAGATGGTTAGTCAAGCGGCTGGAATGGCGAATCCGAGCACAAGGTGAGGAGAAATGAGGTGCGTTCTAGAAACCTTTCCCGATCTCACGGCATAGCATCTTCTGGGTTTCCCATGCATGTTTTGATGTAGGAAGATGCCCTTATACATGGAGATTTGAGACCCATGGGGTGGGTACCCCGCGGTGTTACTTTAAAGTATCTGCGTTTGCTCACCCAACCTCACCAATCCTCTCAGCCCCAAGAGTGTCCAGCCGTATGTCTCATCCAGCTGTGGGTCTAGATATGGTCAGTCCAGGTTGCATCAGAGACCCTGAACGGATTTTGTAAGAATTTCTCTCTCTTTCACTGTCTTTGTTTTGTGGGTTTTTTAAAGTAATTTATGTTTAGAATGGGTCTTGGCTGCTTTTCCCTGCTGTGTTTATGGCGCTTTACACCCTCTTGATTCACTTGCAGAGAGATATCGATACATAGGTTTTCAGATTCTTACTAGTCAGATATATTCTTGTGCGGTGACTAGGGGGTGTTGAGTCCAGTTCACTGAGCAGGGAGTAGGCCTTGTCTATTACATATTTGGCTTATGGAGCGGTCTCTGAGCTAATTTCAAACCCTTGTTTTATGCATCACCCTACCTCACCTTTCCCGTTAAGCAGCCATAGTGTGTCTTCTAAAGGTGTGACTCTGTTCTGTTTTGTAATTCAGTTCAAGTGTAGCGATTTTGACATTGCCTCTATAAGCGATATCTTAGGATAAGTGTCTTTTTCTGTGTGACTTATTTCACTTAGAATCATCGGACCTAAATCCACTCATCATGCTGCTAACTAGCCTTATGACATTGATTTCATAGCTGAGTGATATTCCATTGTGCCAAGTACCACCATTTCTTTATCCATCTTTCTCTTTCCTGGGATATTGAAGGTGTGCCAAAGTGGAGGTTCTTGGAAACAGAACAGCCGTAAAGTTTGGGGTGCCTGTGTGTTGTTGATTTTTAGTTTTCCCGATTTATACGCCCATGAGTGGAAGTGCCCTATGCTCTCTATGCTGTGTTTATTACTTGTTGCAGGACACACCGTACTCTTCTCCAGAGTGCCTGTTGGCAATTTACATCCCGCCCATCAGCGTAGCAAGGCTCCCATGTCTCCATGGCCTGTCCTGCTTTTCTGGTTTTTACACTTTGTTCAGCATGGCCCTTTTGACCCAGGGCAAGCGAGACTTCTTTGTAGCGCTGATTTGCCCTTCCGGCTTGCTTGGTTGGCCAAAAAGGGCGTATGCGTTTTTTCCTGAATATATTCAGGAAAAAACGCATACGCCCTTTTTGGCCAAGGGCATCATTGTCAACGTTTTGCCGCTTTTCATGTGCTTTAAAGACGAGTCGAATCTACCTCCTGAAATCTGTTTCCTGCAAATCTGCCTTGCTTTCAAATCCTCTTCGTTGCCTTCCCTCAATATATTTGTGGACGAGAGTTCTCATTTATAACTCTGCACGTTTGTGAATTGCAGTGCCCCTGAGCTCCATTTGTCTCCTCGCTTTTTTGGGAGCTGGCCGCAAAAGCGCAGGATTGCTTCAGGCCCTATTTTGGTTCTGGGGGGCAGGCTGAGCCTGTGGTTCATTCTTCTTCCTGATGGGAAAATGGAGTGACCTGTGCCTGTCCCAACACCTAGGGCTAGTCTCTCGTTGGTTCCCCGTCTTCCCGTTCATCCTAAGGACAAATTGCAACCTGGAGGAAACAGGAGGTTAAAGGTGCTGATTCTCCAAGTAGGGAGATGGTTAGTCAAGCGGCTGGAATGGCGAACCCAAGCACAAGGAGAGGAGAAATGAGGTGCGTTTTAGAAACCTTTCCCGATCTCACGGCATAGCATCTTCTGGGTTTCCCATGCATGTTTTGATGTAGGAAGATGCCCTTGTACCTGGAGATTTGAGACCCATGGGGGGGGTACCCCACAGTGTTACTTTAAAGTATCTGCGTTTGCTCACCCAACTTCACCAATGCTCTCAGCCTAAAGAGTGTCCATCCTTATGTCTCATCCAGCTGTGGGTCTAGATATGGTCAATCCAGGTTGCATCTGACACCCTGAACGTATTTTGTAAGAATTTCTCTCTCTTTCACTGTCTTTGCTTTGTGTGTTTTTTAAAGTAATGTATGTTTAGAATGGGGTTTGGCTGCTTTTCCCTGCTGTGTTTATGCCGCTTTACACCCTCTTGATTCACTTGCAGAGAGATATCGATACATAGGTTTTCAGATTCTTACTAGTCAGATATATTCTTGTGCGGTGACTAGGGGGTGTTGAGTCCAGTTCACTGAGCAGGTAGTAGGCCTTGTCTAGTACATATGTGGCTTATGGAGTGGTCTCTGAGCTAATTTCAAACCCTTGTTTTATGCATCACCCCACCTCACCTTTCCCGTTAAGCAGCCATAGTGTGTCTTCGAAAGGTCTGACTGTGTTCTGTTTTGTAATTCAGTTCAAGAGTAACGATTTTGACATTCCCTCTATAAGCGATATCTTAGGATAAGTGTCTTTTTCTGTGTGACTTATTTCACTTAGAATCATCGTACCTAAATCCACTCATCATGCTGCTAACTAGCCTTATGACATTGATTTCATGGCTGAGTGATATTCCATTGTGCCAAGTCCCACCATTTCTTTATCCATTTTTCTCTTTCCTGGGATATTGAAGGTGTACCGAAGCGGAGGTTCTTGGAAACAGAACAGCCGTAAAGTTTGGGGTGCCTGTGTCTTGTTGATTTTTAGTTTTCCCAATTTATACGCCCATGAGTGGAAGTGCCCTATGCTCTCTATGCTGTGTTTATTACTTGTTGCAGGACACACCGTACTCTTCTCCAGAGTGCCTGTTGGCAATTTACATCCCGCCCATCAGCGTAGCAAGGCTCCCATGTCTCCATGGCCTGTCCTGCTTTTCTGGTTTTTACACTTTGTTCAGCATGGCCCTTTTGACCGAGGGCAAGCGAGACTTCTTTGTAGCGCTGATTTGCCCTTCCGGCTTGCTTGGTTGGCCAAAAAGGGCGTATGCGTTTTTTCCTGAATATATTCAGGAAAAAACGCATACGCCCTTTTTGGCCAAGGGCATCATTGTCAACGTTTTGCCGCTTTTCATGTGCTTTAAAGGCGAGTCGAATCTACCTCCTGAAATCTGTTTCCTGCAAATCTGCCTTGCTTTCAAATCCTCTTCGTTGCCTTCCCTCAATATATTTGTGGACGAGAGTTCTCATTTATAACTCTGCACGTTTGTGAATTGCAGTGCCCCTGAGCTCCATTTGTCTCCTCGCTTTTTTGGGAGCTGGCCGCAAAAGCGCAGGATTGCTTCAGGCCCGATTTTGGTTCTGGGGGGCAGGCTGAGCCTGTGGTTCATTCTTCTTCCTGATGGGAAAATGGAGTGACCTGTGCCTGTCCCAACACCTAGGGCTAGTCTCTCGTTGGTTGCCCGTCTTCCCGTTCATCCTCAGGACAAATTGCAACCTGGACGAAACAGGAGGTTATGGGTGCTGATTCTCCAAGTAGGGAGATGGTTAGTCAAGCGGCTGGAATGGCGAATCCGAGCACAAGGTGAGGAGAAATGAGGTGCGTTTTAGAAACCTTTCCCGATCTCACGGCATACCATCTTCTGGGTCTCCCATGCAGGTTTTGATGTAGGAAGATGCCCTTGTACATGGAGATTTGAGACCCATGGGGTGGGTACCACGCGGTGTTATTTTAAAGTATCTGCGTTTGCTCACCCAACCTCACCAATCCTCTCAGCCCCAAGAGTGTCCAGCCGTATGTCTCATCCAACTGTGGGTCTAGATATGGTCAGTCCAGGTTGCATCAGAGACCCTGAACGGATTTTGTAAGAATTTCTCTCTCTTTCACTGTCTTTGTTTTGTGGGTTTTTTAAAGTAATTTATGTTTAGAATGGGTCTTGGCTGCTTTTCCCTGCTGTGTTTATGCCGCTTTACACCCTCTTGATTCACTTGCAGAGAGATATCGATACATAGGTTTTCAGATTCTTACGAGTCAGATATATTCTTGTGCGGTGACTAGGGGGTGTTGAGTCCAGTTCACTGAGCAGGGAGTAGGCCTTGTCTATTACATATTTGGCTTATGGAGCGGTCTCTGAGCTAATTTCAAACCCTTGTTTTATGCATCACCCTACCTCACCTTTCCCGTTAAGCAGCCATAGTGTGTCTTCTAAAGGTGTGACTCTGTTCTGTTTTGTAATTCAGTTCAAGTGTAGCGATTTTGACATTGCCTCTATAAGCGATATCTTAGGATAAGTGTCTTTTTCTGTGTGACTTATTTCACTTAGAATCATCGGACCTAAATCCACTCATCATGCTGCTAACTAGCCTTATGACATTGATTTCATAGCTGAGTGATATTCCATTGTGCCAAGTACCACCATTTCGTTATCCATTTTTCTCTTTCCTGGGATATTGAAGGTGTGCCAAAGTGGAGGTTCTTGGAAACAGAGCAGCCGTAAAGTTTGGGGTGCCTGTGTCTTGTTGATTTTTAGTTTTCTCGATTTATACGCCCATGAGTGGAAGTGCCCTATGCTCTCTAAGCTGTGTTTATTACTTGTTTTAGGACACACCGTACTCTTCTCCAGAATGCCTGTTGGCAATTTACATCCCGCCCATCAGCGTAGCAAGGCTCCCATGTCTCCATGGCCTGTCCTGCTTTTCTGGTTTTTACACTTTTTTCAGCATGGCCCTTTTGACCGAGGGCAAGCGAGACTTCTTTGTAGCGCTGATTTGCCCTTCCGGCTTGCTTGGTTGGCCAAAAAGGGCGTATGCGTTTTTTCCTGAATATATTCAGGAAAAAACGCATACGCCCTTTTTGGCCAAGGGCATCATTGTCAACGTTTTGCCGCTTTTCATGTGCTTTAAAGGCGAGTCGAATCTACCTCCTGAAATCTGTTTCCTGCAAATCTGCCTTGCTTTCAAATCCTCTTCGTTGCCTTCCCTCAATATATTTGTGGACGAGAGTTCTCATTTATAACTCTGCACGTTTGTGAATTGCAGTGCCCCTGAGCTCCATTTGTCTCCTCGCTTTTTTGGGAGCTGGCCGCAAAAGCGCAGGATTGCTTCAGGCCCTATTTTGGTTCTGGGGGGCAGGCTGAGCCTGTGGTTCATTCTTCTTCCTGATGGGAAAATGGAGTGACCTGTGCCTGTCCCAACACCTAGGGCTAGTCTCTCGTTGGTTGCCCGTCTTCCCGTTCATCCTCAGGAGAAATTGCAACCTGGACGAAACAGGAGGTTATGGGTGCTGATTCTCCAAGTAGGGAGATGGTTAGTCAAGCGGCTGGAATGGCGAATCCGAGCACAAGGTGAGGAGAAATGAGGTGCGTTTTAGAAACCTTTCCCGATCACACGGCATACCATCTTCTGGGTTTCCCATGCATGTTTTGATGTAGGAAGATGCCCTTGTACATGGAGATTTGAGACCCATGGGGTGGGTACCCCGCGGTGTTACTTTAAAGTATCTGCATTTGCTCACCCAACCTCACCAATCCTCTCAGCCCCAAGAGTGTCCAGCCGTATGTCTCATCCAACTGTGGGTTTAGATATGGTCAGTCCAGGTTGCATCAGAGACACTGAACGGATTTTGTAAGAATTTCTCTCTCTTTCACTGTCTTTGTTTTGTGGGTTTTTTAAAGTAATTTATGTTTAGAATGGGTCTTGGCTGCTTTTCCCTGCTGTGTTTATGCCGCTTTACACCCTCTTGATTCACTTGCAGAGAGATATCGATACATAGGTTTTCAGATTCTTACGAGTCAGATATATTCTTGTGCGGTGACTAGGGGGTGTTGAGTCCAGTTCACTGAGCAGGGAGTAGGCCTTGTCTATTACATATTTGGCTTATGGAGCGGTCTCTGAGCTAATTTCAAACCCTTGTTTTATGCATCACCCTACCTCACCTTTCCCGTTAAGCAGCCATAGTGTGTCTTCTAAAGGTGTGACTCTGTTCTGTTTTGTAATTCAGTTCAAGTGTAGCGATTTTGACATTCCCTCTATAAGCGATATCTTAGGATAAGTGTCATTTTCTGTGTGACTTATTTCACTTAGAATCATCGGACCTAAATCCACTCATCATGCTTCTAACTAGCCTTATGACATTGATGTCATGGCTGAGTGATATTCCATTGTGCCAAGTACCACCATTTCTTTATCCATTTTTCTCTTTCCTGGGATATTGAAGGTGTACCGAAGCGGAGGTTCTTGGAAACAGAACAGCCGTAAAGTTTGGGGTGCCTGTGTGTTGTTGATTTTTAGTTTTCCCGATTTATACGCCCATGAGTGGAAGTGCCCTATGCTCTCTAAGCTGTGTTTATTACTTGTTTTAGGACACACCGTACTCTTCTCCAGAGTGCCTGTTGGCAATTTACATCCCGCCCATCAGCGTAGCAACGCTCCCATGTCTCCATGGCCTGTCCTGCTTTTCTGGTTTTTACACTTTGTTCAGCATGGCCCTTTTGACCGAGGGCAAGCGAGACTTTTTGTACCGCTGATTTGCCCTTCCGGCTTGCTTGGTTGGCCAAAAAGGGCGTATGCGTTTTTTCCTGAATATATTCAGGAAAAAACGCATACGCCCTTTTTGGCCAAGGGCATCATTGTCAACGTTTTGCCGCTTTTCATGTGCTTTAAAGGCGAGTCGAATCTACCTCCTGAAATCTGTTTCCTGCAAATCTGCCTTGCTTTCAAATCCTCTTCGTTGCCTTCCCTCAATATATTTGTGGACGAGAGTTCTCATTTATAACTCTGCACGTTTGTGAATTGCAGTGCCCCTGAGCTCCATTTGTCTCCTCGCTTTTTTGGGAGCTGGCCGCAAAAGCGCAGGATTGCTTCAGGCCCTATTTTGGTTCTGGGGTCAGGCTGAGCCTGTGGTTCATTCTTCTTCCTGATGGGAAAATGGAGTGACCTGTGCCTGTCCCAACACCTAGGGCTAGTCTCTCGTTGGTTGCCCGTCTTCCCGTTCATCCTCAGGACAAATAGCAACCTGGACGAAACAGGAGGTTAAAGGTGCTGATTCTCCAAGTAGGGAGATGGTTAGTCAAGCGGCTGGAATGGCGAATCCGAGAACAAGGTGAGGAGAAATGAGGTGCGTTCTAGAAACCTTTCCCGATCTCACGGCATACCATCTTCTGGGTTTCCCATGCATGTTTTGATGTAGGAAGATGCCCTTGTACATGGAGATTTGAGACCCATGGGGTGGGTACCCCGCGGTGTTACTTTAAAGTATCTGCGTTTGCTCACCCAACCTCACCAATCCTCTCAGCCCCAAGAGTGTCCAGCCGTATGTCTCATCCAGCTGTGGGTCTAGATATGGTCAGTCCAGGTTGCATCAGAGACCCTGAACGGATTTTGTAAGAATTTCTCTCTCTTTCACTGTCTTTGTTTTGTGGGTTTTTTAAAGTAATTTATGTTTAGAATGGGTCTTGGCTGCTTTTCCCTGCTGTGTTTATGGCGCTTTACACCCTCTTGATTCACTTGCAGAGAGATATCGATACATAGGTTTTCAGATTCTTACGAGTCAGATATATTCTTGTGCGGTGACTAGGGGGTGTTGAGTCCAGTTCACTGAGCAGGGAGTAGGCCTTGTCTATTACATATTTGGCTTATGGAGCGGTCTCTGAGCTAATTTCAAACCCTTGTTTTATGCATCACCCTACCTCACCTTTCCCGTTAAGCAGCCATAGTGTGTCTTCTAAAGGTGTGACTCTGTTCTGTTTTGTAATTCAGTTCAAGTGTAGCGATTTTGACATTGCCTCTATAAGCGATATCTTAGGATAAGTGTCTTTTTCTGTGTGACTTATTTCACTTAGAATCATCGGACCTAAATCCACTCATCATGCTGCTAACTAGCCTTATGACATTGATTTCATAGCTGAGTGATATTCCATTGTGCCAAGTACCACCATTTCTTTATCCATCTTTCTCTTTCCTGGGATATTGAAGGTGTGCCAAAGTGGAGGTTCTTCGAAACAGAGCAGCCGTAAAGTTTGGGGTGCCTGTGTGTTGTTGATTTTTAGTTTTCCCGATTTATACGCCCATGAGTGGAAGTGCCCTATGCTCTCTAAGCTGTGTTTATTACTTGTTGCAGGACACACCGTACTCTTCTCCAGAGTGCCTGTTGGCAATTTACATCCCGCCCATCAGCGTAGCAATGCTCCCATGTCTCCATGGCCTGTCCTGCTTTTCTGGTTTTTACACTTTGTTCAGCATGGCCCTTTTGACCGAGGGCAAGCGAGACTTCTTTGTAGCGCTGATTTGCCCTTCCGGCTTGCTTGGTTGGCCACAAAGGGCGTATGCGTTTTTTCCTGAATATATTCAGGAAAAAACGCATACGCCCTTTTTGGCCAAAGGCATCATTGTCAACGTTTTGGCGCTTTTCATGTGCTTTAAAGGCGAGTCGAATCTACCTCCTGAAATCTGTTTCCTGCAAATCTGCCTTGCTTTCAAATCCTCTTCGTTGCCTTCCCTCAATATATTTGTGGACGAGAGTTCTCATTTATAACTCTGCACGTTTGTGAATTGCAGTGCCCCTGAGCTCCATTTGTCTCCTCGCTTTTTTGGGAGCTGGCCGCAAAAGCGCAGGATTGCTTCAGGCCCTATTTTGGTTCTGGGGGGCAGGCTGAGCCTGTGGTTCATTCTTCTTCCTGATGGGAAAATGGAGTGACCTATGCCTGTCCCAACACCTAGGGCTAGTCTCTCGTTGGCTGCCCGTCTTCCCGTTCATCCTCAGGACAAATTGCAACCTGGACGAAACAGGAGGTTATGGGTGCTGATTCTCCAAGTAGGGAGATGGTTAGTCAAGCGGCTGGAATGGCGAATCCGAGCACAAGGTGAGGAGAAATGAGGTGCGTTTTAGAAACCTTTCCCGATCTCACGGCATACCATCTTCTGGGTTTCCCATGCATGTTTTGATGTAGGAAGATGCCCTTGTACATGGAGATTTGATACCCAAGGGGGGGGTACCCGGCAGTGTTACTTTAAAGTATCTGCGTTTGCTCACCCAACTTCACCAATGCTCTCAGCCTAAAGAGTGTCCAGCCTTATGTCTCATCCAGCTGTGGGTCTAGATATGGTCAATCCAGGTTGCATCCGACACCCTGAACGGATTTTGTAAGAATTTCTCTCTCTTTCACTGTCTTTGCTTTGTGGGTTTTTTAAAGTAATGTATGTTTAGAATGGGGTTTGGCTGCTTTTCCCTGCTGTGTTTATGCCGCTTTACAACCTCTTGATTCACTTGCAGAGAGATATCGATACATAGGTTTTCAGATTCTTACTAGTCAGATATATTCTTGTGCGGTGACTAGGGGGTGTCGAGTCCAGTTCACTGAGCAGGGAGTAGGCCTTGTCTATTACATATTTGGCTTATGGAGCAGTCTGTGATCTAATTTCAAACCCTTGTTTTATGCATCACCCCACCTCACCTTTCCCGTTAAGCAGCCATAGTGTGTCTTCTAAAGGTGTGACTCTGTTCTGTTTTGTAATTCAGTTCAAGTGTAGCGATTTTGACATTCCCTCTATAAGCGATATCTTAGGATAAGTGTCTTTTTCTGTGTGACTTATTTCACTTAGAATCATCGGACCTAATCCACTAATCATGCTGCTAACTAGCCTTATGACATTCATTTCATGGCTGAGTGATATTCCATTGTGCCAAGTATCAGCATTTCTTTATCCATTTTTCTCTTTCCTGGGATATTGAAGGTGTCCCGAAGTGGAGTTTCTTGGAAACAGAGCAGCCGTAAAGTTTGGGGTGCCTGTGTCTTGTTGATTTTTAGTTTTCCCGATTTATATGCCCATGAGTGGAAGTGCCTACGCTCTCTAAGCTGTGTTTATTACTTGTTTCAGGACACACCGTACACTTCTCCAGAGTGGCTGTTGGCAATTTCCATCCCGCCCATCCGCGTAGCAAGGCTCCCATGTCTCCATGGCCTGTCCTGCTTTTCTGGTTTTTACACTTTCTTCAGCATGGCCCTTTTGACCGAGGGCAAGCGAGACTTCTTTGTAGCACTGATTTGCCCTTCCGGCTTGCTTGGTTGGCCAAAAAGGGCGTATGCGTTTTTTCCTGAATATATTCAGGAAAAAACGCATACGCCCTTTTTGGCCAAGGGCATCATTGTCAACGTTTTGCCGCTTTTCATGTGCTTTAAAGGCGAGTCGAATCTACCTCCTGAAATCTGTTTCCTGCAAATCTGCCTTGCTTTCAAATCCTCTTCGTTCCCTTCCCTCAATATATTTGTGGACGAGAGTTCTCATTTATAACTCTGCACGTTTGTGAATTGCAGTGCCCCTGAGCTCCATTTGTCTCCTCGCTTTTTTGGGAGCTGGCCGCAAAAGCGCAGGATTGCTTCAGGCCCTATTTTGGTTCTGGGGGGCAGGCTGAGCCTGTGGTTCATTCTTCTTCCTGATGGGAAAATGGAGTGACCTGTGCCTGTCCCAACACCTAGGGCTAGTCTCTTGTTGGTTGCCCGTCTTCCCGTTCATCCTCAGGACAAATTGCAACCTGGACGAAACAGGAGGTTATGGGTGCTGATTCTCCAAGTAGGGAGATGGTTAGTCAAGCGGCTGGAATGGCGAATCCGAGCACAAGGTGAGGAGAAATGAGGTGCGTTTTAGAAACCTTTCCCGATCTCACGGCATACCATCTTCTGGGTTTCCCATGCATGTTTTGATGTAGGAAGATGCCCTTGTACATGGAGATTTGAGACCCATGGGGGGGGTACCCCGCAGTGTTACTTTAATGTATCTGCGTTTGCTCACCCAACTTCACCAATGCTCTCAGCCTAAAGAGTGTCCAGCCTTATGTCTCATCCAGCTGTGGGTCTAGATATGGTCAATCCAGGTTGCATCCGACACCCTGAACGGATTTTGTAAGAATTTCTCTCTCTTTCACTGTCTTTGTTTTGTGGGTTTTTTAAAGTAATTTATGTTTAGAATGGGTCTTGGCTGCTTTTCCCTGCTGTGTTTATGCCGCTTTACACCCTCTTGATTCACTTGCAGAGAGATATCGATACATAGGTTTTCAGATTCTTACTAGTCAGATATATTCTTCTGCGGTGACTAGGGGGTGTTGAGTCCAGTTCACTGAGCAGGGAGTAGGCCTTGTCTATTACATATTTGGCTTATGGAGCGGTCTCTGAGCTAATTTCAAACCCTTGTTCTATGCATCACCCCACCTCACCATTCCCGTTCAGCAGCCATAGGTTGCCTTCTAAAGGTGTGACTCTGTTCTGTTTTGTAATTCAGTTCAAGTGTAGCGATTTTGACATTCCCTCTATAAGCGATATCTTAGGATAAGTGTCTTTTTCTGTGTGACTTATTTCACTTAGAATCATCGGACCTAATCCACTAATCATGCTGCTAACTAGCCTTATGACATTCATTTCATGGCTGAGTGATATTCCATTGTGCCAAGTATCAGCATTTCTTTATCCATTTTTCTCTTTCCTGGGATATTGAAGGTGTCCCGAAGTGGAGGTTCTTGGAAACAGAGCAGCCGTAAAGTTTGGGGTGCCTGTGTCTTGTTGATTTTTAGTTTTCCCGATTTATATGCCCATGAGTGGAAGTGCCTACGCTCTCTAAACTGTGTTTATTACTTGTTTCAGGACACACCGTACACTTCTCCAGAGTGGCTGTTGGCAATTTCCATCCCGCCCATCCGCGTAGCAAGGCTCCCATGTCTCCATGGCCTGTCCTGCTTTTCTGGTTTTTACACTTTCTTCAGCATGGCCCTTTTGACCGAGGGCAAGCGAGACTTCTTTGTAGCACTGATTTGCCCTTCCGGCTTGCTTGGTTGGCCAAAAAGGGCGTATGCGTTTTTTCCTGAATATATTCAGGAAAAAACGCATACGCCCTTTTTGGCCAAGGGCATCATTGTCAACGTTTTGCCGCTTTTCATGTGCTTTAAAGGCGAGTCGAATCTACCTCCTGAAATCTGTTTCCTGCAAATCTGCCTTGCTTTCAAATCCTCTTCGTTGCCTTCCCTCAATATATTTGTGGACGAGAGTTCTCATTTATAATTCTGCACGTTTGTGAATTGCAGTGCCCCTGAGCTCCATTTGTCTACTCGCTTTTTTGGGAGCTGGCCGCAAAAGCGCAGGATTGCTTCAGGCCCTATTTTGGTTCTGGGGGGCAGGCTGAGCCTGTGGTTCATTCTTCTTCCTGATGGGAAAATGGAGTGACCTGTGCCTGTCCCAACACCTAGGGCTAGTCTCTCGTTGGTTGCCCGTCTTCCCGTTCATCCTCAGGAAAATTGCAACCTGTACGAAACAGGAGTTTAAAGGTGCTGATTCACCAAGTAGGGAGATGGTTAGTCAACGGGCTGGAATGGCGAACCCGAGCACAAGGAGAGCAGAAATGAGGTACGTTTTAGAAACCTTTCCCGATCTCACGGCCTACCATCCTCTGAGTTTCCCATGCATGTTTTGATGTAGGAAGATGACCTTGTACCTGGAGATTTGAGACCCATGGGGTGGGTACCCCGCGGTGTTACTTTAAAGTATCTGCGTTTGCTCACCCAACCTCACCAATCCTCTCAGCCCCAAGAGTGTCCAGCCTTATGTCTCATTCAGCTGTGGGTCTACATATGGTCAATCCAGGTTGCATCAGAGACCCTGAACGGATTTTGTAAGAATTTCTCTCTCTTTCACTGTCTTTGTTTTGTTGGTTTTTTAAAGTAATTTATGTTTAGAATGGGTCTTGGCTGCTTTTCCCTGCTGTGTTTATGCCGCTTTACACCCTCTTGATTCACTTGCAGAGAGATATCTATACATAGGTTTTCAGATTCTTACGAGTCAGATATATTCTTGTGCGGTGACTAGGGGGTGTTGAGTCCAGTTCACTGAGCAGGGAGTAGGCCTTGTCTATTACATATTTGGCTTATGGAGCCGTCTCTGAGCTAATTTCAAACCCTTGTTTTATGCATCACCCCACCTCACCATTCCCGTTCAGCTTCCATAGTGTGTCTTCTAAAGGTGTGACTCTGTTTTGTTTTGTAATTCAGTTCAAGTGTAGCGATTTTGACATTCCCTCTATAAGCGATATCTTAGGATAAGTGTCTTTTTCTGTGTGACTTATTTCACTTAGAATCATCGTCGCTAAATCCAGTCATCATGCTGCTAACTAGCCTTATGACATTGATTTCATGGCTGAGTGATATTCCATTGTGCCAAGTACCACCATTTCTTTATCCATTTTTCTCTTTCCTGGGATATTGAAGGTGTACCGAAGTGGAGGTTCTTGGAAACAGAGCAGCCGTAAAGTTTGGGGTGCCTGTGTCTTGTTGATTTTTAGTTTTCCCAATTTATATGCCCATGAGTGGAAGTGCCCTATGCTCTCTAAGCTGTGTTTATTACTTGTTTCAGGACACACCGTACACTTCTCCAGAGTGGCTGTTGGCAATTTACATCCTGCCCATTAGCGTAGCAAGGCTCCCATGTCTCCATGGCCTGTCCTGCTTTTCTGGTCTTTACACTTTTTTCAGCATGGCCCTTTTGACCGAGGGCAAGCGACACTTCTTTGAAGCACTGATTTGCCCTTCCGGCTTGCTTGGTTGGCCAAAAAGGGCGTATGCGTTTTTTCCTGAATATATTCAGGAAAAAACGCATACGCCCTTTTTGGTGAAGGGCATTATTGTCAACGTTTTGCCTGTTTTCATGTGCTTTAAAGGCGAGTCGAATCTACGTCCTGAAATCTGTTTCCTGCAAATCTGCCTTGCTTTCAAATCCTCTTCGTTGCCTTCCCTCAATATATTTGTGGACGAGAGATATCATTTATAACTCTGCACGTTTGTGAATTGCAGTGCCCCTGAGCTCCATTTGTCTCCTCGCTTTTTTGGGAGCTGGCCGCAAAAGTGCAGGATTGCTTCAGGCCCTATTTTGGTTCTAGGGGGCAGGCTGAGCCTGTGGTTCATTCTTCTTCCTGATGGGAAAATGGAGTGACCTGTGCCTGTCCCAACACCTAGGGCTAGTCTCTCGTTGGTTGCCCGTCTTCCCGTTCATCCTCAGGACAAATTGCAACCTGTACGAAACAGGAGGTTAAAGGTGCTGATTCTCCAAGTAGGGAGATGGTTAGTCAAGCGGCTGGAATGGCGAACCCGAGCACAATGAGAGGAGAAATGAGGTGCGTTTTAGAAACCTTTCCCGATCTCACGGCATACCATCTTCTGGGTTTCCCAGGCATGTTTTGATGTAGGAAGATGCCCTTGTACCTGGAGATTTGAGACCCATGGGGTGTGTACCCCGCGGTGTTACTTTAAAGTATCTGCGTTTGCTCACCAAGCTCACCAATCCTCTCAGCCCCAAGAGTGTCCAGCCTTATGTCTCATCCAGCTGTGGGTCTAGATATGGTCAATCCAGGTTGCATCAGAGACCCTGAACAGATTTTGTAAGAAGTTCTCTCTCTTTCACTGTCTTTGTTTTGTGGGTTTTTTAAAGTAATTTATGTTTAGAATGGGTCTTGGCTGCTTTTCCCTGCTGTGTTTATTCCGCTTTACACCCTCTTGATTCACTTGCAGAGAGATATCGATACATAGGTTTTCAGATCCTTACTAGTCAGATATATTCTTGTGCGGTGACTAGGGGGTGTTGAGTCCAGTTCACTGAGCAGGGAGTAGGCCTTGTCTATTACATATCTGGCTTATGGAGCGGTCTCTGAGCTAATTTCAAACCCTTGTTTTATGCATCACCCCACCTCACCATTCCCGTTCAGCAGCCATAGTGTGTCTTCTAAAGGTGTGACTCTGTTCTGTTTTGTAATTCAGTTCAAGTGTAGCGATTTTGACATTCCCTCTATAAGCGATATCTTAGGATAAGTGTCTTTTTCTGTGTGACTTATTTCACTTAGAATCATCGTCGCTAAATCCACTCATCATGCTGCTAACTAGCCTTATGACCTTGATTTCATGGCTGAGTGATATTCCATTGTGCCAAGTACCACCATTTGTTTATCCATTTTTCTCTTTCCTGGGATATTGAAGGTGTACCGAAGTGGAAGTTCTTGGAAACAGAGCAGCCATAAAGTTTGGGGTGCCTGTGTCTTGCTGATTTTTAGTTTTCCCAATTTATACGCCCATGAGTGGAAGTGTCCTATGCTCTCTAAGCTGTGTTTATTACTTGTTTCAGGACACACCGTACACTTCTCCAGAGTGGCTGTTGGCAATTTACATCCTGCCCATTAGCGTAGCAAGGCTCCCATGTCTCCATGGCCTGTCCTGCTTTTCTGGTTTTTACACTTTTTTCAGCATGGCCCTTTTGACCGAGGGCAAGCGAGACTTCTTTGTAGCACTGATTTGCCCTTCCGGCTTGCTTGGTTGGCCAAAAAGGGCGTATGCGTTTTTTCCTGAATATATTCAGGAAAAAACGCATACGCCCTTTTTGGTGAAGGGCATTATTGTCAACGTTTTGCCTGTTTTCATGTGCTTTAAAGGCGAGTCGAATCTACCTCCTGAAATCTGTTTCCTGCAAATCTGCCTTGCTTTCAAATCCTCTTCGTTGCCTTCCCTCAATATATTTGTGGACGAGAGATATCATTTATAACTCTGCACGTTTGTGAATTGCAGTGCCCCTGAGCTCCATTTGTCTACTCGCTTTTTTGGGAGCTGGCCGCAAAAGTGCAGGATTGCTTCAGGCCCTATTTTGGTTCTAGGGGGCAGGCTGAGCCTGTGGTTCATTCTTCTTCCTGATGGGAAAATGGAGTGACCTGTGCCTGTCCCAACACCTAGGGCTAGTCTCTCGTTGGTTGCCCGTCTTCCCGTTCATCCTCAGGACAAATTGCAACCTGTACAAAACAGGAGGTTAAAGGTGCTGATTCTCCAAGTAGGGAGATGGTTAGTCAAGCGGCTGGAATGGCGAACCCGAGCACAATGAGAGGAGAAATGAGGTGCGTTTTAGAAACCTTTCCCGATCTCACGGCATACCATCTTCTGGGTTTCCCATGCATGTTTTGATGTAGGAAGATGCCCTTGTACCTGGAGATTTGAGACCCATGGGGTGTGTACCCCGCGGTGTTACTTAAAATATCTGCGTTTGCTCACCAAGCTCACCAATCCTCTCAGCCCCAAGAATGTCCAGCCTTATGTCTCATCCAGCTGTGGGTCTAGATATGGTCAATCCAGGTTGCATCAGAGACCCTGAACAGATTTTGTAAGAATTTCTCTCTCTTTCACTGTCTTTGTTTTGTGGGTTTTTTAAAGTAATTTATGTTTAGAATGGGTCTTGGCTGCTTTTCCCTGCTGTGTTTATGCCGCTTTACACCCTCTTGATTCACTTGCAGAGAGATATCGATACATAGGTTTTCAGATTCTTACTAGTCAGATATATTCTTGTGCGGTGACTAGGGGGTGTTGAGTCCAGTTCAGTGAGCAGGGAGTAGGCCTTGTCTATTACATATTTGGATTATGGAGCCGTCTCTGAGCTAATTTCAAACCCTTGTTTTATGCATCACCCCACCTCACCATTCCCGTTCAGCTTCCATAGTGTGTCTTCTAAAGGTGTGACTTTGTTCTGTTTTGTAATTCAGTTCAAGTGTAGCGATTTTGACATTCCCTCTATAAGCGATATCTTAGGATAAGTGTCTTTTTCTGTGTGACTTATTTCACTTAGAATCATCGTCGCTAAATCCAGTCATCATGCTGCTAACTAGCCTTATGACATTGATTTCATGGCTGAGTGATATTCCATTGTGCCAAGTACCACCATTTCTTTATCCATTTTTCTCTTTCCTGGGATATTGAAGGTGTACCGAAGTGGAGGTTCTTGGAAACAGAGCAGCCGTAAAGTTTGGGGTGCCTGTGTCTTGTTGATTTTTAGTTTTCCCAATTTATACGCCCATGAGTGGAAGTGCCCTATGCTCTCTAAGCTGTGTTTATTACTTGTTTCGGGACACACCGTACACTTCTCCAGAGTGGCTGTTGGCAATTTACATCCTGCCCATTAGCGTAGCAAGGATCCCATGTCTCCATGGCCTGTCCTGCTTTTCTGGTTTTTACACTTTTTTCAGCATGGCCCTTTTGACCGAGGGCAAGCGAGACTTCTTTGTAGCACTGATTTGCCCTACCGGCTTGCTTGGTTGGCCAAAAAGGGCGTATGCGTTTTTTCCTGAATATATTCAGGAAAAAACGCATACGCCCTTTTTGGTGAAGGGCATTATTGTCAACGTTTTGCCTGTTTTCATGTGCTTTAAAGGCGAGTCGAATCTACGTCCTGAAATCTGTTTCCTGCAAATCTGCCTTGCTTTCAAATCCTCTTCGTTGCCTTCCCTCAATATATTTGTGGACGAGAGATATCATTTATAACTCTGCACGTTTGTGAATTGCAGTGCCCCTGAGCTCCATTTGTCTACTCGCTTTTTTGGGAGCTGGCCACAAAAGTGCAGGATTGCTTCAGGCCCTATTTTGGTTCTAGGGGGCAGGCTGAGCCTGTGGTTCATTCTTCTTCCTGATGGGAAAATGGAGTGACCTGTGCCTGTCCCAACACCTAGGGCTAGTCTCTCGTTGGTTGCCCGTCTTCCCGTTCATCCTCAGGACAAATTGCAACCTGTACGAAACAGGAGGTTAAAGGTGCTGATTCTCCAAGTAGGGAGATGGTTAGTCAAGCGGCTGGAATGGCGAACCCGAGCACAATGAGAGGAGAAATGAGTTGCGTTTTAGAAACCTTTCCCGATCTCACGGCATACCATCTTCTGGGTTTCCCATGCATGTTTTGATGTAGGAAGATGCCCTTGTACCTGGAGATTTGAGACCCATGGGGTGTGTACCCCGCGGTGTTACTTTAAAGTATCTGCGTTTGCTCACCAAGCTCACCAATCCTCTCAGCCCCAAGAGTGTCCAGCCTTATGTCTCATCCAGCTGTGGGTCTAGATATGGTCAATCCAGGTTGCATCAGAGACCCTGAACAGATTTTGTAAGAAGTTCTCTCTCTTTCACTGTCTTTGTTTTGTGGGTTTTTTAAAGTAATTTATGTTTAGAATGGGTCTTGGCTGCTTTTCCCTGCTGTGTTTATTCCGCTTTACACCCTCTTGATTCACTTGCAGAGAGATATCGATACATAGGTTTTCAGATCCTTACTAGTCAGATATATTCTTGTGCGGTGACTAGGGGGTGTTGAGTCCAGTTCACTGAGCAGGGAGTAGGCCTTGTCTATTACATATCTGGCTTATGGAGCGGTCTCTGAGCTAATTTCAAACCCTTGTTTTATGCATCACCCCACCTCACCATTCCCGTTCAGCAGCCATAGTGTGTCTTCTAAAGGTGTGACTCTGTTCTGTTTTGTAATTCAGTTCAAGTGTAGCGATTTTGACATTCCCTCTATAAGCGATATCTTAGGATAAGTGTCTTTTTCTGTGTGACTTATTTCACTTAGAATCATCGTCGCTAAATCCACTCATCATGCTGCTAACTAGCCTTATGACCTTGATTTCATGGCTGAGTGATATTCCATTGTGCCAAGTACCACCATTTGTTTATCCATTTTTCTCTTTCCTGGGATATTGAAGGTGTACCGAAGTGGAGGTTCTTGGAAACAGAGCAGCCATAAAGTTTGGGGTGCCTGTGTCTTGCTGATTTTTAGTTTTCCCAATTTATACGCCCATGAGTGGAAGTGTCCTATGCTCTCTAAGCTGTGTTTATTACTTGTTTCAGGACACACCGTACACTTCTCCAGAGTGGCTGTTGGCAATTTACATCCTGCCCATTAGCGTAGCAAGGCTCCCATGTCTCCATGGCCTGTCCTGCTTTTCTGGTTTTTACACTTTTTTCAGCATGGCCCTTTTGACCGAGGGCAAGCGAGACTTCTTTGTAGCACTGATTTGCCCTTCCGGCTTGCTTGGTTGGCCAAAAAGGGCGTATGCGTTTTTTCCTGAATATATTCAGGAAAAAACGCATACGCCCTTTTTGGTGAAGGGCATTATTGTCAACGTTTTGCCTGTTTTCATGTGCTTTAAAGGCGAGTCGAATCTACCTCCTGAAATCTGTTTCCTGCAAATCTGCCTTGCTTTCAAATCCTCTTCGTTGCCTTCCCTCAATATATTTGTGGACGAGAGATATCATTTATAACTCTGCACGTTTGTGAATTGCAGTGCCCCTGAGCTCCATTTGTCTACTCGCTTTTTTGGGAGCTGGCCGCAAAAGTGCAGGATTGCTTCAGGCCCTATTTTGGTTCTAGGGGGCAGGCAGAGCCTGTGGTTCATTCTTCTTCCTGATGGGAAAATGGAGTGACCTGTGCCTGTCCCAACACCTAGGGCTAGTCTCTCGTTGGTTGCCCGTCTTCCCGTTCATCCTCAGGACAAATTGCAACCTGTACAAAACAGGAGGTTAAAGGTGCTGATTCTCCAAGTAGGGAGATGGTTAGTCAAGCGGCTGGAATGGCGAACCCGAGCACAATGAGAGGAGAAATGAGGTGCGTTTTAGAAACCTTTCCCGATCTCACGGCATACCATCTTCTGGGTTTCCCATGCATGTTTTGATGTAGGAAGATGCCCTTGTACCTGGAGATTTGAGACCCATGGGGTGTGTACCCCGCGGTGTTACTTAAAATATCTGCGTTTGCTCACCAAGCTCACCAATCCTCTCAGCCCCAAGAATGTCCAGCCTTATGTCTCATCCAGCTGTGGGTCTAGATATGGTCAATCCAGGTTGCATCAGAGACCCTGAACAGATTTTGTAAGAATTTCTCTCTCTTTCACTGTCTTTGTTTTGTGGGTTTTTTAAAGTAATTTATGTTTAGAATGGGTCTTGGCTGCTTTTCCCTGCTGTGTTTATGCCGCTTTACACCCTCTTGATTCACTTGCAGAGAGATATCGATACATAGGTTTTCAGATTCTTACTAGTCAGATATATTCTTGTGCGGTGACTAGGGGGTGTTGAGTCCAGTTCACTGAGCAGGGAGTAGGCCTTGTCTATTACATATTTGGATTATGGAGCCGTCTCTGAGCTAATTTCAAACCCTTGTTTTATGCATCACCCCACCTCACCATTCCCGTTCAGCTTCCATAGTGTGTCTTCTAAAGGTGTGACTTTGTTCTGTTTTGTAATTCAGTTCAAGTGTAGCGATTTTGACATTCCCTCTATAAGCGATATCTTAGGATAAGTGTCTTTTTCTGTGTGACTTATTTCACTTAGAATCATCGTCGCTAAATCCAGTCATCATGCTGCTAACTAGCCTTATGACATTGATTTCATGGCTGAGTGATATTCCATTGTGCCAAGTACCACCATTTCTTTATCCATTTTTCTCTTTCCTGGGATATTGAAGGTGTACCGAAGTGGAGGTTCTTGGAAACAGAGCAGCCATAAAGTTTGGGGTGCCTGTGTCTTGCTGATTTTTAGTTTTCCCAATTTATACGCCCATGAGTGGAAGTGTCCTATGCTCTCTAAGCTGTGTTTATTACTTGTTTCAGGACACACCGTACACTTCTCCAGAGTGGCTGTTGGCAATTTACATCCTGCCCATTAGCGTAGCAAGGCTCCCATGTCTCCATGGCCTGTCCTGCTTTTCTGGTTTTTACACTTTTTTCAGCATGGCCCTTTTGACCGAGGGCAAGCGAGACTTCTTTGTAGCACTGATTTGCCCTTCCGGCTTGCTTGGTTGGCCAAAAAGGGCGTATGCGTTTTTTCCTGAATATATTCAGGAAAAAACGCATACGCCCTTTTTGGTGAAGGGCATTATTGTCAACGTTTTGCCTGTTTTCATGTGCTTTAAAGGCGAGTCGAATCTACCTCCTGAAATCTGTTTCCTGCAAATCTGCCTTGCTTTCAAATCCTCTTCGTTGCCTTCCCTCAATATATTTGTGGACGAGAGATATCATTTATAACTCTGCACGTTTGTGAATTGCAGTGCCCCTGAGCTCCATTTGTCTACTCGCTTTTTTGGGAGCTGGCCGCAAAAGTGCAGGATTGCTTCAGGCCCTATTTTGGTTCTAGGGGGCAGGCTGAGCCTGTGGTTCATTCTTCTTCCTGATGGGAAAATGGAGTGACCTGTGCCTGTCCCAACACCTAGGGCTAGTCTCTCGTTGGTTGCCCGTCTTCCCGTTCATCCTCAGGACAAATTGCAACCTGTACAAAACAGGAGGTTAAAGGTGCTGATTCTCCAAGTAGGGAGATGGTTAGTCAAGCGGCTGGAATGGCGAACCCGAGCACAATGAGAGGAGAAATGAGGTGCGTTTTAGAAACCTTTCCCGATCTCACGGCATACCATCTTCTGGGTTTCCCATGCATGTTTTGATGTAGGAAGATGCCCTTGTACCTGGAGATTTGAGACCCATGGGGTGTGTACCCCGCGGTGTTACTTAAAATATCTGCGTTTGCTCACCAAGCTCACCAATCCTCTCAGCCCCAAGAATGTCCAGCCTTATGTCTCATCCAGCTGTGGGTCTAGATATGGTCAATCCAGGTTGCATCAGAGACCCTGAACAGATTTTGTAAGAATTTCTCTCTCTTTCACTGTCTTTGTTTTGTGGGTTTTTTAAAGTAATTTATGTTTAGAATGGGTCTTGGCTGCTTTTCCCTGCTGTGTTTATGCCGCTTTACACCCTCTTGATTCACTTGCAGAGAGATATCGATACATAGGTTTTCAGATTCTTACTAGTCAGATATATTCTTGTGCGGTGACTAGGGGGTGTTGAGTCCAGTTCACTGAGCAGGGAGTAGGCCTTGTCTATTACATATTTGGATTATGGAGCCGTCTCTGAGCTAATTTCAAACCCTTGTTTTATGCATCACCCCACCTCACCATTCCCGTTCAGCTTCCATAGTGTGTCTTCTAAAGGTGTGACTTTGTTCTGTTTTGTAATTCAGTTCAAGTGTAGCGATTTTGACATTCCCTCTATAAGCGATATCTTAGGATAAGTGTCTTTTTCTGTGTGACTTATTTCACTTAGAATCATCGTCGCTAAATCCAGTCATCATGCTGCTAACTAGCCTTATGACATTGATTTCATGGCTGAGTGATATTCCATTGTGCCAAGTACCACCATTTCTTTATCCATTTTTCTCTTTCCTGGGATATTGAAGGTGTACCGAAGTGGAGGTTCTTGGAAACAGAGCAGCCGTAAAGTTTGGGGTGCCTGTGTCTTGTTGATTTTTAGTTTTCCCAATTTATACGCCCATGAGTGGAAGTGCCCTATGCTCTCTAAGCTGTGTTTATTACTTGTTTCGGGACACACCGTACACTTCTCCAGAGTGGCTGTTGGCAATTTACATCCTGCCCATTAGCGTAGCAAGGATCCCATGTCTCCATGGCCTGTCCTGCTTTTCTGGTTTTTACACTTTTTTCAGCATGGCCCTTTTGACCGAGGGCAAGCGAGACTTCTTTGTAGCACTGATTTGCCCTACCGGCTTGCTTGGTTGGCCAAAAAGGGCGTATGCGTTTTTTCCTGAATATATTCAGGAAAAAACGCATACGCCCTTTTTGGTGAAGGGCATTATTGTCAACGTTTTGCCTGTTTTCATGTGCTTTAAAGGCGAGTCGAATCTACGTCCTGAAATCTGTTTCCTGCAAATCTGCCTTGCTTTCAAATCCTCTTCGTTGCCTTCCCTCAATATATTTGTGGACGAGAGATATCATTTATAACTCTGCACGTTTGTGAATTGCAGTGCCCCTGAGCTCCATTTGTCTACTCGCTTTTTTGGGAGCTGGCCGCAAAAGTGCAGGATTGCTTCAGGCCCTATTTTGGTTCTAGGGGGCAGGCTGAGCCTGTGGTTCATTCTTCTTCCTGATGGGAAAATGGAGTGACCTGTGCCTGTCCCAACACCTAGGGCTAGTCTCTCGTTGGTTGCCCGTCTTCCCGTTCATCCTCAGGACAAATTGCAACCTGTATGAAACAGGAGGTTAAAGGTGCTGATTCTCCAAGTAGGGAGATGGTTAGTCAAGCGGCTGGAATGGCGAACCCGAGCACAATGAGAGGAGAAATGAGGTGCGTTTTAGAAACCTTTCCCGATCTCACGGCATACCATCTTCTGGGTTTCCCAGGCATGTTTTGATGTAGGAAGATGCCCTTGTACCTGGAGATTTGAGACCCATGGGGTGTGTACCCCGCGGTGTTACTTTAAAGTATCTGCGTTTGCTCACCAAGCTCACCAATCCTCTCAGCCCCAAGAGTGTCCAGCCTTATGTCTCATCCAGCTGTGGGTCTAGATATGGTCAATCCAGGTTGCATCAGAGACCCTGAACAGATTTTGTAAGAAGTTCTCTCTCTTTCACTGTCTTTGTTTTGTGGGTTTTTTAAAGTAATTTATGTTTAGAATGGGTCTTGGCTGCTTTTCCCTGCTGTGTTTATTCCGCTTTACACCCTCTTGATTCACTTGCAGAGAGATATCGATACATAGGTTTTCAGATCCTTACTAGTCAGATATATTCTTGTGCGGTGACTAGGGGGTGTTGAGTCCAGTTCACTGAGCAGGGAGTAGGCCTTGTCTATTACATATTTGGATTATGGAGCCGTCTCTGAGCTAATTTCAAACCCTTGTTTTATGCATCACCCCACCTCACCATTCCCGTTCAGCTTCCATAGTGTGTCTTCTAAAGGTGTGACTTTGTTCTGTTTTGTAATTCAGTTCAAGTGTAGCGATTTTGACATTCCCTCTATAAGCGATATCTTAGGATAAGTGTCTTTTTCTGTGTGACTTATTTCACTTAGAATCATCGTCGCTAAATCCAGTCATCATGCTGCTAACTAGCCTTATGACATTGATTTCATGGCTGAGTGATATTCCATTGTGCCAAGTACCACCATTTCTTTATCCATTTTTCTCTTTCCTGGGATATTGAAGGTGTACCGAAGTGGAGGTTCTTGGAAACAGAGCAGCCGTAAAGTTTGGGGTGCCTGTGTCTTGTTGATTTTTAGTTTTCCCAATTTATACGCCCATGAGTGGAAGTGCCCTATGCTCTCTAAGCTGTGTTTATTACTTGTTTCGGGACACACCGTACACTTCTCCAGAGTGGCTGTTGGCAATTTACATCCTGCCCATTAGCGTAGCAAGGATCCCATGTCTCCATGGCCTGTCCTGCTTTTCTGGTTTTTACACTTTTTTCAGCATGGCCCTTTTGACCGAGGGCAAGCGACACTTCTTTGAAGCACTGATTTGCCCTTCCGGCTTGCTTGGTTGGCCAAAAAGGGCGTATGCGTTTTTTCCTGAATATATTCAGGAAAAAACGCATACGCCCTTCTTGGCCAAGGGCATCATTGTCAACGTTTTGCCTGTTTTCATGTGCTTTAAAGGCGAGTCGAATCTACCTCCTGAAATCTGTTTCCTGCAAATCTGCCTTGCTTTCAAATCCTCTTCGTTGCCTTCCCTCAATATATTTGTGGACGAGAGATATCATTTATAACTCTGCATGTTTGTGAATTGCAGTGCCCCTGAGCTCCATTTGTCTCCTCGCTTTTTTGGGAGCTGGCCGCAAAAGCGCAGTATTGCTTCAGGCCCTATTTTGGTTCTAGGGGGCAGGCTGAGCCTGTGTTTCATTCTTCTTCCTGAATGGAAAATGGAGTGACCTGTGCCTGTCCCAACACCTAGGGCTAGTCTCTCGTTGGTTGCCCGTCTTCCCGTCATCCTCAGGACAAATTGCAACCTGTACAAAACAGGAGGTTAAAGGTGCTGATTCTCCAAGTAGGGAGATGGTTAGTCAAGTGGCTGGAATGGCGAACCCGAGCACAATGAGAGGAGAAATGAGGTGCGTTTTAGAAACCTTTCCCGATCTCACGGCATACCATCTTCTGGGTTTCCCATGCATATTTTGATGTAGGAAGATGCCCTTGAACCTGGAGATTTGAGACCCATGGGGTGTGTACCCCGCGGTGTTACTTTAAAGTATCTGCGTTTGCTCACCAAGCTCACCAATCCTCTCAGCCCCAAGAGTGTCCAGCCTTATGTCTCATCCAGCTGTGGGTCTAGATATGGTCAATCCAGGTTGCATCAGAGACCCTGAACAGATTTTGTAAGAATTTCTCTCTGTTTCACTGTCTTTGTTTTGTGGGTTTTTTAAAGTAATTTATGTTTAGAATGGGTCTTGGCTGCTTTTCCCTGCTGTGTTTATGCCGCTTTACACCCTGTTGATTCACTTGCAGAGAGATATCGATACATAGGTTTTCAGATTCTTACTAGTCAGATATATTCTTGTGCGGTGACTAGGGTGTGTTGAGTCCAGTTCACTGAGCAGGGAGTAGGCCTTGTCTATTACATATCTGGATTATGGAGCGGTCTCTGAGCTAATTTCAAACCCTTGTTTTATGCATCACCCCACCTCACCATTCCCGTTCAGCAGCCATAGTGTGTCTTCTAAAGGTGTGACTCTGTTCTGTTTTGTAATTCAGTTCAAGTGTAGCGATTTTGACATTCCCTCTATAAGCGATATCTTAGGATAAGTGTCTTTTTCTGTGTGACTTATTTCACTTAGAATCATCGTCGCTAAATCCACTCATCATGCTGCTAACTAGCCTTATGACATTGATTTCATGGCTGAGTGATATTCCATTGTGCCAAGTACCACCATTTGTTTATCCATTTTTCTCTTTCCTGGGATATTGAAGGTGTACCGAAGTGGAGGTCCTTGGAAACAGAGCAGCCATAAAGTTTGGGGTGCCTGTGTCTTGTTGAGTTTAATTCTCCCGATTTATACGCCCATGAGTGGAAGTGCCCTATGCTCTCTAAGCTGTGTTTATTATTTGTTTCAGGACACACCGTACACTTCTCCAGAGTGCCTGTTGGCAATTTACATCCCGCCCATCAGCGTAGCAAGGCTCCCATGTCTCCATGGCCTGTCCTGGTTTTCTGGTTTTTACGCTTATTTCAGCATGGCCCTTTTGACCGAGGGCAAGCGAGACTTCTTTGTAGCGCTGATTTGCCCTTCCGGCTTGCTTGGTTGGCCAAAAAGGGCGTATGCGTTTTTTCCTGAATATATTCAGGAAAAAACGCATACGCCCTTTTTGGCCAAGGGCATCATTGTCAACGTTTTGCCGCTTTTCATGTGCTTTAAAGGCGAGTCGAATCTACCTCCTGAAATCTGTTTCCTGCAAATCTGCCTTGCTTTCAAATCCTCTTCGTTGCCTTCCCTCAATATATTTGTGGACGAGAGTTCTCATTTATAACTCTGCACGTTTGTGAATTGCAGTGCCCCTGAGCTCCATTTGTCTCCTCGCTTTTTTGGGAGCTGGCCGCAAAAGCGCAGGATTGCTTCAGGCCCTATTTTGGTTCTAGGGGGCAGGCTGAGCCTGTGGTTCATTCTTCTTCCTGATGGGAAAATGGAGTGACCTGTGCCTGTCCCAACACCTAGGGCTAGTCTCTCGTTGGTTGCCCGTCTTCCCGTTCATCCTCAGGACAAATTGCAACCTGTACAAAACAGGAGGTTAAAGGTGCTGATTCTCCAAGTAGGGAGATGGTTAGTCAAGCGGCTAGAATGGCGAACCCGAGCACAAGGAGAGGAGAAATGAGGTGCGTTTTAGAAAACTTTCCCTATCTCATGGCATACCATCTTCTGGGTTTCCCATGCATGTTTTGATGTAGGAAGATGCCCTTGTACCTGGAGATTTGAGACCCATGGGGTGTGTACCCCGCGGTGTTACTTTAAAGTATCTGCGTTTGCTCACCAAGCTCACCAATCCTCTCAGCCCCAAGAGTGTCCAGCCTTATGTCTCATCCAGCTGTGGGTCTAGATATGGTCAATCCAGGTTGCATCAGAGACCCTGAACAGATTTTGTAAGAAGTTCTCTCTCTTTCACTGTCTTTGTTTTGTGGGTTTTTTAAAGTAATTTATGTTTAGAATGGGTCTTGGCTGCTTTTCCCTGCTGTGTTTATGCCGTTTTACACCCTCTTGATTCACTTGCAGAGAGATATCGATACATAGGTTTTCAGATTCTTACTAGTCAGATATATTCTTGTGCGGTGACTAGGGGGTGTTGAGTCCAGTTCACTGAGCAGGGAGTAGGCCTTGTCTATTACATATTTGGCTTATGGAGCCGTCTCTGAGCTAATTTCAAACCCTTGTTTTATGCATCACCCCACCTCACCATTCCCGTTCAGCTTCCATAGTGTGTCTTCTAAAGGTGTGACTCTGTTCTGTTTTGTAATTCAGTTCAAGTGTAGCGATTTTGACATTCCCTCTATAAGCGATATCTTAGGATAAGTGTCTTTTTCTGTGTGACTTATTTCACTTAGAATCATCGTCGCTAAATCCAGTCATCATGCTGCTAACTAGCCTTATGACATTGATTTCATAGCTGAGTGATATTCCATTGTGCCAAGTACCACCATTTGTTTATCCATTTTTCTCTTTCCTGGGATATTGAAGGTGTACCGAAGTGGAGGTTCTTGGAAACAGAGCAGCCGTAAAGTTTGGGGTGCCTGTGTCTTGTTGATTTTTAGTTTTCCCAATTTATATGCCCATGAGTGGAAGTGCCCTATGCTCTCTAAGCTGTGTTTATTACTTGTTTCAGGACACACCGTACACTTCTCCAGACTGGCTGTTGGCAATTTACATCCTGCCCATTAGCGTAGCAAGGCTCCCATGTCTCCATGGCCTGTCCTGCTTTTCTGGTCTTTACACTTTTTTCAGCATGGCCCTTTTGACCGAGGGCAAGCGACACTTCTTTGTAGCGCTGATTTGCCCTTCCGGCTTGCTTGGTTGGCCAAAAAGGGCGTATGCGTTTTTTCCTGAATATATTCAAGAAAAAACGCATACGCCCTTCTTGGCCAAGGGCATCATTGTCAACGTTTTGCCGCTTTTCATGTGCTTTAAAGGCGAGTCGAATCTACCTCCTGAAATCTGTTTCCTGCAAATCTGCCTTGCTTTCAAATCCTCTTCTTTGCCTTCCCTCAATATATTTGTGGACGAGAGTTATCATTTATAACTCTGCACGTTTGTGATTTGCAGTGCCCCTGAGCTCCATTTGTCTACTCGCTTTTTTGGGAGCTGGTCGCAAAAGCACAGGATTGCTTCAGGCCCTATTTTGGTTCTGGGTGTCAGGCTGAGCCTGTGGTTCATTCTTCTTCCTGATGGGAAAATGGAGTGGCCTGTGCCTGTCCCAACACCTAGGGCTAGTCTCTCGTTGGTTCCCCATCTTCCCGTTCATCCTCAGAACAAATTGCAACCTGTTCGAAACAGGAGGTTAAAGGTGCTGATTCTCCAAGTAGGGAGATGGTTAGTCAAGCGGCTGGAATGGCGAACCCGAGCACAAGGAGAGGAGAAATGAGGTGCGTTTTAGAAACCTTTCCCGATCTCACGGCATACCATCTTCTGGGTTTCCCATGCATGTTTTGATGTAGGAAGATGCCCTTGTACCTGGAGATTTGAGACCCATGGGGTGTGTACCCCGCGGTGTTACTTTAAAGTATCTGCGTTTGCTCACCCAAGCTCACCAATCCTCTCAGCCCCAAGAGTGTCCAGCCTTATGTCTCATCCAGCTGTGGGTCTAGATATGGTCAATCCAGGTTGCATCAGAGACCCAGAACAGATTTTGTAAGAATTTCTCTCTCTTTCACTGTCTTTGTTTTGTGGGTTTTTTAAAGTAATTTATGTTTAGAATGGGTCTTGGCTGCTTTTCCCTGCTGTGTTTATGCCGCTTTACACCCTCTTGATTCACTTGCAGAGAGATATCGATACATAGGTTTTCAGATTCTTACTAGTCAGATATATTCTTGAGCGGTGACTAGGGGGTGTTGAGTCCAGTTCACTGAGCAGGGAGTAGGCCTTGTCTATTACATATTTGGCTTATGGAGCGGTCTCTGAGCTAATTTCAAACCCTTGTTTTATGCATCACCCCACCTCACGTTTCCCGTTAAGCAGCCATAGTGTGTCTTCTAATGGTGTGACTCTGTTCTGTTTTGTAATTCAGTTCAAGTGTAGCGATTTTGACATTCCCTCTATAAGCGATATCTTAGGATAAGTGTCGTTTTCTGTGTGTCTTATTTCACTTAGAATCATCGTCGCTAAATCCACTCATCATGCTGCTAACTAGCCTTATGACATTGATTTCATGGCTGAGTGATATTCCATTGTGCCAAGTACCACCATTTCTTTATCCATTTTTCTCTTTCCTGGGATATTGAAGGTGTACCGAAGGGGAGGTTCTTGGAAACAGAGCAGCCGTAAAGTTTGGGGTGCCTGTGACTTGTTGATTTTTAGTTTTCCCAATTTATACGCCCATGAGTGGAAGTGTCCTATGCTCTCTAAGCTGTGTTTATTACTTGTTTCAGGACACACCGTACACTTCTCCAGAGTGGCTGTTGGCAATTTGCATCCTGCCCATTAGCGTAGCAAGGCTCCCATGTATCCATGGCCTGTCCTGCTTTTCTGGTGTTTACACTTTTTTCAGCATGGCCCTTTTGACCGAGGGCAAGCGAGACTTCTTTGTAGCACTGATTTGCTCTTCCGGCTTGCTTGGTTGGCAAAAAAGGGCGTATGCGTTTTTTCCTGAATATATTCAGGAAAAAACGCATACGCCCTTTTTGGTGAAGGGCATTATTGTCAACGTTTTGCCTGTTTTCATGTGCTTTAAAGGCGAGTCGAATCTACCTCCTGAAATCTGTTTCCTGCAAATCTGCCTTGCTTTCAAATCCTCTTCGTTGCCTTCCCTCAATATATTTGTGGACGAGAGATATCATTTATAACTCTGCACGTTTGTGAATTGCAGTGCCCCTGAGCTCCATTTGTCTACTCGCTTTTTTGGGAGCTGGCCGCAAAAGTGCAGGATTGCTTCAGGCCCTATTTTGGTTCTAGGGGGCAGGCTGAGCCTGTGGTTCATTCTTCTTCCTGATGGGAAAATGGAGTGACCTGTGCCTGTCCCAACACCTAGGGCTAGTCTCTCGTTGGTTGCCCGTCTTCCCGTTCATCCTCAGGACAAATTGCAACCTGTACGAAACAGGAGGTTAAAGGTGCTGATTCTCCAAGTAGGGAGATGGTTAGTCAAGCGGCTGGAATGGCGAACCCGAGCACAATGAGAGGAGAAATGAGGTGCGTTTTAGAAACCTTTCCCGATCTCACGGCATACCATCTTCTGGGTTTCCCATGCATGTTTTGATGTAGGAAGATGCCCTTGTACCTGGAGATTTGAGACCCATGGGGTGTGTACCCCGCGGTGTTACTTTAAAGTATCTGCGTTTGCTCACCAAGCTCACCAATCCTCTCAGCCCCAAGAGTGTCCAGCCTTATGTCTCATCCAGCTGTGGGTCTAGATATGGTCAATCCAGGTTGCATCAGAGACCCTGAACAGATTTTGTAAGAATTTCTCTCTCTTTCACTGTCTTTGTTTTGTGGGTTTTTTAAAGTAATTTATGTTTAGAATGGGTCTTGGCTGCTTTTCCCTGCTGTGTTTATGCCGCTTTACACCCTCTTGATTCACTTGCAGAGAGATATCGATACATAGGTTTTCAGATTCTTACTAGTCAGATATATTCTTGTGCGGTGACTAGGGGGTGTTGAGTCCAGTTCACTGAGCAGGGAGTAGGCCTTGTCTATTACATATTTGGCTTATGGAGCCGTCTCTGAGCTAATTTCAAACCCTTGTTTTATGCATCACCCCACCTCACCATTCCCGTTCAGCTTCCATAGTGTGTCTTCTAAAGGTGTGACTTTGTTCTGTTTTGTAATTCAGTTCAAGTGTAGCGATTTTGACATTCCCTCTATAAGCGATATCTTAGGATAAGTGTCTTTTTCTGTGTGACTTATTTCACTTAGAATCATCGTCGCTAAATCCAGTCATCATGCTGCTAACTAGCCTTATGACATTGATTTCATGGCTGAGTGATATTCCATTGTGCCAAGTACCACCATTTGTTTATCCATTTTTCTCTTTCCTGGGATATTGAAGGTGTACCGAAGTGGAGGTTCTTGGAAACAGAGCAGCCATAAAGTTTGGGGTGCCTGTGTCTTGCTGATTTTTAGTTTTCCCAATTTATACGCCCATGAGTGGAAGTGTCCTATGCTCTCTAAGCTGTGTTTATTACTTGTTTCAGGACACACCGTACACTTCTCCAGAGTGGCTGTTGGCAATTTACATCCTGCCCATTAGCGTAGCAAGGCTCCCATGTCTCCATGGCCTGTCCTGCTTTTCTGGTTTTTACACTTTTTTCAGCATGGCCCTTTTGACCGAGGGCAAGCGAGACTTCTTTGTAGCACTGATTTGCCCTTCCGGCTTGCTTGGTTGGCCAAAAAGGGCGTATGCGTTTTTTCCTGAATATATTCAGGAAAAAACGCATACGCCCTTTTTGGTGAAGGGCATTATTGTCAACGTTTTGCCTGTTTTCATGTGCTTTAAAGGCGAGTCGAATCTACCTCCTGAAATCTGTTTCCTGCAAATCTGCCTTGCTTTCAAATCCTCTTCGTTGCCTTCCCTCAATATATTTGTGGACGAGAGATATCATTTATAACTCTGCACGTTTGTGAATTGCAGTGCCCCTGAGCTCCATTTGTCTACTCACTTTTTTGGGAGCTGGCCGCAAAAGTGCAGGATTGCTTCAGGCCCTATTTTGGTTCTAGGGGGCAGGCTGAGCCTGTGGTTCATTCTTCTTCCTGATGGGAAAATGGAGTGACCTGTGCCTGTCCCAACACCTAGGGCTAGTCTCTCGTTGGTTGCCCGTCTTCCCGTTCATCCTCAGGACAAATTGCAACCTGTACGAAACAGGAGGTTAAAGGTGCTGATTCTCCAAGTAGGGAGATGGTTAGTCAAGCGGCTGGAATGGCGAACCCGAGCACAATGAGAGGAGAAATGAGGTGCGTTTTAGAAACATTTCCCGATCTCACGGCATACCATCTTCTGGGTTTCCCATGCATGTTTTGATGTAGGAAGATGCCTTTGTACCTGGAGATTTGAGACCCATGGGGTGTGTACCCCGCGGTGTTACTTAAAATATCTGCGTTTGCTCACCAAGCTCACCAATCCTCTCAGCCCCAAGAGTGTCCAGCCTTATGTCTCATCCAGCTGTGGGTCTAGATATGGTCAATCCAGGTTGCATCAGAGACCCTGAACAGATTTTGTAAGAATTTCTCTCTCTTTCACTGTCTTTGTTTTGTGTGTTTTTTAAAGTAATTTATGTTTAGAATGGGTCTTGGCTGCTTTTCCCTGCTGTGTTTATGCCGCTTTACACCCTCTTGATTCACTTGCAGAGAGATATCGATACATAGGTTTTCAGATTCTTACTAGTCAGATATATTCTTGTGCGGTGACTAGGGGGTGTTGAGTCCAGTTCAGTGAGCAGGGAGTAGGCCTTGTCTATTACATATTTGGCTTATGGAGCCGTCTCTGAGCTAATTTCAAACCCTTGTTTTATGCATCACCCCACCTCACCATTCCCGTTCAGCTTCCATAGTGTGTCTTCTAAAGGTGTGACTTTGTTCTGTTTTGTAATTCAGTTCAAGTGTAGCGATTTTGACATTCCCTCTATAAGCGATATCTTAGGATAAGTGTCTTTTTCTGTGTGACTTATTTCACTTAGAATCATCGTCGCTAAATCCAGTCATCATGCTGCTAACTAGCCTTATGACATTGATTTCATGGCTGAGTGATATTCCATTGTGCCAAGTACCACCATTTCTTTATCCATTTTTCTCTTTCCTGGGATATTGAAGGTGTACCGAAGTGGAGGTTCTTGGAAACAGAGCAGCCGTAAAGTTTGGGGTGCCTGTGTCTTGTTGATTTTTAGTTTTCCCAATTTATACGCCCATGAGTGGAAGTGCCCTATGCTCTCTAAGCTGTGTTTATTACTTGTTTCGGGACACACCGTACACTTCTCCAGAGTGGCTGTTGGCAATTTACATCCTGCCCATTAGCGTAGCAAGGATCCCATGTCTCCATGGCCTGTCCTGCTTTTCTGGTTTTTACACTTTTTTCAGCATGGCCCTTTTGACCGAGGGCAAGCGACACTTCTTTGAAGCACTGATTTGCCCTTCCGGCTTGCTTGGTTGGCCAAGAAGGGCGTATGCGTTTTTTCCTGAATATATTCAGGAAAAAACGCATACGCCCTTCTTGGCCAAGGGCATCATTGTCAACGTTTTGCCTGTTTTCATGTGCTTTAAAGGCGAGTCGAATCTACCTCCTGAAATCTGTTTCCTGCAAATCTGCCTTGCTTTCAAATCCTCTTCGTTGCCTTCCCTCAATATATTTGTGGACGAGAGATATCATTTATAACTCTGCATGTTTGTGAATTGCAGTGCCCCTGAGCTCCATTTGTCTCCTCGCTTTTTTGGGAGCTGGCCGCAAAAGCGCAGGATTGCTTCAGGCCCTATTTTGGTTCTAGGGGGCAGGCTGAGCCTGTGTTTCATTCTTCTTCCTGATGGGAAAATGGAGTGACCTGTGCCTGTCCCAACACCTAGGGCTAGTCTCTCGTTGGTTGCCCGTCTTCCCGTTCATCCTCAGGACAAATTGCAACCTGTACGAAACAGGAGGTTAAAGGTGCTGATTCTCCAAGTAGGGAGATGGTTAGTCAAGTGGCTGAAATGGCGAACCCGAGCACAATGAGAGGAGAAATGAGGTGCGTTTTAGAAACCTTTCCCGATCTCACGGCATACCATCTTCTGGGTTTCCCATGCATGTTTTGATGTAGGAAGATGCCCTTGTACCTGGAGATTTGAGACCCATGGGGTGTGTACCCCGCGGTGTTACTTTAAAGTATCTGCGTTTGCTCACCAAGCTCACCAATCCTCTCAGCCCCAAGAGTGTCCAGCCTTATGTCTCATCCAGCTGTGGGTCTAGATATGGTCAATCCAGGTTGCATCAGAGACCCTGAACAGATTTTGTAAGAATTTCTCTCTGTTTCACTGTCTTTGTTTTGTGGGTTTTTTAAAGTAATTTATGTTTAGAATGGGGCTTGGCTGCTTTTCCCTGCTGTGTTTATGCCGCTTTACACCCTGTTGATTCACTTGCAGAGAGATATCGATACATAGGTTTTCAGATTCTTACTAGTCAGATATATTCTTGTGCGGTGACTAGGGGGTGTTGAGTCCAGTTCACTGAGCAGGGAGTAGGCCTTGTCTATTACATATCTGGCTTATGGAGCGGTCTCTGAGCTAATTTCAAACCCTTGTTTTATGCATCACCCCACCTCACCATTCCCGTTAAGCAGCCATAGTGTGTCTTCTAAAGGTGTGACTCTGTTCTGTATTGTAATTCAGTTCAAGTGTAGCGATTTTGACATTCCCTCTATAAGCGATATCTTAGGATAAGTGTCTTTTTCTGTGTGACTTATTTCACTTAGAATCATCGTCGCTAAATCCAGTCATCATGCTGCTAACTAGCCTTATGACATTGATTTCATGGCTGAGTGATATTCCATTGTGCCAAGTACCACCATTTCTTTATCCATTTTTCTCTTTCCTGGGATATTGAAGGTGTACTGAAGTGGAGGTTCTTGGAAACAGAGCAGCCGTAAAGTTTGCGGTGCCTGTGTCTTGTTGATTTTTAGTTTTCCCAATTTATACGCCCATGAGTGGAAGTGTCCTATGCTCTCTAAGCTGTGTTTATTACTTGTTTCAGGACACACCGAACACTTCTCCAGAGTGCCTGTTGACAATTTACATCCCGCCCATCAGCGTAGCAAGGCTCCCATGTCTCCATGGCCTGTCGTGCTTTTCTGGTGTTTACACTTTTTTCAGCATGGCCCTTTTGACCGAGGGCAAGCGACACTTCTTTGAAGCACTGATTTGCCCTTCCGGCTTGCTTGGTTGGCCAAGAAGGGCGTATGCGTTTTTTCCTGAATATATTCAGGAAAAAACGCATACGCCCTTTTTGGTGAAGGGCATTATTGTCAACGTTTTGCCTGTTTTCATGTGCTTTAAAGGCGATTCGAATCTACCTCCTGAAATCTGTTTCCTGCAAATCTGCCTTGCTTTCAAATCCTCTTCGTTGCCTTCCCTCAATATATTTGTGGACGAGAGATATTATTTATAACTCTGCACGTTTGTGAATTGCAGTGCCCCTGAGCTCCATTTGTCTCCTCGCTTTTTTGGGAGCTGGCCGCAAAAGTGCAGGATTGCTTCAGGCCCTATTTTGGTTCTAGGGGGCAGGTTGAGCCTGTGGTTCATTCTTCTTCCTGATGGGAAAATGGAGTGACCTGTGCCTGTCCCAACACCTAGGGCTAGTCTCTCGTTGGTTCCCCATCTTCCCATTCATCCTCAGAACAAATTGCAACCTGTTCGAAACAGGAGGTTAAAGGTGCTGATTCTCCAAGTAGGGAGATGGTTAGTCAAGCGGCTGGAATGGCGAACCCGAGCACAAGGAGAGGAGAAATGAGGTGCGTTTTACAAACCTTTCCCGATCTCACGGCATACCATCTTCTGGGTTTCCCATGCATGTTTTGATGTAGGAAGATGCCCTTCTACCTGGAGATTTGAGACCCATGGGGTGTGTACCCCGCAGTGTTACTTTAAAGTATCTGCGTTTGCTCACCCAAGCTCACCAATCCTCTCAGCCCCAAGAGTGTCCAGCCTTATGTCTCATCCAGCTCTGGGTCTAGATATGATCAATCCAGGTTGCATCAGAGACCCAGAACAGATTTTGTAAGAATTTCTCTCTCTTTCACTGTCTTTGTTTTGTGGGTTTTTTAAAGTAATTTATGTTTAGAATGGGTCTTGGCTGCTTTTCCCTGCTGTGTTTATGCCGCTTTACACCCTCTTGATTCACTTGCAGAGAGATATCGATACATAGGTTTTCAGATTCTTACTAGTCAGATATATTCTTGTGCGGTGACTAGGGGGTGTTGAGTCCAGTTCAGTGAGCAGGGAGTAGGCCTTGTCTATTACATATTTGGCTTATGGAGCCGTCTCTGAGCTAATTTCAAACCCTTGTTTTATGCATCACCCCACCTCACCATTCCCGTTCAGCTTCCATAGTGTGTCTTCTAAAGGTGTGACTTTGTTCTGTTTTGTAATTCAGTTCAAGTGTAGCGATTTTGACATTCCCTCTATAAGCGATATCTTAGGATAAGTGTCTTTTTCTGTGTGACTTATTTCACTTAGAATCATCGTCGCTAAATCCAGTCATCATGCTGCTAACTAGCCTTATGACATTGATTTCATGGCTGAGTGATATTCCATTGTGCCAAGTACCACCATTTCTTTATCCATTTTTCTCTTTCCTGGGATATTGAAGGTGTACCGAAGTGGAGGTTCTTGGAAACAGAGCAGCCGTAAAGTTTGGGGTGCCTGTGTCTTGTTGATTTTTAGTTTTCCCAATTTATACGCCCATGAGTGGAAGTGCCCTATGCTCTCTAAGCTGTGTTTATTACTTGTTTCGGGACACACCGTACACTTCTCCAGAGTGGCTGTTGGCAATTTACATCCTGCCCATTAGCGTAGCAAGGATCCCATGTCTCCATGGCCTGTCCTGCTTTTCTGGTTTTTACACTTTTTTCAGCATGGCCCTTTTGACCGAGGGCAAGCGACACTTCTTTGAAGCACTGATTTGCCCTTCCGGCTTGCTTGGTTGGCCAAAAAGGGCGTATGCGTTTTTTCCTGAATATATTCAGGAAAAAACGCATACGCCCTTCTTGGCCAAGGGCATCATTGTCAACGTTTTGCCTGTTTTCATGTGCTTTAAAGGCGAGTCGAATCTACCTCCTGAAATCTGTTTCCTGCAAATCTGCCTTGCTTTCAAATCCTCTTCGTTGCCTTCCCTCAATATATTTGTGGACGAGAGATATCATTTATAACTCTGCATCTTTGTGAATTGCAGTGCCCCTGAGCTCCATTTGTCTCCTCGCTTTTTTGGGAGCTGGCCGCAAAAGCGCAGGATTGCTTCAGGCCCTATTTTGGTTCTAGGGGGCAGGCTGAGCCTGTGTTTCATTCTTCTTCCTGAATGGAAAATGGAGTGACCTGTGCCTGTCCCAACACCTAGGGCTAGTCTCTCGTTGGTTGCCCGTCTTCCCGTTCATCCTCAGGACAAATTGCAACCTGTACGAAACAGGAGGTTAAAGGTGCTGATTCTCCAAGTAGGGAGATGGTTAGTCAAGTGGCTGGAATGGCGAACCCGAGCACAATGAGAGGAGAAATGAGGTGCGTTTTAGAAACCTTTCCCGATCTCACGGCATACCATCTTCTGGGTTTCCCATGCATGTTTTGATGTAGGAAGATGCCCTTGTACCTGGAGATTTGAGACCCATGGGGTGTGTACCCCGCGGTGTTACTTTAAAGTATCTGCGTTTGCTCACCAAGCTCACCAATCCTCTCAGCCCCAAGAGTGTCCAGCCTTATGTCTCATCCAGCTGTGGGTCTAGATATGGTCAATCCAGGTTGCATCAGAGACCCTGAACAGATTTTGTAAGAATTTCTCTCTGTTTCACTGTCTTTGTTTTGTGGGTTTTTTAAAGTAATTTATGTTTAGAATGGGGCTTGGCTGCTTTTCCCTGCTGTGTTTATGCCGCTTTACACCCTGTTGATTCACTTGCAGAGAGATATCGATACATAGGTTTTCAGATTCTTACTAGTCAGATATATTCTTGTGCGGTGACTAGGGGGTGTTGAGTCCAGTTCACTGAGCAGGGAGTAGGCCTTGTCTATTACATATCTGGCTTATGGAGCGGTCTCTGAGCTAATTTCAAACCCTTGTTTTATGCATCACCCCACCTCACCATTCCCGTTAAGCAGCCATAGTGTGTCTTCTAAAGGTGTGACTCTGTTCTGTTTTGTAATTCAGTTCAAGTGTAGCGATTTTGACATTCCCTCTATAAGCGATATCTTAGGATAAGTGTCTTTTTCTGTGTGACTTATTTCACTTAGAATCATCGTCGCTAAATCCAGTCATCATGCTGCTAACTAGCCTTATGACATTGATTTCATGGCTGAGTGATATTCCATTGTGCCAAGTACCACCATTTCTTTATCCATTTTTCTCTTTCCTGGGATATTGAAGGTGTACTGAAGTGGAGGTTCTTGGAAACAGAGCAGCCGTAAAGTTTGCGGTGCCTGTGTCTTGTTGATTTTTAGTTTTCCCAATTTATACGCCCATGAGTGGAAGTGTCCTATGCTCTCTAAGCTGTGTTTATTACTTGTTTCAGGACACACCGTACACTTCTCCAGAGTGCCTGTTGACAATTTACATCCCGCCCATCAGCGTAGCAAGGCTCCCATGTCTCCATGGCCTGTCGTGCTTTTCTGGTGTTTACACTTTTTTCAGCATGGCCCTTTTGACCGAGGGCAAGCGACACTTCTTTGAAGCACTGATTTGCCCTTCCGGCTTGCTTGGTTGGCCAAGAAGGGCGTATGCGTTTTTTCCTGAATATATTCAGGAAAAAACGCATACGCCCTTTTTGGTGAAGGGCATTATTGTCAACGTTTTGCCTGTTTTCATGTGCTTTAAAGGCGAGTCGAATCTACCTCCTGAAATCTGTTTCCTGCAAATCTGCCTTGCTTTCAAATCCTCTTCGTTGCCTTCCCTCAATATATTTGTGGACGAGAGATATTATTTATAACTCTGCACGTTTGTGAATTGCAGTGCCCCTGAGCTCCATTTGTCTCCTCGCTTTTTTGGGAGCTGGCCGCAAAAGTGCAGGATTGCTTCAGGCCCTATTTTGGTTCTAGGGGGCAGGTTGAACCTGTGGTTCATTCTTCTTCCTGATGGGAAAATGGAGTGACCTGTGCCTGTCCCAAAACCTAGGGCTAGTCTCTCGTTGGTTCCCCATCTTCCCGTTCATCCTCAGAACAAATTGCAACCTGTTCGAAACAGGAGGTTAAAGGTGCTGATTCTCCAAGTAGGGAGATGGTTAGTCAAGTGGCTGGAATGGCGAACCCGAGCACAAGGAGAGGAGAAATGAGGTGCGTTTTACAAACCTTTCCCGATCTCACGGCATACCATCTTCTGGGTTTCCCATGCATGTTTTGATGTAGGAAGATGCCCTTCTACCTGGAGATTTGAGACCCATGGGGTGTGTACCCCGCAGTGTTACTTTAAAGTATCTGCGTTTGCTCACCCAAGCTCACCAATCCTCTCAGCCCCAAGAGTGTCCAGCCTTATGTCTCATCCAGCTCTGGGTCTAGATATGATCAATCCAGGTTGCATCAGAGACCCAGAACAGATTTTGTAAGAATTTCTCTCTCTTTCACTGTCTTTGTTTTGTGGGTTTTTTAAAGTAATTTATGTTTAGAATGGGTCTTGGCTGCTTTTCCCTGCTGTGTTTATGCCGCTTTACACCCTCTTGATTCACTTGCAGAGAGATATCGATACATAGGTTTTCAGATTCTTACTAGTCAGATATATTCTTGTGCGGTGACTAGGGGGTGTTGAGTCCAGTTCAGTGAGCAGGGAGTAGGCCTTGTCTATTACATATTTGGCTTATGGAGCGGTCTCTGAGCTAATTTTAAACCCTTGTTCTATGCATCACCCCACCTCACGTTTCCCGTTAAGCAGCCATAGTGTGTCTTCTAATGGTGTGACTCTGTTCTGTTGTGTAATTCAGTTCAAGTGTAGCGATTTTGACATTCCCTCTATAAGAGATATCTTAGGATAAGTGTCTTTTTCTGTGTGTCTTATTTCACTTAGAATCATCGTCGCTAAATCCACTCATCATGCTGCTAACTAGCCTTATGACATTGATTTCATGGCTGAGTGATATTCCATTGTGCGAAGTACCACCATTTCTTTATCCATTTTTTTTTCCTGGGATATTGAAGGTGTACCGAAGGGGAGGTTCTTGGAAACAGAGCAGCCGTAAAGTTTGGGGTGCCTGTGTCTTGTTGATTTTTAGTTTTCCCAATTTATACGCCCATGAGTGGAAGTGTCCTATGCTCTCTAATCTGTGTTTATTACTTGTTTCAGGACACACCGTACACTTCTCCAGAGTGGCTGTTGGCAATTTACATCCTGCCCATTAGCGTAGCAAGGCTCCCATGTCTCCATGGCCTGTCCTGCTTTTCTGGTGTTTACACTTTTTTCAGCATGGCCCTTTTGACCGAGGGCAAGTGAGACTTCTTTGTAGCACTGATTTGCCCTTCTGGCTTGCTTGGTTGGCCAAAAAGGGCGTATGCGTTTTTTCCTGAATATATTCAGGAAAAAACGCATACGCCCTTTTTGGTGAAGGGCATTATTGTCAACGTTGTGCCTGTTTTCATGTGCTTTAAAGGCGAGTCGAATCTACCTCCTGCAATCTGTTTCCTGCAAATCTGCCTTGCTTTCAAATCCTCTTCGTTGCCTTCCCTCAATATATTTGTGGACGAGAGATATCATTTATAACTCTGCACGTTTGTGAATTGCAGTGCCCCTGAGCTCCATTTGTCTACTCGCTTTTTTGGGAGCTGGCCGCAAAAGCGCAGGATTGCTTCAGGCCCTATTTTGGTTCTAGGGGGCAGGCTGAGCCTGTGGTTCATTCTTCTTCCTGATGGGAAAATGGAGTGACCTGTGCCTGTCCCAACACCTAGTGCTAGTCTCTCGTTGGTTGCCCGTCTTCCGGTTCATCCTCAGGACAAATTGCAACCTGTACAAAACAGGAGGTTAAAGGTGCTGATTCTCCAAGTAGGGAGATGGTTAGTCAAGGGGCTGGACTGTCGAACCCGAGCACATGGAGAGCAGAAATGAGGTGCGTTTTAGAAACCTTTCCCGATCTCACGGCATACCATCTTCTGGGTTTCCCATGCATTTTTTGATGTAGGAAGATGCCCATGTTCCTGGAGATTTGAGACCCATGGGGTGGTACCCCGCGGTGTTACTTTAAAGTATCTGCGTTTGCTCACCCAACCTCACCAATCCTCTCAGCCCCAAGAGTGTCCAGCCTTATGTATCATCCAGCTGTGGGTCTAGCTATGGTCAATCCAGGTTGCATCAGAGACCCTGAACGGATTTTGTAAGAATTTCTCTCTCTTTCACTGTCTTTGTTTTGTGGGTTTTTTAAAGTAATTTATGTTTAGAATGGGGCTTGCCTGCTTTTCCCTGCTGTGTTTATGCCGCTTTACACCCTCTTGATTCACTTGCAGAGAGATATCGATACATAGGTTTTCAGATTCTTACTAGTCACATATATTCTTGTGCGGTGACTAGGCGGTGTTGAGTCCAGTTCACTGAGCAGGGAGTAGGCCTTGTCTATAACATTTTTGGCTTATGGAGGGTTTCTGAGCTAATTTCAAACCCTTGTTTTATGCATCACCCCACCTCACCTTTCCCGTTAAGCAGCCATAGTGTGTCTTCTAAAGGTGTGACACTGTTCTGTTTTGTAATTCAGTTTAAGTGTAGCGATTTTGACATTCCCTCTATAAGCGATATCTTAGGATAAGTGCCTTTTTCTGTGTGCCTTATTTCACTTAGAATCATCGTCGCTAAATCGACTCATCATGTTGCTAACTAGCCTTATGACATTCATTTCATGGCTGAGTGATATTCCATTGTGCCAAGTCCCACCATTTCTTTATCCATTTTTCACTTTCCTGGGATATTGAAGGTGTGCCGAAGTGCAGGTTCTTGGAAACAGAGCAGCCGTAAATTTTGGGGTGCCTGTATCTTGTTGATTTTTAGTTTTCCCGGTTTATACGCCCATGAGTGGAAATGCCCTATGCTCTCTAAGCTGTGTTTATTACTTGTTTCAGGACACACCGTACACTTCTCCAGAGTGCCTGTTGGCAATTTACATCCTTCCCATCAGCGTTGCAAGGCTCCCATGTCTCCATGGCCTGTCCTGCTTTTCTGGTTTTACACATTTTTCAGCATGGCCCTTTTGACCGAGGGCAAGCGAGACTTCTTTGTAGCGCTGATTTGCCCTTCCGGCTTGCTTGGTTGGCCAAAAAGGGCGTATGCGTTTTTTCCTGAATATATTCAGGAAAAAACGCATACGCCCTTTTTGGCCAAGGGCATCATTGTCAACGTTTTGCCGCTTTTCATGTGCTTTAAAGGCGAGTCGAATCTACCTCCTGAAATCTGTTTCCTGCAAATCTGCCTTGCTTTCAAATCCTCTTCGTTGCCTTCCCTCAATATATTTGTGGACGAGAGTTCTCATTTATAACTCTGCACGTTTGTGAATTGCAGTGCCCCTGAGCTCCATTTGTCTCCTCGCTTTTTTGGGAGCTGGCCGCAAAAGCACAGGATTGCTTCAGGCCCTATTTTGGTTCTGGGGGGCAGGCTGAGCCTGTGGTTCATTCTCCTTCCTGATGGGAAAATGGAGTGACCTGTGCCTGTCCCAACACCTAGGGCTAGTCTCTCGTTGGTTGCCCGTCTTCCCGTTCATCCTCAGGACAAATTGCAACCTGTACGAAACAGGAGGTTAAAGGTGCTGATTCTCCAAGTAGGGAGATGGTTAGTCAAGCGGGTGGAATGGCGAACCCGAGCACAAGGAGAGGAGAAATGAGGTGCGTTTTAGAAACCTTTCCCGATCTCACGGCATACCATCTTCTGGGTTTCCCATGCATGTTTTGATGTAGGAAGATGCCCTCGTACCTGGAGATTTGAGACCCATGGGGTGGGTACCCCGCGGTGTTACTTTAAAGTATCTGCGTTTGCTCACCCAACCTCACAAATCCTCTCAGCCCCAAGAGTGTCCAGCCTTATGTCTCATCCAGCTGTGTGTCTAGCTATTTTCAATCCAGGTTGCATCAGAGACCCTGAACGGATTTTGTAAGAATTTCTCTCTCTTTCACTGTCTTTGTTTTGTGGGTTTTTTAAAGTAATTTATGTTTAGAATGGGGCTTGGCTGCTTTTCCCTGCTGTGTTTATGCCGCTTTACACACTCTTGACTCACTTGCAGAGAGATATCGATACATAGGTTTTCAGATTCTTACTAGTCAGATATATTCTTGTGCGGTGACTAGGGGGTGTTGAGTCCAGTTCACTGAGCAGGGAGTAGGCCTTGCCTATTATATTTTTGGCTTATGGAGCGGTTTCTGAGCTAATTTCAAACCCTTGTTTTATGCATCACCCCACCTCACCTTTCCCGTTAAGCAGCCATAGTGTGTCTTCTAAAGGTGTGACTCTGTTCTGTTTTGTAATTCAGTTCAAGTGTAGCGATTTTGACATTCCCTCTATAAGCGATATCTTAGGTTAAGTGTCTTTTTCTGTGTGACTTATTTCACTTAGAATCATCGGACCTAAATCCACTCATCATGCTGCTAACTAGCCTTATGACATTGATTTCATGGCTGAGTGATATTCCATTGTGCCAAGTATCACCATTTCTTTATCCATTTCCTCTTTCCTGGGCTATTGAAGGTGTACCGAAGTGGAGGTTCTTGGAAACAGAGCAGCCGTAAAGTTTGTGGTGCCTGTGTCTTGTTGATTTTTAGTTTTCCCGATTTATACGCCCATGAGTGGAAGTGCCCTATGCTCTCTAAGCTGTGTTTATTACTTGTTTCAGGACACACCGTACACTTCTCCAGAGTGCCTGTTGGCAATTTACATCCCGTCCATCAGCGTAGCAAGGCTCCCATGTCTCCATGGCCTCTCGTGCTTTTTTGGTTTTTACAGTTTGTTCAGCATGGCCCTTTTGACCGAGGGCAAGCGAGACTTCTTTATAGCGCTGATTTGCCCTTCCGGCTTGCTTGGTTGGCCAAAAAGGGCGTATGCGTTTTTTCCTGAATATATTCAGGAAAAAACGCATACGCCCTTTTTGGCCAAGGGCATCATTGTCAACGTTTTGCCGCTTTTCATGTCCTTTAAAGTCAAGTCGAATCTACCTCCTGAAATCTGTTTCCTGCAAATCTGCCTTGCTTTCAAATCCTCTTCGTTGCCTTCCCTCAATATGTTTGTGGACGAGAGTTCTCATTTATAACTCTGCACGTTTGTGAATTGCAGTGCCCCTGAGCTCCATTTGTCTCCTCGCTTTTTTGGGAGCTGGCCGCAAAAGCGCAGGATTGCTTCAGGCCCTATTTTGGTTCTGGGGGGCAGGCTGAGCCTGTGGTTCATTCTTCTTCCTGATGGGAAAATGGAGTGACCTGTGCCTGTCCCAACATCTAGGGCTAGTCTCTCGTTGGTTCTCCGTCTTCCCGTTCATCCTCAGGACAAATTGCAACGTGTACGAAACAGGAGGTTAAAGGTGCTGATTCTCCAAGTAGGGAGTTGGTTAGTCAAGCGGCTGGAATGGCGAACCCGAGCACAAGGAGAGGAGAAATGAGGTGCGTTTTAGAATCCTTTCCCGATCTCACGGCGTACCATTTTCTGGGTTTCCCATGCATGTTTTGATGTAGGAAGATGCCCTTGTACCTGGAGATTTGAGATCCATGGGGTGTGTACTCCGCGGTGTTACTTTTAAGTATCTGCGTTTGCTCACCCAACCTCACCAATCCTCTCAGCCCCAAGAGTGTCCAGCCTTATGTCTCATCCACCTGTGTGTCTAGCTATGGTCAATCCAGGTTGCATCAGAGACCCTGAACGGATTTTGTAAGAATTTCTCTCTCTTTCACTGTCTTTGTTTTGTGGGTTTTTTAAAGTAATTTATGTTTAGAATGGGGCTTGGCTGCTTTCCCTGCTGTGTTTATGCCGCTTTACACCCTCTTGATTCACTTGCAGAGAGATATCGATACATAGGTTTTCAGATTCTTACTAGTCAGATATATTCTTGTGCGGTGACTATGGGGTGTTGAGTCCAGTTCAGTGAGAAGGGAGTAGGCCTTGTCTATTACATATTTGGCTTATGGAGCGGTCTCTGAGCTAATTTCAAACCCTTGTTTTATGCATCACCCCACCTCACCTTTCCCGTTAAGCAGCCATAGTGTGTCTTCTAAAGGTGTGACTCTGTTCTGTTTTGTAATTCAGTTCAAGTGTAGCGATTTTCACATTCCCTCTATAAGCGATATCTTAGGATAAGTGTCTTTTCTTTGTGACTTATTTCACTTAGAATCATCGTACCTAAATCCACTCATCATGCTGCTAACTAGCCTTATGACATTGATTTCATGGCTGAGTGATATTCCATTGTGCCAAGTACCACCATTTCTTTATCCATTTTTCTCTTTCCTGGGATATTGAAGGTGTACCGAAGTGGAGGTTCTTGGAAACAGAGCAGCCGTAAAGTTTGGGGTGCCTGTGTCTTGTTGATTTTTAGTTTTCCCAATTTATACGCCCATGAGTGGAAGTGCCCTATGCTCTCTAAGCTGTGTTTATTACTTGTTTCAGGACACACCGTACACTTCTCCAGAGTGCCTGTTGGCAATTTACATCCCGCCCATCAGCGTAGCAAGGCTCCCATGTCTCCATGGCCTGTCCTGCTTTTCTGGTTTTACACATTTTTCAGCATGGCCCTTTTGACCGAGGGCAAGCGAGACTTCTTTGTAGCGCTGATTTGCCCTTCCGGCTTCCTTGGTTGGCCAAAATGGGCGTATGCGTTTTTTCCTGCATATATTCAGGAAAACACGCATACGCCCTTTTAGGCCAAGGGCATCATTGTCAACGTTTTGCCGCTTTTCATGTGCTTTAAAGGCGAGTCGAATCTACCTCCTGAAATCTGTTTCCTGCAAATCTGCCTTGCTTTCAAATCCTCTTTGTTGCCTTCCCTCAATAATTTGTGGACGAGAGTTATCATTTATAACTGCACGTTTGTGAATTGCAGTGCCCCTGAGCTCCATTTGTCTACTCGCTTTTTTGGGAGCTGGCCGCAAAAGCTCAGGATTGCTTCAGGCCCTATTTTGGTTCTGGGGGGCAGGCTGAGCCTGTGGTTCATTCTTCTTCCTGATGGGAAAATGGAGTGACCTGTGCCTGTCCCAACACCTAGGGCTAGTCTCTCGTTGGTTCCCCGTCTTCCCGTTCATCCTCAGGACAAATTGCAACCTGTACGAAACAGGAGGTTAAAGGTGCTGATTCTCCAAGTAGGAAGATGGTTAGTCAAGCGGCTGGAATGGCGAACCCGAGCACAAGGAGAGGAGAAATGAGGTGCGTTTTAGAAACCTTTCCCGATCTCACGGCATACCATCTTCTGGGTTTCCCATGCATGTTTTGAAGTAGGAAGATGCCCTTGTACCTGGAGATTTGAGATCCATGGGGTGGGTACCCCGCGGTGTTACTTTAAAGTATCTGCGTTTGCTCACCCAACCTCACCAATCCTCTCAGACCTGAGACTGTCCAGCCTTATGTCTCATCCAGCTGTGTGTCTAGCTATGGTCAATCCAGGTTGCATCAGAGACCCTGAACGGATTGTGTAAGAATTTCTCTCTCTTTCACTGTCTTTGTTTTGTGGGTTTTTTAAAGTAATTTATGTTTAGAATGGGGCTTGGCTGCTTTTCCCTGCTGTGTTTATGCCGGTTTACACCCTCTTGACTCACTTGCAGAGAGATATCGATACATAGGTTTTCAGATTCTTACGAGTCAGATATATTCTTGTGCAGTGACTAGGGGGTGTTGAGTCCAGTTCACTGAGCAGGGAGTAAGCCTTGTCTATTACATTTTTGGCTTATGGAGCGGTTTCTGAGCTAATTTCAAACCCTTGTTTTATGCATCACCCCACCTCACCTTTCCCGTTAAGCAGCCATAGTGTGTCTTCTAAAGGTGTGACACTGTTCTGTTTTGTAATTCATTTCAAGTGTAGCGATTTTGACATTCCCTCTATAAGCGATATCTTAGGATAAGTGCCTTTTTCTAAGTGCCTTATTTCACTTAGAATCATCGTCGCTAAGTCGACTCATCATGTTGCTAACTAGCCTTATGACATTCATTTCATGGCTGAGTGATATTCCATTGTGCCAAGTATCACCATTTCTTTATCCATTTTCTCTTTCCTGGGCCATTGAAGGTGTACCGAAGTGGAGGTTCTTGGAAACAGAGCAGCCGTAAAGTTTGTGGTGCCTGTGTCTTGTTGATTTTTAGTTTTCCCAATTTATACGCCCATGAGTGGAAGTGCCCTATGCTCTCTAAGCTGTGTTTATTACTTGTTTCAGGACACACCGTACACTTCTCCAGAGTGCCTGTTGGCAATTTACATCCCGTCCATCAGCGTAGCAAGGCTCCCATGTCTCCATGGCCTCTCGTGCTTTTTTGGTTTTTACAGTTTGTTCAGCATGGCCCTTTTGACCGAGGGCAAGCGAGACTTCTTTATAGCGCTGATTTGCCCTTCCGGCTTGCTTGGTTGGCCAAAAAGGGCGTATGCGTTTTTTCCTGAATATATTCAGGAAAAAACGCATACGCCCTTTTTGGCCAAGGGCATCATTGTCAACGTTTTGCCGCTTTTCATGTCCTTTAAAGTCAAGTCGAATCTACCTCCTGAAATCTGTTTCCTGCAAATCTGCCTTGCTTTCAAATCCTCTTCGTTGCCTTCCCTCAATATGTTTGTGGACGAGAGTTCTCATTTATAACTCTGCACGTTTGTGAATTGCAGTGCCCCTGAGCTCCATTTGTCTACTCGCTTTTTTGGGAGCTGGCCGCAAAAGCGCAGGATTGCTTCAGGCCCTATTTTGGTTCTGGGGGGCAGGCTGAGCCTGTGGTTCATTCTTCTTCCTGATGGGAAAAGGGAGTGACCTGTGCCTGTCCCAACATCTAGGGCTAGTCTCTCGTTGGTTCTCCGTCTTCCCGTTCATCCTCAGGACAAATTGCAACCTGTACGAAACAGGAGGTTAAAGGTGCTGATTCTCCAAGTAGGGAGTTGGTTAGTCAAGCGGCTGGAATGGCGAACCCGAGCACAAGGAGAGGAGAAATGAGGTGCGTTTTAGAATCCTTTCCCGATCTCATGGCGTACCATCTTCTGGGTTTCCCATGCATGTTTTGATGTAGGAAGATGCCCTTGTACCTGGAGATTTGAGACCCATGGGGTGGGTACCCCGCGGTGTTACTTTAAAGTATCTGCGTTTGCTCACCCAACCTCACCAATCCTCTCAGCCCCAAAAGTGTCCAGCCTTATGTCTCATCCACCTGTGTGTCTAGCTATGGTCAATCCAGGTTGCATCAGAGACCCTGAACGGATTTTGTAAGAATTTCTCTCTCTTTCACTGTCTTTGTTTTGTGGGTTTTTTAAAGTAATTTATGTTTAGAATGGGGCTTGGCTGCTTTCCCTGTTGTGTTTATGCCGGTTTACACCCTGTTGATTCACTTGCAGAGAGATATCGATACATAGGTTTTCAGATTCTTACTAGTCAGATATATTCTTCTGCGGTGACTAGGGGGTGTTGAGTCCAGTTCACTGAGCAGGGAGTAGGCCTTGTCTATTACATATCTGGCTTATGGAGCGGTCTCTGAGCTAATTTCAAACCCTTGTTTTATGCATCACCCCACCTCACCATTCCCGTTCAGCAGCCATAGTGTGTCTTCTAAAGGTGTGACTCTGTTCTGTTTTGTAATTCAGTTCAAGTGTAGCGATTTTGACATTCCCTCTATAAGCGATATCTTAGGATAAGTGTCTTTTTCTGTGTGACTTATTTCACTTAGAATCATCGTCGCTAAATCCACTCATCATGCTGCTAACTAGCCTTATGACATTGATTTCATGGCTGAGTGATATTCCATTGTGCCAAGTACAACCATTTGTTTATCCATTTATCTCTCCTGGGATATTGAAGATGTACCGAAGGGGAGGTTCTTGGAAACAGAGCAGCCGTAAAGTTTGGGGTGCCTGTGTCTTGTTGATTTTTAGTTTTCCCAATTTATACGCCCATGAGTGGAAGTGTCCTATGCTCTCTAAGCTGTGTTTATTACTTGTTTCAGGACACACCGTACACTTCTCCAGAGTGCCTGTTGACAATTTACATCCCGCCCATCAGCGTAGCAAGGCTCCCATGTCTCCATGGCCTGTCGTGCTTTTCTGGTGTTTACACTTTTTTCAGCATGGCCCTTTTGACCGAGGGCCAGCGACACTTCTTTGAAGCACTGATTTGCCCTTCCGGGTGCTTGGTTGGCCAAGAAGGGCGTATGCGTTTTTTCCTGAATATATTCAGGAAAAAACGCATACGCCCTTTTTGGTGAAGGGCATTATTGTCAACGTTTTGCCTGTTTTCATGTGCTTTAAAGGCGAGTCGAATCTACCTCCTGAAATCTGTTTCCTGCAAATCTGCCTTGCTTTCAAATCCTCTTCGTTGCCTTCCCTCAATATATTTGTGGACGAGAGATATTATTTATAACTCTGCACGTTTGTGAATTGCAGTGCCCCTGAGCTCCATTTGTCTACTCGCTTTTTTGGGAGCTGGCCGCAAAAGTGCAGGATTGCTTCAGGCCCTATTTTGGTTCTAGGGTGCAGGTTGAGCCTGTGGTTCATTCTTCTTCCTGATGGGAAAATGGAATGACCTGTGCCTGTCCCAACACCTAGGGCTAGTCTCTCGTTGGTTCCCCATCTTCCCGTTCATCCTCAGAACAAATTGCAACCTGTTCGAAACAGGAGGTTAAAGGTGCTGATTCTCCAAGTAGGGAGATGGTTAGTCAAGCGGCTGGAATGGCGAACCCGAGCACAAGGAGAGGAGAAATGAGGTGCGTTTTAGAAACCTTTCCCGATCTCACGGCATACCATCTTCTGGGTTTCCCATGCATGTTTTGATGTAGGAAGATGCCCTTGTACCTGGAGATTTGAGACCCATGGGGTGTGTACCCCGCAGTGTTACTTTAAAGTATCTGCGTTTGCTCACCCAAGCTCACCAATCCTCTCAGCCCCAAGAGTGTCCAGCGTTATGTCTCATCCAGCTGTGGGTCTAGATATGATCAATCCAGGTTGCATCAGAGACCCAGAACAGATTTTGTAAGAATTTCTCTCTCTTTCACTGTCTTTGTTTTGTGGGTTTTTTAAAGTAATTTATGTTTAGAATGGGTCTTGGCTGCTTTTCCCTGCTGTGTTTATGCCGCTTTACACCCTCTTGATTCACTTGCAGAGAGATATCGATACATAGGTTTTCAGATTCTTACTAGTCAGATATATTCTTGTGCGGTGACTAGGGGGTGTTGAGTCCAGTTCAGTGAGCAGGGAGTAGGCCTTGTCTATTACATATTTGGCTTATGGAGCGGTCTCTGAGCTAATTTCAAACCCTTGTTCTATGCATCACCCCACCTCACGTTTCCCGTTAAGCAGCCATAGTGTGTCTTCTAATGGTGTGACTCTGTTCTGTTGTGTAATTCAGTTCAAGTGTAGCGATTTTGACATTCCCTCTATAAGAGATATCTTAGGATAAGTGTCGTTTTCTGTGTGTCTTATTTCACTTAGAATCATCGTCGCTAAATCCACTCATCATGCTGCTAACTAGCCTTATGACATTGATTTCATGGCTGAGTGATATTCCATTGTGCCAAGTATCACCATTTCTTTATCCATTTCCTCTTTCCTGGGCTATTGAAGGTGTACCGAAGTGGAGGTTCTTGGAAACAGAGCAGCCGTAAAGTTTGTGGTGCCTGTGTCTTGTTGATTTTTAGTTTTCCCGATTTATACGCCCATGAGTGGAAGTGCCCTATGCTCTCTAAGCTGTGTTTATTACTTGTTTCAGGACACACCGTACACTTCTCCAGAGTGCCTGTTGGCAATTTACATCCCGTCCATCAGCGTAGCAAGGCTCCCATGTCTCCATGGCCTCTCGTGCTTTTTTGGTTTTTACAGTTTGTTCAGCATGGCCCTTTTGACCGAGGGCAAGCGAGACTTCTTTATAGCGCTGATTTGCCCTTCCGGCTTGCTTGGTTGGCCAAAAAGGGCGTATGCGTTTTTTCCTGAATATATTCAGGAAAAAACGCATACGCCCTTTTTGGCCAAGGGCATCATTGTCAACGTTTTGCCGCTTTTCATGTCCTTTAAAGTCAAGTCGAATCTACCTCCTGAAATCTGTTTCCTGCAAATCTGCCTTGCTTTCAAATCCTCTTCGTTGCCTTCCCTCAATATGTTTGTGGACGAGAGTTCTCATTTATAACTCTGCACGTTTGTGAATTGCAGTGCCCCTGAGCTCCATTTGTCTCCTCGCTTTTTTGGGAGCTGGCCGCAAAAGCGCAGGATTGCTTCAGGCCCTATTTTGGTTCTGGGGGGCAGGCTGAGCCTGTGGTTCATTCTTCTTCCTGATGGGAAAATGGAGTGACCTGTGCCTGTCCCAACATCTAGGGCTAGTCTCTCGTTGGTTCTCCGTCTTCCCGTTCATCCTCAGGACAAATTGCAACGTGTACGAAACAGGAGGTTAAAGGTGCTGATTCTCCAAGTAGGGAGTTGGTTAGTCAAGCGGCTGGAATGGCGAACCCGAGCACAAGGAGAGGAGAAATGAGGTGCGTTTTAGAATCCTTTCCCGATCTCACGGCGTACCATTTTCTGGGTTTCCCATGCATGTTTTGATGTAGGAAGATGCCCTTGTACCTGGAGATTTGAGACCCATGGGTGTGTACTCCGCGGTGTTACTTTTAAGTATCTGCGTTTGCTCACCCAACCTCACCAATCCTCTCAGCCCCAAGAGTGTCCAGCCTTATGTCTCATCCACCTGTGTGTCTAGCTATGGTCAATCCAGGTTGCATCAGAGACCCTGAACGGATTTTGTAAGAATTTCTCTCTCTTTCACTGTCTTTGTTTTGTGGGTTTTTTAAAGTAATTTATGTTTAGAATGGGGCTTGGCTGCTTTCCCTGCTGTGTTTATGCCGCTTTACACCCTCTTGATTCACTTGCAGAGAGATATCGATACATAGGTTTTCAGAATCTTACTAGTCAGATATATTCTTGTGCGGTGACTAGGGGGTGTTGAGTCCAGTTCAGTGAGCAGGGAGTAGGCCTTGTCTATTACATATTTGGCTTATGGAGCGGTCTCTGAGCTAATTTCAAACCCTTGTTTTATGCATCACCCCACCTCACCTTTCCCGTTAAGCAGCCATAGTGTGTCTTCTAAAGGTGTGACTCTGTTCTGTTTTGTAATTCAGTTCAAGTGTAGCGATTTTGACATTCCCTCTATAAGCGATATCTTAGGATAAGTGTCTTTTCTTTGTGACTTATTTCACTTAGAATCATCGTACCTAAATCCACTCATCATGCTGCTAACTAGCCTTATGACATTGATTTCATGGCTGAGTGATATTCCATTGTGCCAAGTACCACCATTTCTTTATCCATTTTTCTCTTTCCTGGGATATTGAAGGTGTACCGAAGTGGAGGTTCTTGGAAACAGAGCAGCCGTAAAGTTTGGGGTGCCTGTGTCTTGTTGATTTTTAGTTTTCCCAATTTATACGCCCATGAGTGGAAGTGCCCTATGCTCTCTAAGCTGTGTTTATTACTTGTTTCAGGACACACCGTACACTTCTCCAGAGTGCCTGTTGGCAATTTACATCCCGCCCATCAGCGTAGCAAGGCTCCCATGTCTCCATGGCCTGTCCTGCTTTTCTGGTTTTACACATTTTTCAGCATGGCCCTTTTGACCGAGGGCAAGCGAGACTTCTTTGTAGCGCTGATTTGCCCTTCCGGCTTCCTTGGTTGGCCAAAATGGGCGTATGCGTTTTTTCCTGAATATATTCAGGAAAACACGCATACGCCCTTTTAGGCCAAGGGCATCATTGTCAACGTTTTGCCGCTTTTCATGTGCTTTAAAGGCGAGTCGAATCTACCTCCTGAAATCTGTTTCCTGCAAATCTGCCTTGCTTTCAAATCCTCTTTGTTGCCTTCCCTCAATAATTTGTGGACGAGAGTTATCATTTATAACTGCACGTTTGTGAATTGCAGTGCCCCTGAGCTCCATTTGTCTACTCGCTTTTTTGGGAGCTGGCCGCAAAAGCTCAGGATTGCTTCAGGCCCTATTTTGGTTCTGGGGGGCAGGCTGAGCCTGTGGTTCATTCTTCTTCCTGATGGGAAAATGGAGTGACCTGTGCCTGTCCCAACACCTAGGGCTAGTCTCTCGTTGGTTCCCCGTCTTCCCGTTCATCCTCAGGACAAATTGCAACCTGTACGAAACAGGAGGTTAAAGGTGCTGATTCTCCAAGTAGGAAGATGGTTAGTCAAGCGGCTGGAATGGCGAACCCGAGCACAAGGAGAGGAGAAATGAGGTGCGTTTTAGAAACCTTTCCCGATCTCACGGCATACCATCTTCTGGGTTTCCCATGCATGTTTTGATGTAGGAAGATGCCCTTGTACCTGGAGATTTGAGACCCATGGGGTGGGTACCCCGCGGTGTTACTTTAAAGTATCTGCGTTTGCTCACCCAACCTCACCAATCCTCTCAGACCTGAGACTGTCCAGCCTTATGTCTCATCCAGCTGTGTGTCTAGCTATGGTCAATCCAGGTTGCATCAGAGACCCTGAACGGATTGTGTAAGAATTTCTCTCTCTTTCACTGTCTTTGTTTTGTGGGTTTTTTAAAGTAATTTATGTTTAGAATGGGGCTTGGCTGCTTTTCCCTGCTGTGTTTATGCCGGTTTACACCCTCTTGACTCACTTGCAGAGAGATATCGATACATAGGTTTTCAGATTCTTACGAGTCAGATATATTCTTGTGCAGTGACTAAGGGGTGTTGAGTCCAGTTCACTGAGCAGGGAGTAGGCCTTGTCTATTACATTTTTGGCTTATGGAGCGGTTTCTGAGCTAATTTCAAACCCTTGTTTTATGCATCACCCCACCTCACCTTTCCCGTTAAGCAGCCATAGTGTGTCTTCTAAAGGTGTGACACTGTTCTGTTTTGTAATTCATTTCAAGTGTAGCGATTTTGACATTCCCTCTATAAGCGATATCTTAGGATAAGTGCCTTTTTCTAAGTGCCTTATTTCACTTAGAATCATCGTCGCTAAGTCGACTCATCATGTTGCTAACTAGCCTTATGACATTCATTTCATGGCTGAGTGATATTCCATTGTGCCAAGTATCACCATTTCTTTATCCATTTTCTCTTTCCTGGGCCATTGAAGGTGTACCGAAGTGGAGGTTCTTGGAAACAGAGCAGCCGTAAAGTTTGCGGTGCCTGTGTCTTGTTGATTTTTAGTTTTCCCGATTTATACGCCCATGAGTGGAAGTGCCCTATGCTCTCTAAGCTGTGTTTATTACTTGTTTCAGGACACACCGTACACTTCTCCAGAGTGCCTGTTGGCAATTTACATCCCGTCCATCAGCGTAGCAAGGCTCCCATGTCTCCATGGCCTCTCGTGCTTTTTTGGTTTTTACAGTTTGTTCAGCATGGCCCTTTTGACCGAGGGCAAGCGAGACTTCTTTATAGCGCTGATTTGCCCTTCCGGCTTGCTTGGTTGGCCAAAAAGGGCGTATGCGTTTTTTCCTGAATATATTCAGGAAAAAACGCATACGCCCTTTTTGGCCAAGGGCATCATTGTCAACGTTTTGCCGCTTTTCATGTCCTTTAAAGTCAAGTCGAATCTACCTCCTGAAATCTGTTTCCTGCAAATCTGCCTTGCTTTCAAATCCTCTTCGTTGCCTTCCCTCAATATGTTTGTGGACGAGAGTTCTCATTTATAACTCTGCACGTTTGTGAATTGCAGTGCCCCTGAGCTCCATTTGTCTACTCGCTTTGTTGGGAGCTGGCCGCAAAAGCGCAGGATTGCTTCAGGCCCTATTTTGGTTCTGGGGGGCAGGCTGAGCCTGTGGTTCATTCTTCTTCCTGATGGGAAAAGGGAGTGACCTGTGCCTGTCCCAACATCTAGGGCTAGTCTCTCGTTGGTTCTCCGTCTTCCCGTTCATCCTCAGGACAAATTGCAACCTGTACGAAACAGGAGGTTAAAGGTGCTGATTCTCCAAGTAAGGAGTTGGTTAGTCAAGCGGTTGGAATGGCGAACCCGAGCACAAGGAGAGGAGAAATGAGGTGCGTTTTAGAATCCTTTCCCGATCTCATGGCGTACCATCTTCTGGGTTTCCCATGCATGTTTTGATGTAGGAAGATGCCCTTGTACCTGGAGATTTGAGACCCATGGGGTGGGTACCCCGCGGTGTTACTTTAAAGTATCTGCGTTTGCTCACCCTACCTCACCAATCCTCTCAGCCCCAAGAGTGTCCAGCCTTATGTCTCATCCACGTGTGTGTCTAGCTATGGTCAATCCAGGTTGCATCAGAGACCCTGAACGGATTTTGTAAGAATTTCTCTCTCTTTCACTGTCTTTGTTTTGTGGGTTTTTTAAAGTAATTTATGTTTAGAATGGGGCTTGGCTGCTTTCCCTGTTGTGTTTATGCCGCTTTACACCCTCTTGATTCACTTGCAGAGAGATATCGATACATAGGTTTTCAGATTCTTACTAGTCAGATATATTCTTGTGCGGTGACTAGGGGGTGTTGAGTCCAGTTCAGTGAGCAGGGAGTAGGCCTTGTCTATTACATATTTGGCTTATGGAGCGGTCTCTGAGCTAATTTCAAACCCTTGTTTTATGCATCACCCCACCTCACCTTTCCCGTTAAGCAGCCATAGTGTGTCTTCTAAAGGTGTGATTCTGTTCTGTTTTGTAATTCAGTTCAAGTGTAGCGATTTTGACATTCCCTCTATAAGCGATATCTTAGGATAAGTGTCTTTTCTTTGTGACTTATTTCACTTAGAATCATCGTACCTAAATCCACTCATCATGCTGCTAACTAGCCTTATGACATTGATTTCATGGCTGAGTGATATTCCATTGTGCCAAGTACCACCATTTCTTTATCCATTTTTCTCTTTCCTGGGATATTGAATGTGTACCGAAGTGGAGGTTCTTGGAAACAGAGCAGCCGTAAAGTTTGGGGTGCCTGTGTCTTGTTGATTTTTAGTTTTCCCAATTTATACACCCATGAGTGGAAGTGCCCTATGATCTCTAAGCTGTGTTTATTACTTGTTTCAGGACACACCGTACACTTCTCCAGAGTGCCTGTTCGCAATTTACATCCCGTCCATCAGCGTAGCAAGGCTCCCATGTCTCCATGGCCTGTCCTGCTTTTCTGGTTTTTACACATTTTTCAGCATGGCCCTTTTGACCGAGGGCAAGCGAGACTTCTTTGTAGCGCTGATTTGCCCTTCCGGCTTGCTTGGCTGGCCAAAATGGGCGTATGCGTTTTTTCCTGAATATATTCAGGAAAAAACGGATACGCCCATTTAGGCCAAGGGCATCATTGTCAACGTTTTGCCGCTTTTCATGTGCTTTAAAGGCGAGTCGAATCTACCTCCTGAAATCTGTTTCCTGCAAATCTGCCTTGCTTTCAAATCCTCTTTGTTGCCTTCCCTCAATAATTTGTGGACGAGAGTTATCATTTATAACTGCACGTTTGTGAATTGCAGTGCCTCTGAGCTCCATTTGTCTACTCGCTTTTTTGGGAGCTCGCCGCAAAAGCGCAGGATTGCTTCAGGCCCTATTTTGGTTCTGGGGGGCAGGCTGAGCCTGTGGTTCATTCTTCTTCCTGATGGGAAAATGGAGTGACCTGTGCCTGTCCCAACACCTAGGGCTAGTCTCTCGTTGGTTCCCCGACTTCCCGTTCATCCTCAGGACAAATTGCAACCTGTACGAATCAGGAGGTTAAAGGTGCCGATTCTCCAAGTAGAGAGATGGTTAGTCAAGTGGCTGGAATGGCGAATCCGAGCACAAGGAGAGGAGAAATGAGGTGCGTTTTAGAAACCTTTCCCGATCTCACGGCATACCATCTTCTGGGTTTCCCATGCATGTTTTGATGTAGGAAGATGCCCTTGTACCTGGAGATTTGAGACCCATGGGGTGGGTACGCCGCGGTGTTACTTTAAAGTATCTGCGTTTGCTCACCCAACCTCACCAATCCTCACAGCCCCAAGAGTGTCCAGCCTTATGTCTCATCCAGCTGTGGGTCTAGATATGGTCAATACAGGTTGCATCACAGACCCTGAACGGATTTTGTAAGAATTTCTCTCACTTTCACTGTCTTTGTTTTGTGGGTTTTTTAGAGTAATTTATATTTAGAATGGGGCTTGGCTGCTTTTCCCTGCTGTGTTTATGCCGCTTTACACCGTCTTGATTCACTTGCAGAGAGATATCGATACATAGGTTTTCAGATTCTTACTAGTCAGATATATTCTTGTGCGGTGACTAGGGGGTGTTGAGTCCAGTTCACTGAGCAGGGAGTAGGCCTTGTCTATTACATATTTGGCTTATAGAGCGGTCTCTGAGCTAATTTCAAACCCTTGTTTTATGCATCACCCCACCTCACCTTTCCCGTTAAGCAGCAATAGTGTGTCTTCTAAAGGTGTGCCTCTGTTCTGTTTTGTAATTCAGTTCAAGTGTAGCGATTTTGACATTCCCTCTATAAGCGATATCTTAGGATAAGTGTCTTTTTCTGTGTGCCTTATTTCACTTAGAATCATCGTCGCTAAGTCGACTCATCATGTTGCTAACTAGCCTTATGACATTCATTTCATGGCTGAGTGATATTCCATTGTGCCAAGTATCACCATTTCTTTATCCATTTTCTCTTTCCTGGGATATTGAAGGTGTACCGAAGTGGAGGTTCTTGGAAACAGAGCAGCCGTAAACTTTAGGGTGGCTGTGTCTTGTTGATTTTTAGTTTTCCCGATTTATACGCCCATGAGTGGAAGTGCCCTATGCTCTCTAAGCTGTGTTTATTACTTGTTTCAGGACACACCGTACACTTCTCCAGACTGCCTGTTGGCAATTTACATCCCGTCCATCAGCGTAGCAAGGCTCCCATGTCTCCATGGCCTCTCGTGCTTTTTTGGTTTTTACAGTTTGTTCAGCATGGCCCTTTTGACCGAGGGCAAGCGAGACTTCTTTATAGCGCTGATTTGCCCTTCCGGCTTGCTTGGTTGGCCAAAAAGGGCGTATGCGTTTTTTCCTGAATATATTCAGGAAAAAACGCATACGCCCTTTTAGGCCAAGGACATCATTGTCAACGTTTTGCCGCTTTTCATGTCCTTTAAATCAAGTCGAATCTACCTCCTGAAATCTGTTTCCTGCAAATCTGCCTTGCTTTCAAATCCTCTTCGTTGCCTTCCCTCAATATGTTTGTGGACGAGAGTTCTCATTTATAACTCTGCACGTTTGTGAATTGCAGTGCCCCTGAGCTCCATTTGTCTCCTCGCTTTTTTGGGAGCTGGCCGCAAAAGCGCAGGATTGCTTCAGGCCCTATTTTGGTTCTGGGGGGCAGGCTGAGCCTGTGGTTCATTCTTCTTCCTGATGGGAAAAGGGAGTGACCTGTGCCTGTCCCAACATCTAGGGCTAGTCTCTCGTTGGTTCTCCGTCTTCCCGTTCATCCTCAGGACAAATTGCAACCTGTACGAAACAGGAGGTTAAAGGTGCTGATTCTCCAAGTAGGGAGTTGGTTAGTCAAGCGGCTGGAATGGCGAACCCGAGCACAAGGAGAGGAGAAATGAGGTGCGTTTTAGAATCCTTTCCCGATCTCACGGCGTACCATCTTCTGGGTTTCCCATGCATGTTTTGATGTAGGAAGATGCCCTTGTACCTGGAGATTTGAGACCCATGGGGTGGGTACCCCGCGGTGTTACTTTAAAGTATCTGCGTTTGCTCACCCAACCTCACCAATCCTCTCAGCCCCAAGAGTGTCCAGCCTTATGTCTCATCCACCTGTGTGTCTAGCTATGATCAATCCAGGTTGCATCAGAGACCCTGAACGGATTTTGTAAGAATTTCTCTCTCTTTCACTGTCTTTGTTTTGTGGGTTTTTTAAAGTAATTTATGTTTAGAATGGGGCTTGGCTGCTTTCCCTGCTGTGTTTATGCCGCTTTACACCCTCTTGATTCACTTGCAGAGAGATATCGATACATAGGTTTTCAGATTCTTACTAGTCAGATATATTCTTGTGCGGTGACTAGGGGGTGTTGAGTCCAGTTCAGTGAGCAGGGAGTAGGCCTTGTCTATTACATATTTGGCTTATGGAGCGGTCTCTGAGCTAATTTCAAACCCTTGTTTTATGCATCACCCCACCTCACCTTTCCCGTTAAGCAGCCATAGTGTGTCTTCTAAAGGTGTGACTCTGTTCTGTTTTGTAATTCAGTTCAAGTGTAGCGATTTTGACATTCCCTCTATAAGCGATATCTTAGGATAAGTGTCTTTTCTTTGTGACTTATTTCACTTAGAATCATCGTACCTAAATCCACTCATCATGCTGCTAACTAGCCTTATGACATTGATTTCATGGCTGAGTGATATTCCATTGTGCCAAGTACCACCATTTCTTTATCCATTTTTCTCTTTCCTGGGATATTGAAGGTGTACCGAAGTGGAGGTTCTTGGAAACAGAGCAGCCGTAAAGTTTGGGGTGCCTGTGTCTTGTTGATTTTTAGTTTTCCCAATTTATACGCCCATGAGTGGAAGTGCCCTATGCTCTCTAAGCTGTGTTTATTACTTGTTTCAGGACACACCGTACACTTCTCCAGAGTGCCTGTTGGCAATTTACATCCCGCCCATCAGCGTAGCAAGGCTCCCATGTCTCCATGGCCTGTCCTGCTTTTCTGGTTTTACACATTTTTCAGCATGGCCCTTTTGACCGAGGGCAAGCGAGACTTCTTTGTAGCGCTGATTTGCCCTTCCGGCTTCCTTGGTTGGCCAAAATGGGCGTATGCGTTTTTTCCTGAATATATTCAGGAAAACACGCATACGCCCTTTTAGGCCAAGGGCATCATTGTCAACGTTTTGCCGCTTTTCATGTGCTTTAAAGGCGAGTCGAATCTACCTCCTGAAATCTGTTTCCTGCAAATCTGCCTTGCTTTCAAATCCTCTTTGTTGCCTTCCCTCAATAATTTGTGGACGAGAGTTATCATTTATAACTGCACGTTTGTGAATTGCAGTGCCCCTGAGCTCCATTTGTCTACTCGCTTTTTTGGGAGCTGGCCGCAAAAGCTCAGGATTGCTTCAGGCCCTATTTTGGTTCTGGGGGGCAGGCTGAGCCTGTGGTTCATTCTTCTTCCTGATGGGAAAATGGAGTGACCTGTGCCTGTCCCAACACCTAGGGCTAGTCTCTCGTTGGTTCCCCGTCTTCCCGTTCATCCTCAGGACAAATTGCAACCTGTACGAAACAGGAGGTTAAAGGTGCTGATTCTCCAAGTAGGAAGATGGTTAGTCAAGCGGCTGGAATGGCGAACCCGAGCACAAGGAGAGGAGAAATGAGGTGCATTTTAGAAACCTTTCCCGATCTCACGGCATACCATCTTCTGGGTTTCCCATGCATGTTTTGTTGTAGGAAGATGCCCTTGTACCTGGAGATTTGAGACCCATGGGGTGGGTACCCCGCGGTGTTACTTTAAAGTATCTGCGTTTGCTCACCCAACCTCACCAATCCTCTCAGACCTGAGACTGTCCAGCCTTATGTCTCATCCAGCTGTGTGTCTAGCTATGGTCAATCCAGGTTGCATCAGAGACCCTGAACGGATTGTGTAAGAATTTCTCTCTCTTTCACTGTCTTTGTTTTGTGGGTTTTTTAAAGTAATTTATGTTTAGAATGGGGCTTGGCTGCTTTTCCCTGCTGTGTTTATGCCGGTTTACACCCTCTTGACTCACTTGCAGAGAGATATCGATACATAGGTTTTCAGATTCTTACGAGTCAGATATATTCTTGTGCAGTGACTAGGGGGTGTTGAGTCCAGTTCACTGAGCAGGGAGTTGGCCTTGTCTATTACATTTTTGGCTTATGGAGCGGTTTCTGAGCTAATTTCAAACCCTTGTTTTATGCATCACCCCACCACACCTTTCCCGTTAAGCAGCCATAGTGTGTCTTCTAAAGGTGTGACACTGTTCTGTTTTGTAATTCATTTCAAGTGTAGCGATTTTGACATTCCCTCTATAAGCGATATCTTAGGATAAGTGCCTTTTTCTAAGTGCCTTATTTCACTTAGAATCATCGTCGCTAAGTCGACTCATCACGTTGCTAACTAGCCTTATGACATTCATTTCATGGCTGAGTGATATTCCATTGTGCCAAGTATCACCATTTCTTTATCCATTTTCTCTTTCCTGGGCCATTGAAGGTGTACCGAAGTGGAGGTTCTTGGAAACAGAGCAGCCGTAAAGTTTGTGGTGCCTGTGTCTTGTTGATTTTTAGTTTTCCCGATTTATACGCCCATGAGTGGAAGTGCCCTATGCTCTCTAAGCTGTGTTTATTACTTGTTTCAGGACACACCGTACACTTCTCCAGAGTGCCTGTTGGCAATTTACATCCCGTCCATCAGCGTAGCAAGGCTCCCATGTCTCCATGGCCTCTCGTGCTTTTTTGGTTTTTACAGTTTGTTCAGCATGGCCCTTTTGACCGAGGGCAAGCGAGACTTCTTTATAGCGCTGATTTGCCCTTCCGGCTTGCTTGGTTGGCCAAAAAGGGCGTATGCGTTTTTTCCTGAATATATTCAGGAAAAAACGCATACGCCCTTTTTGGCCAAGGGCATCATTGTCAACGTTTTGCCGCTTTTCATGTCCTTTAAAGTCAAGTCGAATCTACCTCCTGAAATCTGTTTCCTGCAAATCTGCCTTGCTTTCAAATCCTCTTCGTTGCCTTCCCTCAATATGTTTGTGGACGAGAGTTCTCATTTATAACTCTGCACGTTTGTGAATTGCAGTGCCCCTGAGCTCCATTTGTCTACTCGCTTTTTTGGGAGCTGGCCGCAAAAGCGCAGGATTGCTTCAGGCCCTATTTTGGTTCTGGGGGGCAGGCTGAGCCTGTGGTTCATTCTTCTTCCTGATGGGAAAAGGGAGTGACCTGTGCCTGTCCCAACATCTAGGGCTAATCTCTCGTTGGTTCTCCGTCTTCCCGTTCATCCTCAGGACAAATTGCAACCTGTACGAAACAGGAGGTTAAAGGTGCTGATTCTCCAAGTAGGGAGTTGGTTAGTCAAGCGGCTGGAATGGCGAACCCGAGCACAAGGAGAGGAGAAATGAGGTGCGTTTTAGAATCCTTTCCCGATCTCATGGCGTACCATCTTCTGGGTTTCCCATGCATGTTTTGATGTAGGAAGATGCCCTTGTACCTGGAGATTTGAGACCCATGGGGTGGGTACCCCGCGGTGTTACTTTAAAGTATCTGCGTTTGCTCACCCAACCTCACCAATCCTCTCAGCCCCAACAGTGTCCAGCCTTATGTCTCATCCACCTGTGTGTCTAGCTATGGTCAATCCAGGTTGCATCAGAGACCCTGAACGGATTTTGTAAGAATTTCTCTCTCTTTCACTGTCTTTGTTTTGTGGGTTTTTTAAAGTAATTTATGTTTAGAATGGGGCTTGGCTGCTTTCCCTGTTGTGTTTATGCCGCTTTACACCCTCTTGATTCACTTGCAGAGAGATATTGATACATAGGTTTTCAGATTCTTACTAGTCAGATATATTCTTGTGCGGTGACTAGGGGGTGTTGAGTCCAGTTCAGTGAGCAGGGAGTAGGCCTTGTCTATTACATATTTGGCTTATGGAGCGGTCTCTGAGCTAATTTCAAACCCTTGTTTTCTGCATCACCCCACCTCACCTTTCCCGTTAAGCAGCCATAGTGTGTCTTCTAAAGGTGTGACTCTGTTCTGTTTTGTAATTCAGTTCAAGTGTAGCGATTTTGACATTCCCTCTATAAGCGATATCTTAGGATAAGTGTCTTTTCTTTGTGACTTATTTCACTTAGAATCATCGTACCTAAATCCACTCATCATGCTGCTAACTAGCCTTATGACATTGATTTCATGGCTGAGTGATATTCCATTGTGCCAAGTACCACCATTTCTTTATCCATTTTTCTCTTTCCTGGGATATTGAATGTGTACCGAAGTGGAGGTTCTTGGAAACAGAGCAGCCGTAAAGTTTGGGGTGCCTGTGTCTTGTTGATTTTTAGTTTCCCAATTTATACACCCATGAGTGGAAGTGCCCTATGATCTCTAAGCTGTGTTTATTACTTGTTTCAGGACACACCGTACAGTTCTCCAGAGTGCCTGTTCGCAATTTACATCCCGTCCATCAGCGTAGCAAGGCTCCCATGTCTCCATGGCCTGTCCTGCTTTTCTGGTTTTTACACATTTTTCAGCATGGCCCTTTTGACCGAGGGCAAGCGAGACTTCTTTGTAGCGCTGATTTGCCCTTCCGGCTTGCTTGGTTGGCCAAAATGGGCGTATGCGTTTTTTCCTGAATATATTCAGGAAAAAACGGATACGCCCATTTAGGCCAAGGGCATCATTGTCAACGTTTTGCCGCTTTTCATGTGCTTTAAAGGCGAGTCGAATCTACCTCCTGAAATCTGTTTCCTGCAAATCTGCCTTGCTTTCAAATCCTCTTTGTTGCCTTCCCTCAATAATTTGTGGACGAGAGTTATCATTTATAACTGCACGTTTGTGAATTGCAGTGCCTCTGAGCTCCATTTGTCTCCTCGCTTTTTTGGGAGCTGGCCGCAAAAGCGCAGGATTGCTTCAGGCCCTATTTTGGTTCTGGGGGGCAGGCTGAGCCTGTGGTTCATTCTTCTTCCTGATGGGAAAAGGGAGTGACCTGTGCCTGTCCCAACATCTAGGGCTAGTCTCTCGTTGGTTCTCCGTCTTCCCGTTCATCCTCAGGACAAATTGCAACCTGTACGAAACAGGAGGTTAAAGGTGCTGATTCTCCAAGTAGGGAGTTGGTTAGTCAAGCGGCTGGAATGGCGAACCCGAGCACAAGGAGAGGAGAAATGAGGTGCGTTTTAGAATCCTTTCCCGATCTCACGGCGTACCATCTTCTGGGTTTCCCATGCATGTTTTGATGTAGGAAGATGCCCTTGTACCTGGAGATTTGAGACCCATGGGGTGGGTACCCCGCGGTGTTACTTTAAAGTATCTGCGTTTGCTCACCCAACCTCACCAATCCTCTCAGCCCCAAGAGTGTCCAGCCTTATGTCTCATCCACCTGTGTGTCTAGCTATGATCAATCCAGGTTGCATCAGAGACCCTGAACGGATTTTGTAAGAATTTCTCTCTCTTTCACTGTCTTTGTTTTGTGGGTTTTTTAAAGTAATTTATGTTTAGAATGGGGCTTGGCTGCTTTTCCCTGCTGTGTTGATGCCGCTTTACACCCTCTTGATTCACTTGCAGAGAGATATCGATACATAGGTTTTCAGATTCTTACTAGTCAGATATATTCTTCTGCGGTGACTAGGGGGTGTTGAGTCCAGTTCAGTGAGCAGGGAGTAGGCCTTGTCTATTACATATTTGGCTTATGGAGCGGTCTCTGAGCTAATTTCAAACCCTTGTTTTATGCATCACCCCACCTCACCTTTCCCGTTAAGCAGCCATAGTGTGTCTTCTAAAGGTGTGACTCTGTTCTGTTTTGTAATTCAGTTCAAGTGTAGCGATTTTGACATTCCCTCTATAAGCGATATCTTAGGATAAGTGTCTTTTCTTTGTGACTTATTTCACTTAGAATCATCGTACCTAAATCCACTCATCATGCTGCTAACTAGCCTTATGACATTGATTTCATGGCTGAGTGATATTCCATTGTGCCAAGTACCACCATTTCTTTATCCATTTTTCTCTTTCCTGGGATATTGAAGGTGTACCGAAGTGGAGGTTCTTGGAAACAGAGCAGCCGTAAAGTTTGGGGTGCCTGTGTCTTGTTGATTTTTAGTTTTCCCAATTTATACGCCCATGAGTGGAAGTGCCCTATGCTCTCTAAGCTGTGTTTATTACTTGTTTCAGGACACACCGTACACTTCTCCAGAGTGCCTGTTGGCAATTTACATCCCGCCCATCAGCGTAGCAAGGCACCCATGTCTCCATGGCCTGTCCTGCTTTTCTGGTTTTTACACATTTTTCAGCATGGCCCTTTTGACCGAGGGCAAGCGAGACTTCTTTGTAGCGCTGATTTGCCCTTCCGGCTTGCTTGGTTGGCCAAAAAGGGCGTATGCGTTTTTTCCTGAATATATTCAGGAAAAAACGCATACGCCCTTTTAGGCCAAGGACATCATTGTCAACGTTTTGCCGCTTTTCATGTCCTTTAAAGTCAAGTCGAATCTACCTCCTGAAATCTGTTTCCTGCAAATCTGCCTTGCTTTCAAATCCTCTTCGTTGCCTTCCCTCAATATGTTTGTGGACGAGAGTTCTCATTTATAACTCTGCACGTTTGTGAATTGCAGTGCCCCTGAGCTCCATTTGTCTCCTCGCTTTTTTGGGAGCTGGCCGCAAAAGCGCAGGATTGCTTCAGGCCCTATTTTGGTTCTGGGGGGCAGGCTGAGCCTGTGGTTCATTCTTCTTCCTGATGGGAAAAGGGAGTGACCTGTGCCTGTCGCAACATCTAGGGCTAGTCTCTCGTTGGTACTCCGTCTTCCCGTTCATCCTCAGGACAAATTGCAACCTGTACGAAACAGGAGGTTAAAGGTGCTGATTCTCCAAGTAGGGAGTTGGTTAGTCAAGCGGCTGGAATGGCGAACCCGAGCACAAGGAGAGGAGAAATGAGGTGCGTTTTAGAATCCTTTCCCGATCTCACGGCGTACCATCTTCTGGGTTTCCCATGCATGTTTTGATGTAGGAAGATGCCCTTGTACCTGGAGATTTGAGACCCATGGGGTGGGTACCCCGCGGTGTTACTTTAAAGTATCTGCGTTTGCTCACCCAACCTCACCAATCCTCTCAGCCCCAAGAGTGTCCAGCCTTATGTCTCATCCACCTGTGTGTCTAGCTATGATCAATCCAGGTTGCATCAGAGACCCTGAACGGATTTTGTAAGAATTTCTCTCTCTTTCACTGTCTTTGTTTTGTGGGTTTTTTAAAGTAATTTATGTTTAGAATGGGGCTTGGCTGCTTTCCCTGCTGTGTTTATGCCGCTTTACACCCTCTTGATTCACTTGCAGAGAGATATCGATACATAGGTTTTCAGATTCTTACTAGTCAGATATATTCTTGTGCGGTGACTAGGGGGTGTTGAGTCCAGTTCAGTGAGCAGGGAGTAGGCCTTGTCTATTACATATTTGGCTTATGGAGCGGTCTCTGAGCTAATTTCAAACCCTTGTTTTATGCATCACCCCACCTCACCTTTCCCGTTAAGCAGCCATAGTGTGTCTTCTAAAGGTGTGACTCTGTTCTGTTTTGTAATTCAGTTCAAGTGTAGCGATTTTGACATTCCCTCTATAAGCGATATCTTAGGATAAGTGTCTTTTCTTTGTGACTTATTTCACTTAGAATCATCGTACCTAAATCCACTCATCATGCTGCTAACTAGCCTTATGACATTGATTTCATGGCTGAGTGATATTCCATTGTGCCAAGTACCACCATTTCTTTATCCATTTTTCTCTTTCCTGGGATATTGAAGGTGTACCGAAGTGGAGGTTCTTGGAAACAGAGCAGCCGTAAAGTTTGGGGTGCCTGTGTCTTGTTGATTTTTAGTTTTCCCAATTTATACGCCCATGAGTGGAAGTGCCCTATGCTCTCTAAGCTGTGTTTATTACTTGTTTCAGGACACACCGTACACTTCTCCAGAGTGCCTGTTGGCAATTTACATCCCGCCCATCAGCGTAGCAAGGCTCCCATGTCTCCATGGCCTGTCCTGCTTTTCTGGTTTTACACATTTTTCAGCATGGCCCTTTTGACCGAGGGCAAGCGAGACTTCTTTGTAGCGCTGATTTGCCCTTCCGGCTTCCTTGGTTGGCCAAAATGGGCGTATGCGTGTTTTCCTGAATATATTCAGGAAAACACGCATACGCCCTTTTAGGCCAAGGGCATCATTGTCAATGTTTTGCCGCTTTTCATGTGCTTTAAAGGCGAGTCGAATCTACCTCCTGAAATCTGTTTCCTGCAAATCTGCCTTGCTTTCAAATCCTCTTTGTTGCCTTCCCTCAATAATTTGTGGACGAGAGTTATCATTTATAACTGCACGTTTGTGAATTGCAGTGCCCCTGAGCTCCATTTGTCTACTCGCTTTTTTGGGAGCTGGCCGCAAAAGCTCAGGATTGCTTCAGGCCCTATTTTGGTTCTGGGGGGCAGGCTGAGCCTGTGGTTCATTCTTCTTCCTGATGGGAAAATGGAGTGACCTGTGCCTGTCCCAACACCTAGGGCTAGTCTCTCGTTGGTTCCCCGTCTTCCCGTTCATCCTCAGGACAAATTGCAACCTGTACGAAACAGGAGGTTAAAGGTGCTGATTCTCCAAGTAGGAAGATGGTTAGTCAAGCGGCTGGAATGGCGAACCCGAGCACAAGGAGAGGAGAAATGAGGTGCATTTTAGAAACCTTTCCCGATCTCACGGCATACCATCTTCTGGGTTTCCCATGCATGTTTTGTTGTAGGAAGATGCCCTTGTACCTGGAGATTTGAGACCCATGGGGTGGGTACCCCGCGGTGTTACTTTAAAGTATCTGCGTTTGCTCACCCAACCTCACCAATCCTCTCAGACCTGAGACTGTCCAGCCTTATGTCTCATCCAGCTGTGTGTCTAGCTATGGTCAATCCAGGTTGCATCAGAGACCCTGAACGGATTGTGTAAGAATTTCTCTCTCTTTCACTGTCTTCGTTTTGTGGGTTTTTTAAAGTAATTTATGTTTAGAATGGGGCTTGGCTGCTTTTCCCTGCTGTGTTTATGCCGGTTTACACCCTCTTGACTCACTTGCAGAGAGATATCGATACATAGGTTTTCAGATTCTTACGAGTCAGATATATTCTTGTGCAGTGACTAGGGGGTGTTGAGTCCAGTTCACTGAGCAGGGAGTAGGCCTTGTCTATTACATTTTTGGCTTATGGAGCGGTTTCTGAGCTAATTTCAAACCCTTGTTTTATGCATCACCCCACCACACCTTTCCCGTTAAGCAGCCATAGTGTGTCTTCTAAAGGTGTGACACTGTTCTGTTTTGTAATTCATTTCAAGTGTAGCGATTTTGACATTCCCTCTATAAGCGATATCTTAGGATAAGTGCCTTTTTCTAAGTGCCTTATTTCACTTAGAATCATCGTCGCTAAGTCGACTCATCATGTTGCTAACTAGCCTTATGACATTCATTTCATGGCTGAGTGATATTCCATTGTGCCAAGTATCACCATTTCTTTATCCATTTTCTCTTTCCTGGGCCATTGAAGGTGTACCGAAGTGGAGGTTCTTGGAAACAGAGCAGCCGTAAAGTTTGTGGTGCCTGTGTCTTGTTGATTTTTAGTTTTCCCGATTTATACGCCCATGAGTGGAAGTGCCCTATGCTCTCTAAGCTGTGTTTATTACTTGTTTCAGGACACACCGTACACTTCTCCAGAGTGCCTGTTGGCAATTTACATCCCGTCCATCAGCGTAGCAAGGCTCCCATGTCTCCATGGCCTCTCGTGCTTTTTTGGTTTTTACAGTTTGTTCAGCATGGCCCTTTTGACCGAGGGCAAGCGAGACTTCTTTATAGCGCTGATTTGCCCTTCCGGCTTGCTTGGTTGGCCAAAAAGGGCGTATGCGTTTTTTCCTGAATATATTCAGGAAAAAACGCATACGCCCTTTTTGGCCAAGGGCATCATTGTCAACGTTTTGCCGCTTTTCATGTCATTTAAAGTCAAGTCGAATCTACCTCCTGAAATCTGTTTCCTGCAAATCTGCCTTGCTTTCAAATCCTCTTCGTTGCCTTCCCTCAATATGTTTGTGGACGAGAGTTCTCATTTATAACTCTGCACGTTTGTGAATTGCAGTGCCCCTGAGCTCCATTTGTCTACTCGCTTTTTTGGGAGCTGGCCGCAAAAGCGCAGGATTGCTTCAGGCCCTATTTTGGTTCTGGGGGGCAGGCTGAGCCTGTGGTTCATTCTTCTTCCTGATGGGAAAAGGGAGTGACCTGTGCCTGTCCCAACATCTAGGGCTAGTCTCTCGTTGGTTCTCCGTCTTCCCGTTCATCCTCAGGACAAATTGCAACCTGTACGAAACAGGATGTTAAAGGTGCTGATTCTCCAAGTAGGGAGTTGGTTAGTCAAGCGGCTGGAATGGCGAACCCGAGCACAAGGAGAGGAGAAATGAGGTGCGTTTTAGAATCCTTTCCCGATCTCATGGCGTACCATCTTCTGGGTTTCCCATGCATGTTTTGATGTAGGAAGATGCCCTTGTACCTGGAGATTTGAGACCCATGGGGTGGGTACCCCGCGGTGTTACTTTAAAGTATCTGCGTTTGCTCACCCAACCTCACCAATCCTCTCAGCCCCAAGAGTGTCCAGCCTTATGTCTCATCCACCTGTGTGTCTAGCTATGGTCAATCCAGGTTGCATCAGAGACCCTGAACGGATTTTGTAAGAATTTCTCTCTCTTTCACTGTCTTTGTTTTGTGGGTTTTTTAAAGTAATTTATGTTTAGAATGGGGCTTGGCTGCTTTCCCTGTTGTGTTTATGCCGCTTTACACCCTCTTGATTCACTTGCAGAGAGATATTGATACATAGGTTTTCAGATTCTTACTAGTCAGATATATTCTTGTGCGGTGACTAGGGGGTGTTGAGTCCAGTTCAGTGAGCAGGGAGTAGGCCTTGTCTATTACATATTTGGCTTATGGAGCGGTCTCTGAGCTAATTTCAAACCCTTGTTTTCTGCATCACCCCACCTCACCTTTCCCGTTAAGCAGCCATAGTGTGTCTTCTAAAGGTGTGACTCTGTTCTGTTTTGTAATTCAGTTCAAGTGTAGCGATTTTGACATTCCCTCTATAAGCGATATCTTAGGATAAGTGTCTTTTCTTTGTGACTTATTTCACTTAGAATCATCGTACCTAAATCCACTCATCATGCTGCTAACTAGCCTTATGACATTGATTTCATGGCTGAGTGATATTCCATTGTGCCAAGTACCACCATTTCTTTATCCATTTTTCTCTTTCCTGGGATATTGAATGTGTACCGAAGTGGAGGTTCTTGGAAACAGAGCAGCCGTAAAGTTTGGGGTGCCTGTGTCTTGTTGATTTTTAGTTTCCCAATTTATACACCCATGAGTGGAAGTGCCCTATGATCTCTAAGCTGTGTTTATTAATTGTTTCAGGACACACCGTACAGTTCTCCAGAGTGCCTGTTCGCAATTTACATCCCGTCCATCAGCGTAGCAAGGCTCCCATGTCTCCATGGCCTGTCCTGCTTTTCTGGTTTTTACACATTTTTCAGCATGGCCCTTTTGACCGAGGGCAAGCGAGACTTCTTTGTAGCGCTGATTTGCCCTTCCGGCTTGCTTGGTTGGCCAAAATGGGCGTATGCGTTTTTTCCTGAATATATTCAGGAAAAAACGGATACGCCCATTTAGGCCAAGGGCATCATTGTCAACGTTTTGCCGCTTTTCATGTGCTTTAAAGGCGAGTCGAATCTACCTCCTGAAATCTGTTTCCTGCAAATCTGCCTTGCTTTCAAATCCTCTTTGTTGCCTTCCCTCAATAATTTGTGGACGAGAGTTATCATTTATAACTGCACGTTTGTGAATTGCAGTGCCTCTGAGCTCCATTTGTCTCCTCGCTTTTTTGGGAGCTGGCCGCAAAAGCGCAGGATTGCTTCAGGCCCTATTTTGGTTCTGGGGGGCAGGCTGAGCCTGTGGTTCATTCTTCTTCCTGATGGGAAAAGGGAGTGACCTGTGCCTGTCCCAACATCTAGGGCTAGTCTCTCGTTGGTTCTCCGTCTTCCCGTTCATCCTCAGGACAAATTGCAACCTGTACGAAACAGGAGGTTAAAGGTGCTGATTCTCCAAGTAGGGAGTTGGTTAGTCAAGCGGCTGGAATGGCGAACCCGAGCACAAGGAGAGGAGAAATGAGGTGCGTTTTAGAATCCTTTCCCGATCTCACGGCGTACCATCTTCTGGGTTTCCCATGCATGTTTTGATGTAGGAAGATGCCCTTGTACCTGGAGATTTGAGACCCATGGGGTGGGTACCCCGCGGTGTTACTTTAAAGTATCTGCGTTTGCTCACCCAACCTCACCAATCCTCTCAGCCCCAAGAGTGTCCAGCCTTATGTCTCATCCACCTGTGTGTCTAGCTATGATCAATCCAGGTTGCATCAGAGACCCTGAACGGATTTTGTAAGAATTTCTCTCTCTTTCACTGTCTTTGTTTTGTGGGTTTTTTAAAGTAATTTATGTTTAGAATGGGGCTTGGCTGCTTTTCCCTGCTGTGTTGATGCCGCTTTACACCCTCTTGATTCACTTGCAGAGAGATATCGATACATAGGTTTTCAGATTCTTACTAGTCAGATATATTCTTGTGCGGTGACTAGGGGGTGTTGAGTCCAGTTCAGTGAGCAGGGAGTAGGCCTTGTCTATTACATATTTGGCTTATGGAGCGGTCTCTGAGCTAATTTCAAACCCTTGTTTTATGCATCACCCCACCTCACCTTTCCCGTTAAGCAGCCATAGTGTGTCTTCTAAAGGTGTGACTCTGTTCTGTTTTGTAATTCAGTTCAAGTGTAGCGATTTTGACATTCCCTCTATAAGCGATATCTTAGGATAAGTGTCTTTTCTTTGTGACTTATTTCACTTAGAATCATCGTACCTAAATCCACTCATCATGCTGCTAACTAGCCTTATGACATTGATTTCATGGCTGAGTGATATTCCATTGTGCCAAGTACCACCATTTCTTTATCCATTTTTCTCTTTCCTGGGATATTGAAGGTGTACCGAAGTGGAGGTTCTTGGAAACAGAGCAGCCGTAAAGTTTGGGGTGCCTGTGTCTTGTTGATTTTTAGTTTTCCCAATTTATACGCCCATGAGTGGAAGTGCCCTATGCTCTCTAAGCTGTGTTTATTACTTGTTTCAGGACACACCGTACACTTCTCCAGAGTGCCTGTTGGCAATTTACATCCCGCCCATCAGCGTAGCAAGGCACCCATGTCTCCATGGCCTGTCCTGCTTTTCTGGTTTTTACACATTTTTCAGCATGGCCCTTTTGACCGAGGGCAAGCGAGACTTCTTTGTAGCGCTGATTTGCCCTTCCGGCTTGCTTGGTTGGCCAAAATGGGCGTATGCGTTTTTTCCTGAATATATTCAGGAAAAAACGCATACACCCTTTTAGGCCAAGGGCATCATTGTCAACGTTTTGCCGCTTTTCATGTGCTTTAAAGGCGAGTCGAATCTACCTCCTGAAATCTGTTTCCTGCAAATCTGCCTTGCTTTCAAATCCTCTTTGTTGCCTTCCCTCAATAATTTGTGGACGAGAGTTATCATTTATAACTGCACGTTTGTGAATTGCAGTGCCCCTGAGCTCCATTTGTCTACTCGCTTTTTTGGGAGCTGGCCGCAAAAGCGCAGGATTGCTTCAGGCCCTATTTTGGTTCTGGGGGGCAGGCTGAGCCTGTGGTTCATTCTTCTTCCTGATGGGAAAAGGGAGTGACCTGTGCCTGTCCCAACATCTAGAGCTAGTCTCTCGTTGGTTCTCCGTCTTCCCGTTCATCCTCAGGACAAATTGCAACCTGTACGAAACAGGAGGTTAAAGGTGCTGATTCTCCAAGTAGGGAGTTGGTTAGTCAAGCGGCTGGAATGGCGAACCCGAGCACAAGGAGAGGAGAAATGAGGTGCGTTTTAGAATCCTTTCCCGATCTCACGGCGTACCATCTTCTGGGTTTCCCATGCATGTTTTGATGTAGGAAGATGCCCTTGTACCTGGAGATTTGAGACCCATGGGGTGGGTACCCCGCGGTGTTACTTTAAAGTATCTGCGTTTGCTCACCCAACCTCACCAATCCTCTCAGGCCCAAGAGTGTCCAGCCTTATGTCTCATCCACCTGTGTGTCTAGCTATGGTCAATCCAGGTTGCATCAGAGACCCTGAACGGATTTTGTAAGAATTTCTCTCTCTTTCACTGTCTTTGTTTTGTGGGTTTTTTAAAGTAATTTATGTTTAGAATGGGGCTTGGCTGCTTTCCCTGCTGTGTTTATGCCGCTTTACAACCTCTTGATTCAGTTGCAGAGAGATATCGATACATAGGTTTTCAGATTCTTACTAGTCAGATATATTCTTGTGCGGTGACTAGGGGGTGTTGAGTCCAGTTCACTGAGCAGGGAGTAGGCCTTGTCTATTACATATTTGGCTTATGGAGCGGTCTCTGAGCTAATTTCAAACCCTTGTTTTATGCATCAGCCCACCTCACCTTTCCCGTTAAGCAGCCATAGTGTGTCTTCTAAAGGTGTGCCTCTGTTCTGTTTTGTAATTCAGTTCAAGTGTAGCGATTTTGACATTCCCTCTATAAGCGATATCTTAGGATAAGTGACTTTTTCTGTGTGCCTTATTTCACTTAGAATCATCGTCGCTATGTCGACTCATCATGTTGCTAACTAGCCTTATGACATTCATTTCATGGCTGAGTGATATTCCATTGTGCCAAGTATCACCATTTCTTTATCCATTTTCTCTTTCCTGGGATATTGAAGGTGTACCGAAGTGGAGGTTCTTGGAAACAGAACAGCCGTAAAGTTTGTGGTGCCTGTGTCTTGTTGATTTTTAGTTTTCCCGATTTATACGCCCATGAGTGGAAGTGCCCTATGCTCTCTAAGCTGTGTTTATTACTTGTTTCAGGACACACCGTACACTTCTCCAGAGTGCCTGTTGGCAATTTACATCCCGTCCATCAGCGTAGCAAGGCTCCCATGTCTCCATGGCCTCTCGTGCTTTTTTGGTTTTTACAGTTTGTTCAGCATGGCCCTTTTGACCGAGGGCAGGCGAGACTTCTTTATAGCGCTGATTTGCCCTTCCGGCTTGCTTGGTTGGCCAAAAAGGGCGTATGCGTTTTTTCCTGAATATATTCAGGAAAAAACGCATACGCCCTTTTTGGCCAAGGGCATCATTGTCAACGTTTTGCCGCTTTTCATGTCCCTTAAAGTCAAGTCGAATCTACCTCCTGAAATCTGTTTCCTGCAAATCTGCCTTGCTTTCAAATCCTCTTCGTTGCCTTCCCTCAATATGTTTGTGGACGAGAGTTCTCATTTATAACTCTGCACGTTTGTGAATTGCAGTGCCCCTGAGCTCCATTTGTCTACTCGCTTTTTTGGGAGCTGGCCGCAAAAGCGTAGGATTGCTTCAGGCCCTATTTTGGTTCTGGGGGGCAGGCTGAGCCTGTGGTTCATTCTTCTTCCTGATGGGAAAAGGGAGGGACCTGTGCCTGTCCCAACATCTAGGGCTAGTCTCTCGTTGGTTCTCCGTCTTCCCGTTCATCCTCAGGACAAATTGCAACCTGTACGAAACAGGAGGTTAAAGGTGCTGATTCTCCAAGTAGGGAGTTGGTTAGTCAAGCGGCTGGAATGGCGAACCCGAGCACAAGGAGAGGAGAAATGAGGTGCGTTTTAGAATCCTTTCCCGATCTCACGGCGTACCATCTTCTGGGTTTCCCATGCATGTTTTGATGTAGGAAGATGCCCTTGTACCTGGAGATTTGAGACCCATGGGGTGGGTACCCCGCGGTGTTACTTTAAAGTATCTGCGTTTGCTCACCCAACCTCACCAATCCTCTCAGGCCCAAGAGTGTCCAGCCTTATGTCTCATCCACCTGTGTGTCTAGCTATGGTCAATCCAGGTTGCATCAGAGACCCTGAATGGATTTTGTAAGAATTTCTCTCTCTTTCACTGTCTTTGTTTTGTGGGTTTTTTAAAGTAATTTATGTTTAGAATGGGGCTTGGCTGCTTTTCCTGCTGTGTTTATGCCGCTTTACACCCTCTTGATTCACTTGCAGAGAGATATCGATACATAGGTTTTCAGATTCTTACTAGTCAGATATATTCTTGTGCGGTGACTAGGGGGTGTTGAGTCCAGTTCATTGAGCAGGGAGTAGGCCTTGTCTATTACATATTTGGCTTATGGAGTGGTCTCTGAGCTAATTTCAAACCCTTGTTTTATGCATCACCCCACCTCACCTTTCCCGTTAAGCAGCCATAGTGTGTCTTCTAAAGGTGTGACTCTGTTCTGTTTTGTAATTCAGTTCAAGTGTAGCGATTTTGACATTCCCTCTATAAGCGATATCTTAGGATAAGTGTCTTTTTCTGTGTGACTTATTTCACTTAGAATCATCGTACCTAAATCCACTCATCATGCTGCTAACTAGCCTTATGACATTGATTTCATGGCTGAGTGATATTCCATTGTGCCAAGTACCACCATTTCTTTATCCATTTTTCTCTTTCCTGGGATATTGAAGGTGTACCGAAGTGGAGGTTCTTGGAAACAGAGCAGCCGTAAAGTTTGGGGTGCCTGTGTCTTGTTGATTTTTAGTTTTCCCAATTTATACGCCCATGAGTGGAAGTGCCCTATGCTCTCTAAGCTGTGTTTATTACTTGTTTCAGGACACACCGTACACTTCTCCAGAGTGCCTGTTGGCAATTTACATCCCGCCCATCAGCGTAGCAAGGCTCCCATGTCTCCATGGCCTGTCCTGCTTTTCTGGTTTTTACACATTTTTCAGCATGGCCCTTTTGACCGAGGGCAAGCGAGACTTCTTTGTAGCGCTGATTTGCCCTTCTGGCTTGCTTGGTTGGCCAAAATGGGCGTATGCGTTTTTTCCTGAATATATTCAGGAAAAAACGCACACGCCCTTTTAGGCCAAGGGCATCATTGTCAACGTTTTGCCGCTTTTCATGTGCTTTAAAGGCGAGTCGAATCTACCTCCTGAAATCTGTTTCCTGCAAATCTGCCTTGCTTTCAAATCCTCTTTGTTGCCTTCCCTCAATAATTTGTGGATGAGAGTTATCATTTATAACTGCACGTTTGTGAATTGCAGTGCCCCTGAGCTCCATTTGTCTACTCGCTTTTTTGGGGGCTGGCCGCAAAAGCGCAGGATTGCTTCAGGCCCTATTTTGGTTCTGGGGGGCAGGCTGAGCCTGTGGTTAATTCTTCTTCCTGATGGGAAAATGGAGTGACCTGTGCCTGTCCCAACACCTAGGGCTAGTCTCTCGTTGGTTCCCCGACTTCCCGTTCATCCTCAGGACAAATTGCAACCTGTACGAAACAGGAGGTTAAAGGTGCCGATTCTCCAAGTAGAGAGATGGTTTGTCAAGTGGCTGGAATGGCGAATCCGAGCACAAGGAGAGGATAAATGAGGTGCGTTTTAGAAACCTTTCCCGATCTCACGGCATACCATCTTCTGGGTTTCCCATGCATGTTTTGATGTAGGAAGATGCCCTTGTACCTGGAGATTTGAGACCCATGGGGTGGGTACGCCGCAGTGTTACTTTAAAGTATCTGCGTTTGCTCACCCAACCTCACCAAACTTCGCAGTCCCAAGAGTGTCCAGCCTTATGTCTCATCCAGCTGTGGGTCTAGATATGGTCAATACAGGTTGCATCACAGACCCTGAACGGATTTTGTAAGAATTTCTCTCTCTTTCACTGTCTTTGTTTTGTGGGTTTTTTAAAGTAATTTATGTTTAGAATGGGTCTTGGCTGCTTTTCCCTGCTGCGTTGATGCCGCTTTACACCCTCTTGATTCACTTGCAGAGAGATATCGATACATAGGTTTTCAGATTCTTACTAGTCAGATATATTCTTGTGCGGTGACTAGGGGGTGTTGAGTCCAGTTCACTGAGCAGGGAGTAGGCCTTGTCTATTACATATTTGGCTTATGGAGCGGTCTCTGAGCTAATTTCAAACCCTTGTTTTATGCATCACCCCACCTCACCTTTCCCGTTAAGCAGCCATAGTGTGTCTTCTAAAGGTGTGCCTCTGTTCTGTTTTGTAATTCAGTTCAAGTGTAGCGATTTTGACATTCCCTCTATAAGCGATATCTTAGGATAAGTGCCTTTTTCTGTGTGCCTTATTTCACTTAGAATCATCGTCGCTATGTCGACTCATCATGTTGCTAACTAGCCTTATGACATTCATTTCATGGCTGAGTGATATTCCATTGTGCCAAGTATCACCATTTCTTTATCCATTTTCTCTTTCCTGGGATATTGAAGGTGTACCGAAGTGGAGGTTCTTGGAAACAGAGCAGCCGTAAAGTTTGTGGTGCCTGTGTCTTGTTGATTTTTAGTTTTCCCGATTTATACGCCCATGAGTGGAAGTGCCCTATGCTCTCTAAGCTGTGTTTATTACTTCTTTCAGGACACACCGTACACTTCTCCAGAGTGCCTGTTGGCAATTTACATCCCGTCCATCAGCGTAGTAAGGCTCCCATGTCTCCATGGCCTCTCGTGCTTTTTTGGTTTTTACAGTTTGTTCAGCATGGCCCTTTTGACGGAGGGCAAGCGAGACTTCTTTGTAGCGCTGATTTGCCCTTCCGGCTTGCTTGGTTGGCCAAAAAGGGCGTATGCGTTTTTTCCTGAATATATTCAGGAAAAAACGCATACGCCCTTTTTGGCCAAGGGCATCATTGTCAACGTTTTGCCGCTTTTCATGTCCTTTAAAGTCAAGTCGAATCTACCTCCTGAAATCTGTTTCCTGCAAATCTGCCTTGCTTTCAAATCCTCTTCGTTGCCTTCCCTCAATATGTTTGTGGACGAGAGTTCTCATTTATAACTCTGCACGTTTGTGAATTGCAGTGCCCCTGAGCTCCATTTGTCTACTCGCTTTTTTGGGAGCTGGCCGCAAAAGCGTAGGATTGCTTCAGGCCCTATTTTGGTTCTGGGGGGCAGGCTGAGCCTGTGGTTCATTCTTCTTCCTGATGGGAAAATGGAGTGACCTGTGCCTGTCCCAAAACCTAGGGCTAGTCTCTCATTGGTTCCCCGTCTTCCCGTTCATCCTCAGGACAAATTGCAACCTGTACGAAACAGGAGGTTAAAGGTGCTGATTCTCCAAGTAGGGAGATGGTTAGTCAAGCGGGTGGAATGGCGAACCCGAGCACAATGAGAGGAGAAATGAGGTGCGTTTTAGAAACATTTCCCTATCTCATGGCATACCATCTTCTGGGTTTCCCATGCATGTTTTGATGTAGGAAGATGCCCTTGTACCTGGAGATTTGAGACCCATGGGGTGGGTACCCCGCGGTGTTACTTTAAAGTATCTGCGTTTGCTCACCCAACCTCACCAATCCTCTCAGCCCCAAGAGTGTCCAGCCTTATGTCTCATCCAGCTGTGGGTCTAGATATGGTCAATCCAGGTTGCATCAGAGACCCTGAACGGATTTTGTAAGAATTTCTCTCTCCTTCACTGTCTTTGTTTTGTGGGTTTTTTAAAGTAATTTATGTTTAGAATGGGTCTTGGCTGCTTTTCCCTGCTGTGTTTATGCCGCTTTACACCCTCTTGATTCACTTGCAGAGAGATATCGATACATAGGTTTTCAGATTCTTACTAGTCAGATATATTCTTGTGCGGTGACTAGGGGGTGTTCAGTCCAGTTCACTGAGCAGGGAGTAGGCCTTGTCTATTACATATTTGGCTTATGGAGCGGTCTCTGAGCTAATTTCAAACCCTTGGTTTATGCATCACCCCACCTCACCTTTCCCGTTAAGCAGCCATAGTGTGTCTTCTAAAGGTGTGACTCCTTTCTGTTTTGTAATTCAGTTCAAGTGTAGCGATTTTGACATTCCCTCTATAAACGATATCTTAGGATAAGTGTCTTTTTCTGTGTGACTTATTTCACTTAGAATCATCGTCGCTAAATCCACTCATCATGCTGCTAACTAGCCTTATGACATTGATTTCATGGCTGAGTGATATTCCATTGTGCCAAGTACCACCATTTCTTTATCCATTTTTCTCTTTCCTGGGATATTGAAGGTGTACCGAAGTGGAGGTTCTTGGAAACAGAGCAGCCGTAAAGTTTGGGGTGCCTGTGTCTTGTTGATTTTTAGTTTTCCCAATTCATACGCCCATGAGTGGAAGTGCCCTATGCTCTCTAAGCTGTGTTTATTACTTGTTTCAGGACACACCGTACACTTCTCCAGAGTGCCTGTTGGCAATTTACATCCCGCCCCTCAGCGTAGCAAGGCTCCCATGTTTCCATGGCCTGTCCTGCTTTTCTGGTTTTTACACTTTTGTCAGCATGGCCCTTTTGACCGAGGGCAAGCGAGACTTCTTTGTAGCGCTGATTTGCCCTTCCAGCTTGCCTGGTTGGCCAAAAAGGGCGTATGCGTTTTTTCCTGAATATATTCAGGAAAAAACGCATACGCCCTTTTTGGCCAAGGGCATCATTGTCAACGTTTTCCGCTTTTCATGTGCTTTAAAGGCGAGTCGAATCTACCTCCTGAAATCTGTTTCCTGCAAATCTGCCTTGCTTTCAATTCCTCTTCGTTGCCTTCCCTCAATATATTTGTGGACGCGAGTTCTCATTTATAACTCTGCAGGTTTGTGAATTGCAGTGCCCCTGAGCTCCATTTGTCTACTCGCTTTTTTGGGAGCTGGCCACAAAAGCGCAGGATTGCTTCAGGCCCTATTCGGCTTCCAGGGGGCAGGCTGAGCCTGTGGTTCATTCTTCTTCCTGATGGGAAAATGGAGTGACCTGTGCCTGTCCAAACACCAAGGGCTATTCTCTCGTTGTTTCCCCGTCTTCCCGTTCATCCTGAGGACAAATTGCAACCTGTACGAAACAGGAGGTTTAAGGTGCTGATTCTCCAAGTAGGGAGATGGGTAGTCAAGCGGCTGGAATGGCGAACCCGACCACAAGGAGAGGAGAAATGAGGTGCGCTTTAGAAGCCTTTCCCGATCTCACGGCATACCATCTTCTGGGTTTCCCATGAATGTTTTGATGTAGGAAGATGCCCTTGTACCTGGAGATTTGAGACCCATGGGGTGTGTACCCCGCGGTGTTACTTTAAAGTATCTGCGTTCGCTCACCCAACCTCACCAATCCTCTCAGCCCCAAGAGTGTCCAGCCTTATGTCTCATCCAGCTGTGGGTCTAGATATGGTCGATCCAGGTGGCATAAGAGCCCCTGAACTGATTTTGTAAGAATTTCTCTGTCTTTCACTGTCTATGTTTTGTGGGTTTTTTAAAGTAATTTATGTTTAGAATGGGTCTTGGCCGCTTTTCCCTGCTGTGTTTATGCCGCTTTCCACCCTCTTGATTGACTTGCAGAGAGATATCGATACATAGGTTTTCAGATTCTTACTAGTCAGATATATTCTTGTGCGGTGACTAAGGGTTGTTGAGTCCAGTTCACTGAGCAGGGAGTAGTCCTGGTCTATTACATATTTGGCTTATGGAGCGGTCTCTGAGCTAATTTCAAACCCTTGTTTTATGCATCACCCCACCTCACGTTTCCCGTTAAGCAGCCATAGTGTGTCTTCTAAAGGTGTGCCTCTGTTCTGTTTTGTAATTCAGTTCAAGTGCAGCGATTTTGACATTCCCTCTATAACCGATATCTTAGGATAAGTGTCTTTTTCTGTGTGACTTATTTCACTTAGAATCATCGTCGCTAAATCCACTCATCATGCTGCTAACTAGCCTTATGACATTGATTTCATGGCTGAGTGATATTCCATTGTGCCAAGTACCACCATTTCTTTATCCATTTTTCTCTTTCCTGGGATATTGAAGGTGTACTGAAGTGGAGGTTCTTGGAAACAGAGCAGCCGTAAAGTTTGGGGTGCCTGTGTCTTGTTGATTTTTAGTTTTCCCAATTTATACACCCATGAGTGGAAGTGCCCTATGCTCTCTACGCTGTGTTTATTACTTGTTTCAGGACACACCGTACACTTCTCCAGAGTGCCTGTTGGCAATTTACATCCCGCCCATCAGCATAGCAATGCTCCCATGTCTCCATGGCCTGACCTGCTTTTCTGGTTTTTACACTTTTTTCAGCATGGCCCTTTTGACCGAGGGCAAGCGAGACTTCTTTGTAGCGCTGATTTGCCATTCAGGCTTGCTTGGTTGGCCAAAAAGGGCGTATGCGTTTTTTCCTGAATATATTCAGGAAAAAACGCATACGCCCTTATTGCCAAGGGCATCATTGTCAACGTTTGCCGCTTTTCATGTGCTTTAAAGGCGAGTCCAATCTACCTCCTGAAATCTGTTTCATGCAAATCTGCCTTGCTTTCAAATCCTCTTCGTTGCCTTCCCTCAATATATTTGTGGACGAGAGTTCTCATTTATAACTCTGCACGTTTGTGAATTGCAGTGCCCCTGAGCTCCATTTGTCTACTCGCTTTTTTGGGAGCTGGCCGCAAAAGCGCTGGATTGCTTCAGGCCCTATTTTCGTTCTGGGGGGCAGGCTGATCCTGTGGTTCATTCTTCCTGATGGGAAAATGGAGTGACCTGTGCCTGTCCCAAAACCTAGGGCTAGTCTCTCATTGGTTCCCCGTCTTCCCGTTCATCCTCAGGACAAATTGCAACCTGTACAAAACAGGAGGTTAAAGGTGCTGATTCTCCAATTAGGGGGGTGGTTAGTCAAGCGGCTGGAATGGCGAACCCGAGCACAAGGAGACGAGAAATGAGGTGCGTTTTAGAAGCCTTTCCCGATCTCACGGCATACCATCTTCTGGGTTTCCCATGCATGTGTTGATGTAGGAAGATGCCCTTGTACCTGGAGATTTGAGACCCATGGGGTGGGTACCGCGCGGTGTTACTTTAAAGTATCTGCGTTTGCTCACCAAACCTCACCAATCCTCTCAGCCCCAAGAGTGTCCAGCCTTATGTCTCATCCAGCTGTGGGTCTAGATATGTTCAATCCAGGTTGCATCAGAGACGCTGAACGGATTTTGTAAGAATTTCTCTCTCTTTCACTGTCTTTGTTTTGTGGGTTATTTAAAGTAATTTATGTTTAGAATGGGGTTTGGCTGCTTTTCCCTGCTGTGTTTATGCCGCTTTACAAACTCTTGATTCACTTGCAGAGAGATATCAATACATAGGTTTTCAGATTCTTACTAGTCAGATATATTCTTGTGTGGTGACTAGGGGGTGTTAAGTCCAGTTCACTGAGCAGGGCGTAGGCCTTGTCTATTACATATTTGTCTTATGGAGCGGTTTCTGAGCTAATTTCAAACCCTTGTTTTATGCATCACCCCGGCTGACCTTTGCCGTTAACCAGCCATAGTGTGTCTTCTAAAGGTGTGACTCTGTTCTGTTTTGTAATTCAGTTCAAGTGTAGCGATTTTGACATTCCCTCTATAACCGATATCTTAGGATAAGTGTCTTTTTCTGTGTGACTTATTTCACTTAGAATCATCGTCGCTAAATCCACTCATCATGCTGCTAACTAGCCTTATGACATTGATTTCATGGCTGAGTGATATTCCATTGTGCCAAGTACCAACATTTCTTTATCCATTTTTCTCTTTCCTGGGATATTGAAGGTGTACCGAAGTGGAGGTTCTTGGAAACAGAGCAGCCGTAAAGTTTGGGTTGCCTGTGTCTTGTTGATTTTTAGTTTTCCCAATTTATACGCCCATGAGTGGAAGTGCCCTATGCTCTCTAAGCTGTGTTTATTACTTGTTTCAGGACACACCGTACACTTCTCCAGAGTGCCTGTTGGCAATTTACATCCCGCCCATCAGCGTAGCAAGGCTCCCATGTCTCCATGGCCTGTCCTGGTTTTCTGGTTTTTATGCTTATTTCAGCATGGCCCTTTTGACCGAGGGCAAGCGAGACTTCTTTGTAGCGCTGATTTGCCCTTCCGGCTTGCTTGGTTGGCCAAAAAGGGCGTATGCGTTTTTTCCTGAATATATTCAGGAAAAAACGCATACGCCCTTTTTGGCCAAGGGCATCATTGTCAACGTTTTGCCGCTTTTCATGTGCTTTAAAGGCGAGTCGAATCTACCTCCTGAAATCTGTTTCCTGCAAATCTGCCTTGCTGTCAAATCCTCTTCGTTGCCTTCCCTCAATATATTTGTGGACAAAAGTTATCATTTATAACTCTGCACGTTTGTGAATTGCAGTGCCCCTGAGCTCCATTTGTCTACTCGCTTTTTTGGCAGCTGGCCGCAAAAGCACAGGATTGCTTCAGGCCCTATTTTGGTTCTGGGGGGCAGGCTGAGCCTGTGGTTCATTCTTCTTCCTGATGGGAAAATGGAGTGACCTGTGCCTGTCCCAACACCTATGGCTAGTCTCTCGTTGGTTGCCCGTCTTCCCGTTCATCCTCAGGACAAATTGCAACCTGTACGAAACAGGAGGTTAAAGGTGCTGATTCTCCAAGTAGGGAGATGGTTAGTCAAGCGGGTGGAATGGCGAACCCGAGCACAATGAGAGGAGAAATGAGGTGCGTTTTAGAAACATTTCCCTATCTCATGGCATACCATCTTCTGGGTTTCCCATGCATGTTTTGATGTAGGAAGATGCCCTTGTACCTGGAGATTTGAGACCCATGGGGTGGGTACCCCGCGGTGTTACTTTAAAGTATCTGCGTTTGCTCACCCAACCTCACCAATCCTCTCAGCCCCAAGAGTGTCCAGCCTTATGTCTCATCCAGCTGTGGGTCTAGATATGGTCAATCCAGGTTGCATCAGAGACCCTGAACGGATTTTGTAAGAATTTCTCTCTCCTTCACTGTCTTTGTTTTGTGGGTTTTTTAAAGTAATTTATGTTTAGAATGGGTCTTGGCTGCTTTTCCCTGCTGTGTTTATGCCGCTTTACACCCTCTTGATTCACTTGCAGAGAGATATCGATACATAGGTTTTCAGATTCTTACTAGTCAGATATATTCTTGTGCGGTGACTAGGGGGTGTTCAGTCCAGTTCACTGAGCAGGGAGTAGGCCTTGTCTATTACATATTTGGCTTATGGAGCGGTCTCTGAGCTAATTTCAAACCCTTGGTTTATGCATCACCCCACCTCACCTTTCCCGTTAAGCAGCCATAGTGTGTCTTCTAAAGGTGTGACTCCTTTCTGTTTTGTAATTCAGTTCAAGTGTAGCGATTTTGACATTCCCTCTATAAACGATATCTTAGGATAAGTGTCTTTTTCTGTGTGACTTATTTCACTTAGAATCATCGTCGCTAAATCCACTCATCATGCTGCTAACTAGCCTTATGACATTGATTTCATGGCTGAGTGATATTCCATTGTGCCAAGTACCACCATTTCTTTATCCATTTTTCTCTTTCCTGGGATATTGAAGGTGTACCGAAGTGGAGGTTCTTGGAAACAGAGCAGCCGTAAAGTTTGGGGTGCCTGTGTCTTGTTGATTTTTAGTTTTCCCAATTCATACGCCCATGAGTGGAAGTGCCCTATGCTCTCTAAGCTGTGTTTATTACTTGTTTCAGGACACACCGTACACTTCTCCAGAGTGCCTGTTGGCAATTTACATCCCGCCCCTCAGCGTAGCAAGGCTCCCATGTTTCCATGGCCTGTCCTGCTTTTCTGGTTTTTACACTTTTGTCAGCATGGCCCTTTTGACCGAGGGCAAGCGAGACTTCTTTGTAGCGCTGATTTGCCCTTCCAGCTTGCCTGGTTGGCCAAAAAGGGCGTATGCGTTTTTTCCTGAATATATTCAGGAAAAAACGCATACGCCCTTTTTGGCCAAGGGCATCATTGTCAACGTTTTCCGCTTTTCATGTGCTTTAAAGGCGAGTCGAATCTACCTCCTGAAATCTGTTTCCTGCAAATCTGCCTTGCTTTCAATTCCTCTTCGTTGCCTTCCCTCAATATATTTGTGGACGCGAGTTCTCATTTATAACTCTGCAGGTTTGTGAATTGCAGTGCCCCTGAGCTCCATTTGTCTACTCGCTTTTTTGGGAGCTGGCCACAAAAGCGCAGGATTGCTTCAGGCCCTATTCGGCTTCCAGGGGGCAGGCTGAGCCTGTGGTTCATTCTTCTTCCTGATGGGAAAATGGAGTGACCTGTGCCTGTCCAAACACCAAGGGCTATTCTCTCGTTGTTTCCCCGTCTTCCCGTTCATCCTGAGGACAAATTGCAACCTGTACGAAACAGGAGGTTTAAGGTGCTGATTCTCCAAGTAGGGAGATGGGTAGTCAAGCGGCTGGAATGGCGAACCCGACCACAAGGAGAGGAGAAATGAGGTGCGCTTTAGAAGCCTTTCCCGATCTCACGGCATACCATCTTCTGGGTTTCCCATGAATGTTTTGATGTAGGAAGATGCCCTTGTACCTGGAGATTTGAGACCCATGGGGTGTGTACCCCGCGGTGTTACTTTAAAGTATCTGCGTTCGCTCACCCAACCTCACCAATCCTCTCAGCCCCAAGAGTGTCCAGCCTTATGTCTCATCCAGCTGTGGGTCTAGATATGGTCGATCCAGGTGGCATAAGAGCCCCTGAACTGATTTTGTAAGAATTTCTCTGTCTTTCACTGTCTATGTTTTGTGGGTTTTTTAAAGTAATTTATGTTTAGAATGGGTCTTGGCCGCTTTTCCCTGCTGTGTTTATGCCGCTTTCCACCCTCTTGATTGACTTGCAGAGAGATATCGATACATAGGTTTTCAGATTCTTACTAGTCAGATATATTCTTGTGCGGTGACTAAGGGTTGTTGAGTCCAGTTCACTGAGCAGGGAGTAGTCCTGGTCTATTACATATTTGGCTTATGGAGCGGTCTCTGAGCTAATTTCAAACCCTTGTTTTATGCATCACCCCACCTCACGTTTCCCGTTAAGCAGCCATAGTGTGTCTTCTAAAGGTGTGCCTCTGTTCTGTTTTGTAATTCAGTTCAAGTGCAGCGATTTTGACATTCCCTCTATAACCGATATCTTAGGATAAGTGTCTTTTTCTGTGTGACTTATTTCACTTAGAATCATCGTCGCTAAATCCACTCATCATGCTGCTAACTAGCCTTATGACATTGATTTCATGGCTGAGTGATATTCCATTGTGCCAAGTACCACCATTTCTTTATCCATTTTTCTCTTTCCTGGGATATTGAAGGTGTACTGAAGTGGAGGTTCTTGGAAACAGAGCAGCCGTAAAGTTTGGGGTGCCTGTGTCTTGTTGATTTTTAGTTTTCCCAATTTATACACCCATGAGTGGAAGTGCCCTATGCTCTCTACGCTGTGTTTATTACTTGTTTCAGGACACACCGTACACTTCTCCAGAGTGCCTGTTGGCAATTTACATCCCGCCCATCAGCATAGCAATGCTCCCATGTCTCCATGGCCTGACCTGCTTTTCTGGTTTTTACACTTTTTTCAGCATGGCCCTTTTGACCGAGGGCAAGCGAGACTTCTTTGTAGCGCTGATTTGCCATTCAGGCTTGCTTGGTTGGCCAAAAAGGGCGTATGCGTTTTTTCCTGAATATATTCAGGAAAAAACGCATACGCCCTTATTGCCAAGGGCATCATTGTCAACGTTTGCCGCTTTTCATGTGCTTTAAAGGCGAGTCCAATCTACCTCCTGAAATCTGTTTCATGCAAATCTGCCTTGCTTTCAAATCCTCTTCGTTGCCTTCCCTCAATATATTTGTGGACGAGAGTTCTCATTTATAACTCTGCACGTTTGTGAATTGCAGTGCCCCTGAGCTCCATTTGTCTACTCGCTTTTTTGGGAGCTGGCCGCAAAAGCGCTGGATTGCTTCAGGCCCTATTTTCGTTCTGGGGGGCAGGCTGATCCTGTGGTTCATTCTTCCTGATGGGAAAATGGAGTGACCTGTGCCTGTCCCAAAACCTAGGGCTAGTCTCTCATTGGTTCCCCGTCTTCCCGTTCATCCTCAGGACAAATTGCAACCTGTACAAAACAGGAGGTTAAAGGTGCTGATTCTCCAATTAGGGGGGTGGTTAGTCAAGCGGCTGGAATGGCGAACCCGAGCACAAGGAGACGAGAAATGAGGTGCGTTTTAGAAGCCTTTCCCGATCTCACGGCATACCATCTTCTGGGTTTCCCATGCATGTGTTGATGTAGGAAGATGCCCTTGTACCTGGAGATTTGAGACCCATGGGGTGGGTACCGCGCGGTGTTACTTTAAAGTATCTGCGTTTGCTCACCAAACCTCACCAATCCTCTCAGCCCCAAGAGTGTCCAGCCTTATGTCTCATCCAGCTGTGGGTCTAGATATGTTCAATCCAGGTTGCATCAGAGACGCTGAACGGATTTTGTAAGAATTTCTCTCTCTTTCACTGTCTTTGTTTTGTGGGTTATTTAAAGTAATTTATGTTTAGAATGGGGTTTGGCTGCTTTTCCCTGCTGTGTTTATGCCGCTTTACAAACTCTTGATTCACTTGCAGAGAGATATCAATACATAGGTTTTCAGATTCTTACTAGTCAGATATATTCTTGTGTGGTGACTAGGGGGTGTTAAGTCCAGTTCACTGAGCAGGGCGTAGGCCTTGTCTATTACATATTTGTCTTATGGAGCGGTTTCTGAGCTAATTTCAAACCCTTGTTTTATGCATCACCCCGGCTGACCTTTGCCGTTAACCAGCCATAGTGTGTCTTCTAAAGGTGTGACTCTGTTCTGTTTTGTAATTCAGTTCAAGTGTAGCGATTTTGACATTCCCTCTATAACCGATATCTTAGGATAAGTGTCTTTTTCTGTGTGACTTATTTCACTTAGAATCATCGTCGCTAAATCCACTCATCATGCTGCTAACTAGCCTTATGACATTGATTTCATGGCTGAGTGATATTCCATTGTGCCAAGTACCAACATTTCTTTATCCATTTTTCTCTTTCCTGGGATATTGAAGGTGTACCGAAGTGGAGGTTCTTGGAAACAGAGCAGCCGTAAAGTTTGGGTTGCCTGTGTCTTGTTGATTTTTAGTTTTCCCAATTTATACGCCCATGAGTGGAAGTGCCCTATGCTCTCTAAGCTGTGTTTATTACTTGTTTCAGGACACACCGTACACTTCTCCAGAGTGCCTGTTGGCAATTTACATCCCGCCCATCAGCGTAGCAAGGCTCCCATGTCTCCATGGCCTGTCCTGGTTTTCTGGTTTTTATGCTTATTTCAGCATGGCCCTTTTGACCGAGGGCAAGCGAGACTTCTTTGTAGCGCTGATTTGCCCTTCCGGCTTGCTTGGTTGGCCAAAAAGGGCGTATGCGTTTTTTCCTGAATATATTCAGGAAAAAACGCATACGCCCTTTTTGGCCAAGGGCATCATTGTCAACGTTTTGCCGCTTTTCATGTGCTTTAAAGGCGAGTCGAATCTACCTCCTGAAATCTGTTTCCTGCAAATCTGCCTTGCTGTCAAATCCTCTTCGTTGCCTTCCCTCAATATATTTGTGGACAAAAGTTATCATTTATAACTCTGCACGTTTGTGAATTGCAGTGCCCCTGAGCTCCATTTGTCTACTCGCTTTTTTGGCAGCTGGCCGCAAAAGCACAGGATTGCTTCAGGCCCTATTTTGGTTCTGGGGGGCAGGCTGAGCCTGTGGTTCATTCTTCTTCCTGATGGGAAAATGGAGTGACCTGTGCCTGTCCCAACACCTATGGCTAGTCTCTCGTTGGTTGCCCGTCTTCCCGTTCATCCTCAGGACAAATTGCAACCTGTACGAAACAGGAGGTTAAAGGTGCTGATTCTCCAAGTAGGGAGATGGTTAGTCAAGCGGGTGGAATGGCGAACCCGAGCACAATGAGAGGAGAAATGAGGTGCGTTTTAGAAACATTTCCCTATCTCATGGCATACCATCTTCTGGGTTTCCCATGCATGTTTTGATGTAGGAAGATGCCCTTGTACCTGGAGATTTGAGACCCATGGGGTGGGTACCCCGCGGTGTTACTTTAAAGTATCTGCGTTTGCTCACCCAACCTCACCAATCCTCTCAGCCCCAAGAGTGTCCAGCCTTATGTCTCATCCAGCTGTGGGTCTAGATATGGTCAATCCAGGTTGCATCAGAGACCCTGAACGGATTTTGTAAGAATTTCTCTCTCCTTCACTGTCTTTGTTTTGTGGGTTTTTTAAAGTAATTTATGTTTAGAATGGGTCTTGGCTGCTTTTCCCTGCTGTGTTTATGCCGCTTTACACCCTCTTGATTCACTTGCAGAGAGATATCGATACATAGGTTTTCAGATTCTTACTAGTCAGATATATTCTTGTGCGGTGACTAGGGGGTGTTCAGTCCAGTTCACTGAGCAGGGAGTAGGCCTTGTCTATTACATATTTGGCTTATGGAGCGGTCTCTGAGCTAATTTCAAACCCTTGGTTTATGCATCACCCCACCTCACCTTTCCCGTTAAGCAGCCATAGTGTGTCTTCTAAAGGTGTGACTCCTTTCTGTTTTGTAATTCAGTTCAAGTGTAGCGATTTTGACATTCCCTCTATAAACGATATCTTAGGATAAGTGTCTTTTTCTGTGTGACTTATTTCACTTAGAATCATCGTCGCTAAATCCACTCATCATGCTGCTAACTAGCCTTATGACATTGATTTCATGGCTGAGTGATATTCCATTGTGCCAAGTACCACCATTTCTTTATCCATTTTTCTCTTTCCTGGGATATTGAAGGTGTACCGAAGTGGAGGTTCTTGGAAACAGAGCAGCCGTAAAGTTTGGGGTGCCTGTGTCTTGTTGATTTTTAGTTTTCCCAATTCATACGCCCATGAGTGGAAGTGCCCTATGCTCTCTAAGCTGTGTTTATTACTTGTTTCAGGACACACCGTACACTTCTCCAGAGTGCCTGTTGGCAATTTACATCCCGCCCCTCAGCGTAGCAAGGCTCCCATGTTTCCATGTCCTGTCCTGCTTTTCTGGTTTTTACACTTTTGTCAGCATGGCCCTTTTGACCGAGGGCAAGCGAGACTTCTTTGTAGCGCTGATTTGCCCTTCCAGCTTGCCTGGTTGGCCAAAAAGGGCGTATGCGTTTTTTCCTGAATATATTCAGGAAAAAACGCATACGCCCTTTTTGGCCAAGGGCATCATTGTCAACGTTTTCCGCTTTTCATGTGCTTTAAAGGCGAGTCGAATCTACCTCCTGAAATCTGTTTCCTGCAAATCTGCCTTGCTTTCAATTCCTCTTCGTTGCCTTCCCTCAATATATTTGTGGACGCGAGTTCTCATTTATAACTCTGCAGGTTTGTGAATTGCAGTGCCCCTGAGCTCCATTTGTCTACTCGCTTTTTTGGGAGCTGGCCACAAAAGCGCAGGATTGCTTCAGGCCCTATTCGGCTTCCAGGGGGCAGGCTGAGCCTGTGGTTCATTCTTCTTCCTGATGGGAAAATGGAGTGACCTGTGCCTGTCCAAACACCAAGGGCTATTCTCTCGTTGTTTCCCCGTCTTCCCGTTCATCCTGAGGACAAATTGCAACCTGTACGAAACAGGAGGTTTAAGGTGCTGATTCTCCAAGTAGGGAGATGGGTAGTCAAGCGGCTGGAATGGCGAACCCGACCACAAGGAGAGGAGAAATGAGGTGCGCTTTAGAAGCCTTTCCCGATCTCACGGCATACCATCTTCTGGGTTTCCCATGAATGTTTTGATGTAGGAAGATGCCCTTGTACCTGGAGATTTGAGACCCATGGGGTGTGTACCCCGCGGTGTTACTTTAAAGTATCTGCGTTCGCTCACCCAACCTCACCAATCCTCTCAGCCCCAAGAGTGTCCAGCCTTATGTCTCATCCAGCTGTGGGTCTAGATATGGTCGATCCAGGTGGCATAAGAGCCCCTGAACTGATTTTGTAAGAATTTCTCTGTCTTTCACTGTCTATGTTTTGTGGGTTTTTTAAAGTAATTTATGTTTAGAATGGGTCTTGGCCGCTTTTCCCTGCTGTGTTTATGCCGCTTTCCACCCTCTTGATTGACTTGCAGAGAGATATCGATACATAGGTTTTCAGATTCTTACTAGTCAGATATATTCTTGTGCGGTGACTAAGGGTTGTTGAGTCCAGTTCACTGAGCAGGGAGTAGTCCTGGTCTATTACATATTTGGCTTATGGAGCGGTCTCTGAGCTAATTTCAAACCCTTGTTTTATGCATCACCCCACCTCACGTTTCCCGTTAAGCAGCCATAGTGTGTCTTCTAAAGGTGTGCCTCTGTTCTGTTTTGTAATTCAGTTCAAGTGCAGCGATTTTGACATTCCCTCTATAACCGATATCTTAGGATAAGTGTCTTTTTCTGTGTGACTTATTTCACTTAGAATCATCGTCGCTAAATCCACTCATCATGCTGCTAACTAGCCTTATGACATTGATTTCATGGCTGAGTGATATTCCATTGTGCCAAGTACCACCATTTCTTTATCCATTTTTCTCTTTCCTGGGATATTGAAGGTGTACTGAAGTGGAGGTTCTTGGAAACAGAGCAGCCGTAAAGTTTGGGGTGCCTGTGTCTTGTTGATTTTTAGTTTTCCCAATTTATACACCCATGAGTGGAAGTGCCCTATGCTCTCTACGCTGTGTTTATTACTTGTTTCAGGACACACCGTACACTTCTCCAGAGTGCCTGTTGGCAATTTACATCCCGCCCATCAGCATAGCAATGCTCCCATGTCTCCATGGCCTGACCTGCTTTTCTGGTTTTTACACTTTTTTCAGCATGGCCCTTTTGACCGAGGGCAAGCGAGACTTCTTTGTAGCGCTGATTTGCCATTCAGGCTTGCTTGGTTGGCCAAAAAGGGCGTATGCGTTTTTTCCTGAATATATTCAGGAAAAAACGCATACGCCCTTATTGCCAAGGGCATCATTGTCAACGTTTGCCGCTTTTCATGTGCTTTAAAGGCGAGTCCAATCTACCTCCTGAAATCTGTTTCATGCAAATCTGCCTTGCTTTCAAATCCTCTTCGTTGCCTTCCCTCAATATATTTGTGGACGAGAGTTCTCATTTATAACTCTGCACGTTTGTGAATTGCAGTGCCCCTGAGCTCCATTTGTCTACTCGCTTTTTTGGGAGCTGGCCGCAAAAGCGCTGGATTGCTTCAGGCCCTATTTTCGTTCTGGGGGGCAGGCTGATCCTGTGGTTCATTCTTCCTGATGGGAAAATGGAGTGACCTGTGCCTGTCCCAAAACCTAGGGCTAGTCTCTCATTGGTTCCCCGTCTTCCCGTTCATCCTCAGGACAAATTGCAACCTGTACAAAACAGGAGGTTAAAGGTGCTGATTCTCCAAGTAGGGGGGTGGTTAGTCAAGCGGCTGGAATGGCGAACCCGAGCACAAGGAGACGAGAAATGAGGTGCGTTTTAGAAGCCTTTCCCGATCTCACGGCATACCATCTTCTGGGTTTCCCATGCATGTGTTGATGTAGGAAGATGCCCTTGTACCTGGAGATTTGAGACCCATGGGGTGGGTACCGCGCGGTGTTACTTTAAAGTATCTGCGTTTGCTCACCAAACCTCACCAATCCTCTCAGCCCCAAGAGTGTCCAGCCTTATGTCTCATCCAGCTGTGGGTCTAGATATGTTCAATCCAGGTTGCATCAGAGACGCTGAACGGATTTTGTAAGAATTTCTCTCTCTTTCACTGTCTTTGTTTTGTGGGTTATTTAAAGTAATTTATGTTTAGAATGGGGTTTGGCTGCTTTTCCCTGCTGTGTTTATGCCGCTTTACAAACTCTTGATTCACTTGCAGAGAGATATCAATACATAGGTTTTCAGATTCTTACTAGTCAGATATATTCTTGTGTGGTGACTAGGGGGTGTTAAGTCCAGTTCACTGAGCAGGGCGTAGGCCTTGTCTATTACATATTTGTCTTATGGAGCGGTTTCTGAGCTAATTTCAAACCCTTGTTTTATGCATCACCCCGGCTGACCTTTGCCGTTAACCAGCCATAGTGTGTCTTCTAAAGGTGTGACTCTGTTCTGTTTTGTAATTCAGTTCAAGTGTAGCGATTTTGACATTCCCTCTATAACCGATATCTTAGGATAAGTGTCGTTTTCTGTGTGACTTATTTCACTTAGAATCATCGTCGCTAAATCCACTCATCATGCTGCTAACTAGCCTTATGACATTGATTTCATGGCTGAGTGATATTCCATTGTGCCAAGTACCAACATTTCTTTATCCATTTTTCTCTTTCCTGGGATATTGAAGGTGTACCGAAGTGGAGGTTCTTGGAAACAGAGCAGCCGTAAAGTTTGGGTTGCCTGTGTCTTGTTGATTTTTAGTTTTCCCAATTTATACGCCCATGAGTGGAAGTGCCCTATGCTCTCTAAGCTGTGTTTATTACTTGTTTCAGGACACACCGTACACTTCTCCAGAGTGCCTGTTGGCAATTTACATCCCGCCCATCAGCGTAGCAAGGCTCCCATGTCTCCATGGCCTGTCCTGGTTTTCTGGTTTTTACGCTTATTTCAGCATGGCCCTTTTGACCGAGGGCAAGCGAGACTTCTTTGTAGCGCTGATTTGCCCTTCCGGCTTGCTTGGTTGGCCAAAAAGGGCGTATGCGTTTTTTCCTGAATATATTCAGGAAAAAACGCATACGCCCTTTTTGGCCAAGGGCATCATTGTCAACGTTTTGCCGCTTTTCATGTGCTTTAAAGGCGAGTCGAATCTACCTCCTGAAATCTGTTTCCTGCAAATCTGCCTTGCTTTCAAATCCTCTTCGTTGCCTTCCCTCAATATATTTGTGGACAAAAGTTATCATTTATAACTCTGCACGTTTGTGAATTGCAGTGCCCCTGAGCTCCATTTGTCTACTCGCTTTTTTGGGAGCTGGCCGCAAAAGCACAGGATTGCTTCAGGCCCTATTTTGGTTCTGGGGGGCAGGCTGAGCCTGTGGTTCATTCTTCTTCCTGATGGGAAAATGGAGTGACCTGTGCCTGTCCCAACACCTATGGCTAGTCTCTCGTTGGTTGCCCGTCTTCCCGTTCATCCTCAGGACAAATTGCAACCTGTACGAAACAGGAGGTTAAAGGTGCTGATTCTCCAAGTAGGGAGATGGTTAGTCAAGCGGGTGGAATGGCGAACCCGAGCACAATGAGAGGAGAAATGAGGTGCGTTTTAGAAACATTTCCCTATCTCATGGCATACCATCTTCTGGGTTTCCCATGCATGTTTTGATGTAGGAAGATGCCCTTGTACCTGGAGATTTGAGACCCATGGGGTGGGTACCCCGCGGTGTTACTTTAAAGTATCTGCGTTTGCTCACCCAACCTCACCAATCCTCTCAGCCCCAAGAGTGTCCAGCCTTATGTCTCATCCAGCTGTGGTCTAGATATGGTCAATCCAGGTTGCATCAGAGACCCTGAACGGATTTTGTAAGAATTTCTCTCTCTTTCACTGTCTTTGTTTTGTGGGTTTTTTAAAGTAATTTATGTTTAGAATGGGTCTTGGCTGCTTTTCCCTGCTGTGTTTATGCCGCTTTACACCCTCTTGATTCACTTGCAGAGAGATATCGATACATAGGTTTTCAGATTCTTACTAGTCAGATATATTCTTGTGCGGTGACTAGGGGGTGTTCAGTCCAGTTCACTGAGCAGGGAGTAGGCCTTGTCTATTACATATTTGGCTTATGGAGCGGTCTCTGAGCTAATTTCAAACCCTTGGTTTATGCATCACCCCACCTCACCTTTCCCGTTAAGCAGCCATAGTGTGTCTTCTAAAGGTGTGACTCCTTTCTGTTTTGTAATTCAGTTCAAGTGTAGCGATTTTGACATTCCCTCTATAAACGATATCTTAGGATAAGTGTCTTTTTCTGTGTGACTTATTTCACTTAGAATCATCGTCGCTAAATCCACTCATCATGCTGCTAACTAGCCTTATGACATTGATTTCATGGCTGAGTGATATTCCATTGTGCCAAGTACCACCATTTCTTTATCCATTTTTCTCTTTCCTGGGATATTGAAGGTGTACCGAAGTGGAGGTTCTTGGAAACAGAGCAGCCGTAAAGTTTGGGGTGCCTGTGTCTTGTTGATTTTTAGTTTTCCCAATTCATACGCCCATGAGTGGAAGTGCCCTATGCTCTCTAAGCTGTGTTTATTACTTGTTTCAGGACACACCGTACACTTCTCCAGAGTGCCTGTTGGCAATTTACATCCCGCCCCTCAGCGTAGCAAGGCTCCCATGTTTCCATGGCCTGTCCTGCTTTTCTGGTTTTTACACTTTTGTCAGCATGGCCCTTTTGACCGAGGGCAAGCGAGACTTCTTTGTAGCGCTGATTTGCCCTTCCAGCTTGCCTGGTTGGCCAAAAAGGGCGTATGCGTTTTTTCCTGAATATATTCAGGAAAAAACGCATACGCCCTTTTTGGCCAAGGGCATCATTGTCAACGTTTTCCGCTTTTCATGTGCTTTAAAGGCGAGTCGAATCTACCTCCTGAAATCTGTTTCCTGCAAATCTGCCTTGCTTTCAAATCCTCTTCGTTGCCTTCCCTCAATATATTTGTTGACTCGAGTTCTCATTTATAACTCTGCAGGTTTGTGAATTGCAGTGCCCCTGAGCTCCATTTGTCTACTCGCTTTTTTGGGAGCTGGCCACAAAAGCGCAGAATTGCTTCAGGCCCTATTCGGCTTCCAGGGGGCAGGCTGAGCCTGTGGTTCATTCTTCTTCCTGATGGGAAAATGGAGTGACCTGTGCCTGTCCCAACACCTAGGGCTACTCTCTCGTTGGTTCCCCGTCTTCCCATTCATCCTCAGGACAATTTACAACCTATACGAAACAGGAGGTTAAAGGTGCTGATTTTCCAATTAGGGAGATGGTTAGTCAAGCGTCTGGAATGACGAACCCGAACACAAGGAGAGGAGAAATGAGGTGCGTTTTAGAAACCTTTCCCGATCTCATGGCATACCATCTTCTGGGTTTCCCATGCATGTTTTGTTTTAGGAAGATGCCCTTGTACCTGGAGATTTGAGACCCATGGGGTGGGTACCCCGTGGTGTTACTTTAAAGTATCTGCGTTTGCTCACCCAACCTCACCAATCCTCTCAGCCCCAAGAGGACCAGGCTTATGTCTCATCCAGCTGTGGGTCTAGATATGGTCAATCCTGGTTGCATCAGAGACCCTGAACGGATTTTGTAAGAATTTCTCTCTCTTTCACTGTCTTCGTTTTGTGGGTTTTTTTAAGTAATTTATGTTTAGAATGGGGCTGGGCTGCTTTTCCCTGCTGTGTTTATGCCGCTTTACACCCTCTTGATTCTCTTGCAGAGAGATATCGATACATAGGTTTTCAGATTCTTACTAGTCAGATATATTCTTGTGCGGTGACTAGGGGGTGTTGAGTCCAGTTCACTGAGCAGGTAGTAGGCCTTCTGTATTACATATTTGGCTTATGGAGTGGTCTCAGAGCTAATTTCAAACCCTTGTTCTATGCATCACCCCACCTCACCTTTCCCGTTAAGCAGCCATAGTGTGTCTTCTAATGGTGTGACTCTGTTCTGTTTTGTAATTCAGTTCAAGTGTTGCGATTTTGACACTCCCTCTATAAGCGATATCTTAGGATAAGTGTCTTTTTCTGTGTGACTTATTTCACTTAGAATCATCGTATCTAAATCCACTCATCATGCTGCTAACTAGCCTTATGACATTGATTTCATGGCTGAGTGATATTCCATTGTGCACGTACCACCATTTCTTTATCCATTTTTCTCTTTCTGAGATATTGAAGGTGTACCGAAGTGGAGGTTCTTGGAAACAGAGCAGCCGTAAAGGTTGAGGTGCTTGTGTCTTGTTGATTTTTAGTTTTCCCAATTTATACGCCCATGAGTGGAAGTGCCCTATGCTCTCTAAGCTGTGTTTATTACTTGTTTCAGGACACACCGTACACTTCTCCAGAGTGCCTGTTGGCAATTTACATCCCGCCCATCAGCGTAGCAAGGCTCCCATGTCTCCATGGCCTGTCCTGCTTTTCTGGTTTTTACTTTTTGTTCAGCATGGCCCTTTTGACCGAGGGCAAGCGAGACTTCTTTGTAGCGCTGATTTGCCCTTCCGGCTTGCTTGGTTGGCCAAAAAGGGCGTATGCGTTTTTTCCTGAATATATTCAGGAAAAAACGCATACGCCCTTTTTGGCCAAGGGCATCATTGTCAACGTTTTGCCGCTTTTCATGTGCTTTAAAGGCGAGTCGAATCTACCTCCTGAAATCTGTTTCCTGCAAATCTGCCTTGCTTTCAAATCCTCTTCGTTGCCTTCCCTCAATATATTTGTGGACGAGAGTTCTCATTTATAACTCTGCACGTTTGTGAATTGCAGTGCCCCTGAGCTCCATTTGTCTCCTCGCTTTTTTGGGAGCTGGCCGCAAAAGCGCAGGATTGCTTCAGGCCCTATTTTGGTTCTGGGGGGCAGGCTGAGCCTGTGGTTCATTCTTCTTCCTGATGGGAAAATGGAGTGACCTATGCCTGTCCCAACACCTAGTGCTCGTCTCTCGTTGGTTCCGCGTCTTCCCGTTCATCCTCAGGACAAATTGCAACCTGTACAATCAGGAGGTTAAAGGTGCTGATTCTCCAAGTAGGCAGATGGTTAGTCAAGCGGCTGGAATGGCGAACCCGAGCACAAGGAGAGGAGAAATGAGGTGCGTTTTAGAAACCTTTCCCGATCTCACGGCATACCATCTTCTGGGTTTCCCATGCATGTTTTGATGTAGGAAGATTCCCTTGTACCTGGAGATTTGAGACCCATGGGGTGTGTTCCCCGCAGTGTTACTTTAAAGTATCTGCGTTTGCTCACCCAACCTCACCAATCCTCTCAGCCCCAAGAGTGTCCAGCCTTATGTCTCATCCAGCTGTGGGTCTAGATATGGTCAATCCAGGTTGCGTCAGAGACCCTGAACGGATTTTGTAAGAATTTCTCTCTCTTTCCCTGTCTTTGCCTTCTGGGTTTTTTAAAGTAATGTATGTTTAGAATGGGGTTTGGCTGCTTTTCCCTGCTGTGTTTATGCCGCTTTACACCCTCTTGATTCACTTGCAGAGAGATATCGATACATAGGTTTTCAGATTCATACTAGTCAGATATATTCTTGTGCGGTGACTAGGGGGTGTTGAGTCCAGTTCACTGAGCAGGGAGTAGGCCTTGTCTATTACATATTTGGCTTATGGAGCGGTGTCTGAGCTAATTTCAAACCCTTGTTTTATGCATCACCCCACCTCACCTTTCCCGTTAAGCAGCCATAGTGTGTCTTCTAAATTTGTGACTCTGTTCTGTTTTGTAATTCAGTTCAAGTGTAGCGATTTTGACATTCCCTCTATAAGCGATATCTTAGGATAAGTGTCTTTTTCTGTGTGACTTATTTCACTTAGAATCATCGTACCTAAATCCACACATCATGCTGCTAACTAGCCTTATGACATTGATTTCATGGCTGAGTGATATTCCATTGTGCCAAGTACCACCATTTCTTTATCCATTTTTCTCTTTCCTGGGATATTGAAGGTGTACCGAAGCGGAGGTTCTTGGAAACAGAGCAGCCGTAAACTTTAGGGTGCCTGTGTCTTGTTGATTTTTAGTTTTCCCAATTTATACGCCCATGAGTGGAAGTGCCCTATGCTCTCTACGCTGTGTTTATTACTTGTTTCAGGACATACCGTACTCTTCTCCAGAGTGCCTGTTGGCAATTTATATCCCGCCCATCAGCGTAGCAAGGCTCCCATGTCTCCATGGCCTGTCCTGCTTTTCTGGTTTTTACTGTTTGTTCAGCATGGCCCTTTTGACCGAGGGCAAGCGAGACTTCTTTGTAGCGCTGATTTGCCCTTCCGGCTTGCTTGGTTGGCCAAAAAGGGCGTATGCGTTTTTTCCTGAATATATTCAGGAAAAAACGCATACGCCCTTTTTGGCCAAGGGCATCATTGTCAACGTTTTGCTGCTTTTCATGTGCTTTAAAGGCGAGTCGAATCTACCTCCTGAAATCTGTTTCCTGCAAATCTGCCTTGCTTTCAAATCCTCTTCGTTGCCTTCCCTCAATATATTTGTGGACGAGAGTTCTCATTTATAACTCTGCACGTTTGTGAATTGCAGTGCCCCTGAGCTCCATTTGTCTCCTCGCTTTTTTGGGAGCTGGCCGCAAAAGCGCAGGATTGCTTCAGGCCCTATTTTGGTTCTGGGGGGCAGGCTGAGCCTGTGGTTCATTCTTTTTCCTGATGGGAAAATGGAGTGACCTATGCCTGTCCCAACACCTAGGGCTCGTCTCTCGTTGGTTCCGCGTCTTCCCGTTCATCCTCAGGACAAATTGCAACCTGTACAATCAGGAGGTTAAAGGTGCTGATTCTCCAAGTAGGCAGATGGTTAGTCAAGCGGCTGGAATGGCGAACCCGAGCACAAGGAGAGGAGAAATGAGGTGCGTTTTAGAAACCTTTCCCGATCTCATGGCATACCATCTTCTGGCTTTCCCATGCATGTTTTGATGTAGGAAGATGCCCTTGTACCTTGAGATTTGAGACCCATGGGGTGTGTTCCCCGCAGTGTTACTTTAAAGTATCTGCGTTTGCTCACCCAACCTCACCAATCCTCTCAGCCCCAAGAGTGTCCAGCCTTATGTCTCATCCAGCTGTGGGTCTAGATATGGTCAATCCAGGTTGCGTCAGAGACCCTGAACGGATTTTGTAAGAATTTCTCTCTCTTTCCCTGTCTTTGCTTTGTGGGTTTTTTAAAGTAATGTATGTTTAGAATGGGGTTTGGCTGCATTTCCCTGCTGTGTTTATGCCGCTTTACACCCTCTTGATTCACTTGCAGAGAGATATCGATACATAGGTTTTCAGATTCATACTAGTCAGATATATTCTTGTGCGGTGACTAGGGGGTGTTCAGTCCAGTTCACTGAGCAGGGAGTAGGCCTTGTCTATTACATATTTGGCTTATGGAGCGGTGTCTGAGCTAATTTCAAACCCTTGTTTTATGCATCACCCCACCTCACCTTTCCCGTTAAGCAGCCATAGTGTGTCTTCTAAAGGTGTGACTCTGTTCTGTTTTGTAATTCAGTTCAAGTGTAGCCATTTTGACATTCCCTCTATAAGCGATATCTTAGGATAAGTGTCTTTTTCTGTGTGACTTATTTCACTTAGAATCATCGTACCTAAATCCACACATCATGCTGCTAACTAGCCTTATGACATTGATTTCATGGCTGAGTGATATTCCATTGTGCCAAGTACCACCATTTCTTTATCCATTTTTCTCTTTCCTGGGATATTGAAGGTGTACCGAAGCGGAGGTTCTTGGAAACAGAGCAGCCGTAAACTTTAGGGTGCCTGTGTCTTGTTGATTTTTAGTTTTCCCAATTTATACGCCCATGAGTGGAAGTGCCCTATGCTCTCTACGCTGTGTTTATTACTTGTTTCAGGACATACCGTACTCTTCTCCAGAGTGCCTGTTGGCAATTTATATCCCGCCCATCAGCGTAGCAAGGCTCCCATGTCTCCATGGCCTGTCCTGCTTTTCTGGTATTTACACTTTTTTGAGCATGGCATTTGTGACCGAGGGCAAGCGAGACTTCTTTGTAGCACTGATTTGCCATTCCGGCTTGCTTGGTTGGCCAAAAAGGGCGTATGCGTTTTTTCCTGAATATATTTAGGGAAAAACGCATACGCCCTTTTTGGCCAAGGGCATCATTGTCAATGTTTTGCCGCTTTTCATGTGCTTTAAAGGCGAGTCGTATCTACCTCCTGAAATCTGTTTCTTGCAAATCTGCCTTGCTTTCAAATCCTCTTCGTTGCCTTCCCTCAATATATTTGTGGACGAGAGTTCTCATTTATAACTCTGCACGTTTGTGAATTGCAGTGCCCCTGAGCTCCATTTCTCTACTCGCTCTTTTGGGAGCTGGCCGCAACAGCGCAGGATTGCTTCAGGCCCTATTTTGGTTCTGGGGGGCAGGCTGAGCCTGTGGTTCATTCTTCTTCCTGATGGGAAAATGGAGTGACCTGTGCCTGTCCCAACACCTAGGGCTAGTCTCTCGTTGGTTCCCCGTCTTCCCGTTCATCCTCAGGACAAATTGCAACCTGTACGAAAAAGGAGGTTAAAGGTGCTGATTCTCCAAGTAGGGAGATGGTTAGTCAAGCGGCTGGAATGGCGAACCCGAGCACAAAGAGAGGAGAAATGAGGTGCGTTTTAGAAGCATTTCCCGATCTCACGGCATACCATCTTCCGGGTTTCCCATGCATGTTTTGATGTAGGAAGATGCCCTTGTACCTGGAGATTTGAGACCCATGGGGTGGTTACCCCGCGGTGTTACTTTAAGGTATCTGCGTTTGCTCACCCAACCTCACCAATCCTCTCAGCCCCAAGAGTCTCCAGCCTTATGTCTCATCCAGCTGTGGGTCTAGATATGGTCGATCCAGGTGGCATAAGAGCCCCTGAACTGATTTTGTAAGAATTTCTCTCTCTTTCACTGTCTTTGTTTTGTGGGTTTTTTTAAGTAATTTATGTTTAGAATGGGTCTTTGCTGCTTTTCCCTGCTGTGTTTATGCCGCTTTACACCCTCTTGATTCACTTGCAGAGAGATATCGATACATAGGTTTTCAGATTCTTACTAGTCAGAATTATTCTTGAGCGGTGACTAGGGGGTGTTGAGTCCAGTTCACTGAGCAGGGAGTAGGCCTTGTCTATTACATATTTGGCTTATGGAGCGGTCTCTGAGCTAATTTCAAACCCTTGTTTTATGCATCACCCCACCTCACCTTTCCCGTTAAGCAGCCATAGTGTGTCTTCTAAAGGTGTGACTCTGTTCTGTTTTGTAATTCAGTTCAAGTGTAGCGATTTTGACATTCCCTCTATAATCGATATCTTACGATAAGTGTCTTTTTCTGTGTGACTTATTTCACTTAGAATCATCGTACCTAAATCCACTCATCATGCTGCTAACTAGCCTTATGACATTGATTTCATGGCTGAGTGATATTCCATTGTGCCAAGTACCACCATTTGTTTATCCATTTTTCTCTTTCCTGGGATATTAAAGGTGTACCGATGTGGAGGTTCTTGGAAACAGAGCAGCCGTAAAGTTTAGGGTGCCTGTGTCTTGTTGATTTTTAGTTTTCCCAATTTATACGCCCATGAGTGGAAGTGCCCTATGCTCTCTAAGCTGTGTTTATTACTTGTTTCAGGACACACCGTACACTTCTCCAGAGTGCCTGTTGGCAATTTACATCCCGCCCATCAGCGTAGCAAGGCTCCCATGTCTCCATGGCCTGTCCTGCTTTTCTGGTTTTTACACTTTGTTCAGCATGGCCCTTTTGACCGAGGGCAAGCGAGACTTCTTTGTAGCGCTGATTTGCCCTTCCGGCTTGCTTGGTTGGCCAAAAAGCGCGTATGCGTTTTTTCCTGAATATATTCAGGAAAAAACGCATACGCCCTTTTTGGCCAAGGGCATCATTGTCAACGTTTTGCTGCTTTTCATATGCTTTAAAGGCGAGTCGAATCTACCTCCTGAAATCTGTTTCCTGCAAATCTGCCTTGCTTTCAAATCCTCTTCGTTGCCTTCCCTCAATATATTTGTGGACGAGAGTTCTCATTGATAACTCTCCACGTTTGTGAATTGCAGTGCCCCTGAGCTCCATTTGTCTACTCGCTTTTTTTGGGAGCTGGCCGCAAAAGCGCAGGATTGCTTCAGGCACTATTTTGGTTCTGGGGGGCAGGCTGAGCCTGTGGTTCATTCTTCTTCCTGATGGGAAAATGGAGTGACCTGTGCCTGTCCCAACACCTAGGGCTAGTCTCTCGTTGGTTGCCCATCTTCCCGTTCATCCTCAGGACAAATTGCAACCTGTACGCAACAGTAGGTTAAAGGTGCTGATTCTCCGAGTAGGGAGATGGTTAGTCAAGCGGCTGGAATGGCGAACCCGAGCACAAGGAGAGGAGAAATGAGGTGCGTTTTAGAAACCTTTCCCGATCTCACGGCATACCATCTTCTGGGTTTCCCATGCATGTTTTGATGTAGGAAGATTCCCTTGTACCTTGAGATTTGAGACCCATGGGGTGGGTACCCCGCGGTATTACTTTAAACTATCTGCATTTGCTCACCCAACCTCACCAATCCTCTCAGCCCCAAGAGTGTCCAGCCTTATGTCTCATCCAGCTGTGGGTCTAGATATGGTCAATCCAGGTTGCATCAGAGACCCTGAACGGATTTTGTAAGAATTTCTCTCTCTTTCACTGTCTTTGCTTTGTGGGTTTTTTAAAGTAATGTATGTTTAGAATGGGGTTTGGCTGCTTTTCCCTGCTGTGTTGATGCCGCTTTACACCCTCTTGATTCACTTGCAGAGAGATATCAATACATAGGTTTTCAGATTCATACTAGTCAGATATATTCTTGTGCGGTGACTAGGGGGTGTTGAGTCCAGTTCACTGAGCAGGGAGTAGGCCTTGTCTATTACATATTTGGCTTATGGAGCGGTCTCTGAGCTAATTTCAAACCCTTGTTTTATGCATCACCCCACCGCACCTTTCCCGTTCAGCAGCCATAGTGTGTCTTCTACAGGTGTGACTCTGTTCTGTTTTGTAATTCAGTTCAAGTGTAGCGATTTTGACATTCCCTCTATAAGCGATATCTTAGGATAAGTGTCTTTTTCTGTGTGACTTATTTCACTTAGAATCATCGTACCTAAATCCACTCATAATGCTGCTAACTAGCCTTATGACATTGATTTCATGGCTGAGTGATATTCCATTGTGCCAAGTCCCACCATTTCCTTATCCATTTTTCTCTTTCCTGGGATATTGAAGGTGTTCCGAAGCAGAGGTTCTTGGAAACAGAGCAGCCGTAAACTTTAGGGTGCCTGTGTCTTGTTTATTTTTAGTTTTCCCAATTTATACGCCCATGAGTGGAAGTGCCCTATGCTCTCTACGCTGTGTTTATTACTTGTTTCAGGACACACCGTACTCTTCTCCAGAGTGCCTGTTGGCAATTTATATCCCGCCCATCAGCGTAGCAAGGCTCCCATGTCTCCATGGCCTGTCCTGCTTTTCTGGTTTTTACTGTTTGTTCAGCATGGCCCTTTTGACCGAGGGCAAGCGAGACTTCTTTGTAGCGCTGATTTGCCCTTCCGGCTTGCTTGGTTGTCCAAAAAGGGCGTATGCGTTTTTTCCTGAATATATTCAGGAAAAAACGCATACGCCCTTTTTGGCCAAGGGCATCATTGTCAACGTTTTGCCGCTTTTCATGTGCTTTAAAGGCGAGTCGAATCTACCTCCTGAAATCTGTTTCCTGCAAATCTGCCTTGCTTTCAAATCCTCTTCGTTGCCTTCCCTCAATATATTTGTGGACGAGAGTTCTCATTTATAACTCTGCACGTTTGTGAATTGCAGTGCCCCTGAGCTCCATTTGTCTCCTCGCTTTTTTGGGAGCTGGCCGCAAAAGCGCAGGATTGCTTCAGGCCCTATTTTGGTTCTGGGGGGCAGGCTGAGCCTGTGGTTCATTCTTCTTCCTGATGGGAAAATGGAGTGACCTATGCCTGTCCCAACACCTAGGGCTAGTCTCTCGTTGGTTCTGCGTCTTCCCGTTCATCCTCAGGACAAATTGCAACCTGTACAATCAGGAGGTTAAAGGTGCTGATTCTCCAACTAGGGAGATGGTTAGTCAAGTGGCTGGAATGGCGAACCCGAGCACAAGGAGAGGAGAAATGAGGTGCGTTTTAGAAACCTTTCCCGATCTCACGGCATACCATCTTCTGGGTTTCCCATGCATGTTTTGATGTAGGAAGATTCCCTTGTACCTGGAGATTTGAGACCCATGGGGTGTGTTCCCCGCAGTGTTACTTTAAAGTATCTGCGTTTGCTCACCCAACCTCACCAATCCTCTCAGCCCCAAGAGTGTCCAGCCTTATGTCTCATCCAGCTGTGGGTCTAGATATGGTCAATCCAGGTTGCATCATAGACCCTGAACGGATTTTGTAAGAATTTCTCTCTCTTTCACTGTCTTTGTTTTGTGGGTTTTTTAAAGTAATTTATGTTTAGAATCGGGCTTGGCTGCTTTTCCCTGCTGTGTTGATGCCGCTTTACACCCTGTTGATTCACGTGCAGAGAGATATCGATACATAGGTTTTCAGATTCGTACTAGTCAGAATTATTCTTGTGCGGTGACTAGGGGGTGTTGAGTCCAGTTCACTGAGCAGGGAGTAGGCCTTGTCTATTACATATTTGGCTTATGGAGCGGTCTCTGAGCTAATTTCAAACCCTTGTTTTATGCATCACCCCACCTCAGCTTTCCCGTTAAGCAGCCATAGAGTGTCTTCTACAGGTGTGACTCTGTTCTGTTTTGTAATTCAGTTCAAGTGTAGCGATTTTGACATTCCCTCTATAAGCGATATATTAGGATAAGTGTCTTTTTCTGTGTGACTTATTTCACTTAGAATCATCGTATCTAAATCCACTCATCATGCTGCTAACTAGCCTTATGACATTGATTTCATGGCTGAGTGATATTCCATTGTGCCAAGTACCACCATTTCTTTATCCATTTTTCTCTTTCCTGGGATATTGAAGGTGTACCGAAGTGGAGGTTCTTGGAAACAGAGCAGCCGTAAACTTTAGGGTGCCTGTGTCTTGTTGATTTTTAGTTTTCCCAATTTGTATGCCCTTGAGTGGAAGTGCCCTATGCTCTCTACGCTGTGTTTATTACTTGTTTCAGGACACACCGCACTCTTCTCCAGAGTGCCTGTTGGCAATTTACATCCCGCCCATCAGTGTAGTAAGGCTCCCATGTCTCCATGGCCTGACCTGCTTTTCTGGTTTTTACACTTTGTTCAGCATGGCCCTTTTGACCGAGGGCAAGCGAGACTTCTTTGTAGCGCTGATTTGCACTTCCGGCTTGCTTGGTTGGCCAAAAAGGGCGTATGCGTTTTTTCCTGAATATATTCAGGAAAAAACGCATACGCCCTTTTTGGCCAAGGGCATCATTGTCAAGGTTTTGCCGCTTTTCATGTGCTTTAAAGGCGAGTCGAATCTACCTCCTGAAAACTGTTTCCTGCAAATCTGCCTTGCTTTCAAATCCTCTTCGTTGCCTTCCCTCAATATATTTGTGGACGAGAGTTCTCATTTATAACTCTGCACGTTTGTGAATTGCAGTGCCCCTGAGCTCCATTTGTCTCCTCGCTTTTTTGGGAGCTGGCCGCAAAAGCGCAGGATTGCTTCAGGCCCTATTTTGGTTCTGGGGGGCAGGCTGAGCCTGTGGTTCATTCTTCTTCCTGATGGGAAAATGGAGTGACCTATGCCTGTCCCAACACCTAGGGCTTGTCTCTCGTTGGTTCCCCGTCTTCCCGTTCATCCTCAGGACAAATTGCAACCTGGACGAAACAGTAGGTTAAAGGTGCTGATTCTCCAAGTAGGGAGATGGTTAGTCAAGTGGCTGGAGTGGCGAAACCGAGCACAAGGAGAGGAGAAATGAGGTGCGTTTTAGAAACCTTTCCCGATCTCACGGCATACCATCTTCTGGCTTTCCCATGCATGTTTTGATGTAGGAAGATTCCCTTGTACCTGGAGATTTGAGACCCATGGGGTGTGTTCCCCGCAGTGTTACTTTAAAGTATCTGCGTTTGCTCACCCAACCTCACCAATCCTCTCAGCCCCAAGAGTGTCCAGCCTTATGTCTCATCCAGCTGTGGGTCTAGATATGGTCAATCCAGGTTGCATCAGAGACCCTGAACGGATTTTGTAAGAATTTCTCTCTCTTTCACTGTCTTTGCTTTGTGGGTTTTTTAAAGTAATGTATGTTTAGAATGGGGTTTGGCTGCTTTTCCCTGCTGTGTTGATGCCGCTTTACACCCTCTTGATTCACTTGCAGAGAGATATCGATACATAGGTTTTCAGATTCATACTAGTCAGATATATTCTTGTGCGGTGACTAGGGGGTGTTGAGTCCAGTTCACTGAGCAGGGAGTAGGCCTTGTCTATTACATATTTGGCTTATGGAGCGGTGTCTGAGCTAATTTCAAACCCTTGTTTTATGCATCACCCCACCTCACCTTTCCCGTTAAGCAGCCATAGTGTGTCTTCTAAAGGTGTGACTCTGTTCTGTTTTGTAATTCAGTTCAAGTGTAGCGATTTTGACATTCCCTCTATAAGCAATATCTTAGGATAAGTGTCTTTTTCTGTGTGACTTATTTCACTTAGAATCATCGTACCTAAATCCACACATCATGCTGCTAACTAGCCTTATGACATTGATTTCATGGCTGAGTGATATTCCATTGTGCCAAGTACCACCATTTCTTTATCCATTTTTCTCTTTCCTGGGATATTGAAGGTGTACCGAAGCGGAGGTTCTTGGAAACAGAGCAGCCGTAAACTTTAGGGTGCCTGTGTCTTGTTGATTTTTAGTTTTCCCAATTTATACGCCCATGAGTGGAAGTGCCCTATGCTCTCTACGCTGTGTTTATTACTTGTTTCAGGACACACCGTACTCTTCTCCAGAGTGCCTGTTGGCAATTTATATCCCGCCCATCAGCGTAGCAAGGCTCCCATGTCTCCATGGCCTGTCCTGCTTTTCTGGTTTTTACTGTTTGTTCAGCATGGTCCTTTTGACCGAGGGCAAGCGAGACTTCTTTGTAGCGCTGATTTGCCCTTCCGGCTTGCTTGGTTGGCCAAAAAGGGCGTATGCGGTTTTTCCTGAATATATTCAGGAAAAAACGCATACGCCCTTTTTGGCCAAGGGCATCATTGTCAACGTTTTGCCGCTTTTCATGTGCTTTAAAGGCGAGTCGAATCTACCTCCTGAAATCTGTTTCCTGCAAATCTGCCTTGCTTTCAAATCCTCTTCGTTGCCTTCCCTCAATATATTTGTGGACGAGAGTTCTCATTTATAACTCTGCACGTTTGTGAATTGCAGTGCCCCTGAGTTCCATTTGTCTACTCGCATTTTTGGGAGCTGGCCGCAAAAGCGCAGGATTGCTTCAGGTCCTATTTTGGTTCTGGGGGGCAGGCTGAGCCTGTGGTTCATTCTTCTTCCTGATGGGAAAATGGAGTGACCTGTGCCTGTCCCAACACCTAGGGCTAGTCTCTCGTTGGTTCAACGTCTTCCCGTTCATCCTCAGGACAAATTGCAACCTGTACGAAACAGGAGGTTAAAGGTGCTGATTCTCCAAGTAGGGAGATGGTTAGTCAAGCGGCTGGAATGGCGAACCCGAGCACAAGGAGAGGAGAAATGAGGTGCGTTTTAGAAACCTTTCCCGATCTCACGGCATACCGTCTTCTGGGTTTCCCATGCATGTTTTGATGTAGGAAGATGCCCTTGTACCTGGAGATTTGAGACCCATGGGGTGTGTACCCCGCGGTGTTACTTTAAAGTATCTGCATTTGCTCACCCAACCTCACCAATCCTCTCAGCGCCAAGAGTGTCCAGCCTTATGTCTCATCCAGCTGTGGGTCTAGATATGGTCAATCCAGGTTGCATCAGAGACCCTGAACGGATTTTGTAAGAATTTCTCTCTCTTTCACTGTCTTTGTTTTGTGGGTTTTTTAAAGTAATTTATGTTTAGAATGGGGCTTGGCTGCTTTTCCCTGCTGTGTTTATGCCGCTTTACACCCTCTTGATTCACTTGCAGAGAGATATCGATACATAGGTTTTCAGATTCTTACTAGTCAGATATATTCTTGTGCGGTGACTAGGGGGTGTTCAGTCCAGTTCACTGAGCAGGGAGTAGTCCTTGTCTATTACATATTTGGCTTATGGAGCGGTCTCTGAGCTAATTTCAAACCCTTGTTTTATGCATCACCCCACCTCACCTTTCCCGTTAAGCAGCCAGCGTTTGTCTTCTAATGGTGTGACTCTGTTCTGTTTTGTAATTCAGTTCAAGTGTAGCGATTCTGACATTCCCTCTCTAAGCAATATCTTAGGATAAGTGTCTTTTACTGTGTGACTTATTTCACTTAGAATCATCGTCGCTAAATCCACTCATCATGCTGCTAACTAGCCTTATGACATTGATTTCATGGCTGAGTGATATTCCATTGTGCCAAGTACCACCATTTCTTTATCCATTTTTCTCTTTCCTGGGATATTGAAGGTGTACTGAAGTGGAGGTTCTTGGAAACAGAGCAGCCGTAATGTTTGGGGTGCCTGTGTCTTGTTGATTTTTAGTTTTCCCAATTTATACGCCCATGAGTGGAAGTGCCCTATGCTTTCTAAGCTGTGTTTATTACTTGTTTCAAGACACACCGTACACTTCTCCAGAGTGCCTGTTGGCAATTTACATCCCGCCCATCAGCGTAGCAAGGCTCCCATGTCTCCATGGCCTGTCCTGCTTTTCTGGTATTTACACTTTTTTGAGCATGGCATTTTTGACCGAGGGCAAGCGAGACTTCTTTGTAGCACTGATTTGCCATTCCGGCTTGCTTGGTTGGCCAAAAAGGGCGTATGCGTTTTTTCCTGAATATATTTAGGGAAAAACGCATACGCCCTTTTTGGCCAAGGGCATCATTGTCAATGTTTTGCCGCTTTTCATGTGCTTTAAAGGCGAGTCGTATCTACCTCCTGAAATCTGTTTCTTGCAAATCTGCCTTGCTTTCAAATCCTCTTCGTTGCCTTCCCTCAATATATTTGTGGACGAGAGTTCTCATTTATAACTCTGCACGTTTGTGAATTGCAGTGCCCCTGAGCTCCATTTCTCTACTCGCTCTTTTGGGAGCTGGCCGCAACAGCGCAGGATTGCTTCAGGCCCTATTTTGGTTCTGGGGGGCAGGCTGAGCCTGTGGTTCATTCTTCTTCCTGATGGGAAAATGGAGTGACCTGTGCCTGTCCCAACACCTAGGGCTAGTCTCTCGTTGGTTCCCCGTCTTCCCGTTCATCCTCAGGACAAATTGCAACCTGTACGAAACAGGAGGTTAAAGGTGCTGATTCTCCAAGTAGGGAGATGGTTAGTCAAGCGGCTGGAATGGCGAACCCGAGCACAAAGAGAGGAGAAATGAGGTGCGTTTTAGAAGCATTTCCCGATCTCACGGCATACCATCTTCCGGGTTTCCCATGCATGTTTTGATGTAGGAAGATGCCCTTGTACCTGGAGATTTGAGACCCATGGGGTGGTTACCCCGCGGTGTTACTTTAAGGTATCTGCGTTTGCTCACCCAACCTCACCAATCCTCTCAGCCCCAAGAGTCTCCAGCCTTATGTCTCATCCAGCTGTGGGTCTAGATATGGTCGATCCAGGTGGCATAAGAGCCCCTGAACTGATTTTGTAAGAATTTCTCTCTCTTTCACTGTCTTTGTTTTGTGGGTTTTTTTAAGTAATTTATGTTTAGAATGGGTCTTTGCTGCTTTTCCCTGCTGTGTTTATGCCGCTTTACACCCTCTTGATTCACTTGCAGAGAGATATCGATACATAGGTTTTCAGATTCTTACTAGTCAGAATTATTCTTGAGCGGTGACTAGGGGGTGTTGAGTCCAGTTCACTGAGCAGGGAGTAGGCCTTGTCTATTACATATTTGGCTTATGGAGCGGTCTCTGAGCTAATTTCAAACCCTTGTTTTATGCATCACCCCACCTCACCTTTCCCGTTAAGCAGCCATAGTGTGTCTTCTAAAGGTGTGACTCTGTTCTGTTTTGTAATTCAGTTCAAGTGTAGCGATTTTGACATTCCCTCTATAATCGATATCTTACGATAAGTGTCTTTTTCTGTGTGACTTATTTCACTTAGAATCATCGTACCTAAATCCACTCATCATGCTGCTAACTAGCCTTATGACATTGATTTCATGGCTGAGTGATATTCCATTGTGCCAAGTACCACCATTTGTTTATCCATTTTTCTCTTTCCTGGGATATTGAAGGTGTACCGATGTGGAGGTTCTTGGAAACAGAGCAGCCGTAAAGTTTAGGGTGCCTGTGTCTTGTTGATTTTTAGTTTTCCCAATTTATACGCCCATGAGTGGAAGTGCCCTATGCTCTCTAAGCTGTGTTTATTACTTGTTTCAGGACACACCGTACACTTCTCCAGAGTGCCTGTTGGCAATTTACATCCCGCCCATCAGCGTAGCAAGGCTCCCATGTCTCCATGGCCTGTCCTGCTTTTCTGGTTTTTACACTTTGTTCAGCATGGCCCTTTTGACCGAGGGCAAGCGAGACTTCTTTGTAGCGCTGATTTGCCCTTCCGGCTTGCTTGGTTGGCCAAAAAGCGCGTATGCGTTTTTTCCTGAATATATTCAGGAAAAAACGCATACGCCCTTTTTGGCCAAGGGCATCATTGTCAACGTTTTGCTGCTTTTCATATGCTTTAAAGGCGAGTCGAATCTACCTCCTGAAATCTGTTTCCTGCAAATCTGCCTTGCTTTCAAATCCTCTTCGTTGCCTTCCCTCAATATATTTGTGGACGAGAGTTCTCATTGATAACTCTCCACGTTTGTGAATTGCAGTGCCCCTGAGCTCCATTTGTCTACTCGCTTTTTTTGGGAGCTGGCCGCAAAAGCGCAGGATTGCTTCAGGCACTATTTTGGTTCTGGGGGGCAGGCTGAGCCTGTGGTTCATTCTTCTTCCTGATGGGAAAATGGAGTGACCTGTGCCTGTCCCAACACCTAGGGCTAGTCTCTCGTTGGTTGCCCATCTTCCCGTTCATCCTCAGGACAAATTGCAACCTGTACGCAACAGTAGGTTAAAGGTGCTGATTCTCCGAGTAGGGAGATGGTTAGTCAAGCGGCTGGAATGGCGAACCCGAGCACAAGGAGAGGAGAAATGAGGTGCGTTTTAGAAACCTTTCCCGATCTCACGGCATACCATCTTCTGGGTTTCCCATGCATGTTTTGATGTAGGAAGATTCCCTTGTACCTTGAGATTTGAGACCCATGGGGTGGGTACCCCGCGGTATTACTTTAAACTATCTGCATTTGCTCACCCAACCTCACCAATCCTCTCAGCCCCAAGAGTGTCCAGCCTTATGTCTCATCCAGCTGTGGGTCTAGATATGGTCAATCCAGGTTGCATCAGAGACCCTGAACGGATTTTGTAAGAATTTCTCTCTCTTTCACTGTCTTTGCTTTGTGGGTTTTTTAAAGTAATGTATGTTTAGAATGGGGTTTGGCTGCTTTTCCCTGCTGTGTTGATGCCGCTTTACACCCTCTTGATTCACTTGCAGAGAGATATCAATACATAGGTTTTCAGATTCATACTAGTCAGATATATTCTTGTGCGGTGACTAGGGGGTGTTGAGTCCAGTTCACTGAGCAGGGAGTAGGCCTTGTCTATTACATATTTGGCTTATGGAGCGGTCTCTGAGCTAATTTCAAACCCTTGTTTTATGCATCACCCCACCTAACCTTTCCCGTTCAGCAGCCATAGTGTGTCTTCTACAGGTGTGACTCTGTTCTGTTTTGTAATTCAGTTCAAGTGTAGCGATTTTGACATTCCCTCTATAAGCGATATCTTAGGATAAGTGTCTTTTTCTGTGTGACTTATTTCACTTAGAATCATCGTACCTAAATCCACTCATAATGCTGCTAACTAGCCTTATGACATTGATTTCATGGCTGAGTGATATTCCATTGTGCCAAGTCCCACCATTTCCTTATCCATTTTTCTCTTTCCTGGGATATTGAAGGTGTTCCGAAGCAGAGGTTCTTGGAAACAGAGCAGCTGTAAACTTTAGGGTGCCTGTGTCTTGTTTATTTTTAGTTTTCCCAATTTATACGCCCATGAGTGGAAGTGCCCTATGCTCTCTACGCTGTGTTTATTACTTGTTTCAGGACACACCGTACTCTTCTCCAGAGTGCCTGTTGGCAATTTATATCCCGCCCATCAGCGTAGCAAGGCTCCCATGTCTCCATGGCCTGTCCTGCTTTTCTGGTTTTTACTGTTTGTTCAGCATGGCCCTTTTGACCGAGGGCAAGCGAGACTTCTTTGTAGCGCTGATTTGCCCTTCCGGCTTGCTTGGTTGTCCAAAAAGGGCGTATGCGTTTTTTCCTGAATATATTCAGGAAAAAACGCATACGCCCTTTTTGGCCAAGGGCATCATTGTCAACGTTTTGCCGCTTTTCATGTGCTTTAAAGGCGAGTCGAATCTACCTCCTGAAATCTGTTTCCTGCAAATCTGCCTTGCTTTCAAATCCTCTTCGTTGCCTTCCCTCAATATATTTGTGGACGAGAGTTCTCATTTATAACTCTGCACGTTTGTGAATTGCAGTGCCCCTGAGCTCCATTTGTCTCCTCGCTTTTTTGGGAGCTGGCCGCAAAAGCGCAGGATTGCTTCAGGCCCTATTTTGGTTCTGGGGGGCAGGCTGAGCCTGTGGTTCATTCTTCTTCCTGATGGGAAAATGGAGTGACCTATGCCTGTCCCAACACCTAGGGCTAGTCTCTCGTTGGTTCTGCGTCTTCCCGTTCATCCTCAGGACAAATTGCAACCTGTACAATCAGGAGGTTAAAGGTGCTGATTCTCCAACTAGGGAGATGGTTAGTCAAGCGGCTGGAATGGCGAACCCGAGCACAAGGAGAGGAGAAATGAGGTGCGTTTTAGAAACCTTTCCCGATCTCACGGCATACCATCTTCTGGGTTTCCCATGCATGTTTTGATGTAGGAAGATTCCCTTGTACCTGGAGATTTGAGACCCATGGGGTGTGTTCCCCGCAGTGTTACTTTAAAGTATCTGCGTTTGCTCACCCAACCTCACCAATCCTCTCAGCCCCAAGAGTGTCCAGCCTTATGTCTCATCCAGCTGTGGGTCTAGATATGGTCAATCCAGGTTGCATCATAGACCCTGAACGGATTTTGTAAGAATTTCTCTCTCTTTCACTGTCTTTGTTTTGTGGGTTTTTTAAAGTAATTTATGTTTAGAATCGGGCTTGGCTGCTTTTCCCTGCTGTGTTGATGCCGCTTTACACCCTGTTGATTCACGTGCAGAGAGATATCGATACATAGGTTTTCAGATTCGTACTAGTCAGAATTATTCTTGTGCGGTGACTAGGGGGTGTTGAGTCCAGTTCACTGAGCAGGGAGTAGGCCTTGTCTATTACATATTTGGCTTATGGAGCGGTCTCTGAGCTAATTTCAAACCCTTGTTTTATGCATCACCCCACCTCAGCTTTCCCGTTAAGCAGCCATAGAGTGTCTTCTACAGGTGTGACTCTGTTCTGTTTTGTAATTCAGTTCAAGTGTAGCGATTTTGACATTCCCTCTATAAGCGATATATTAGGATAAGTGTCTTTTTCTGTGTGACTTATTTCACTTAGAATCATCGTATCTAAATCCACTCATCATGCTGCTAACTAGCCTTATGACATTGATTTCATGGCTGAGTGATATTCCATTGTGCCAAGTACCACCATTTCTTTATCCATTTTTCTCTTTCCTGGGATATTGAAGGTGTACCGAAGTGGAGGTTCTTGGAAACAGAGCAGCCGTAAACTTTAGGGTGCCTGTGTCTTGTTGATTTTTAGTTTTCCCAATTTGTATGCCCTTGAGTGGAAGTGCCCTATGCTCTCTACGCTGTGTTTATTACTTGTTTCAGGACACACCGCACTCTTCTCCAGAGTGCCTGTTGGCAATTTACATCCCGCCCATCAGTGTAGTAAGGCTCCCATGTCTCCATGGCCTGTCCTGCTTTTCTGGTTTTTACACTTTGTTCAGCATGGCCCTTTTGACCGAGGGCAAGCGAGACTTCTTTGTAGCGCTGATTTGCACTTCCGGCTTGCTTGGTTGGCCAAAAAGGGCGTATGCGTTTTTTCCTGAATATATTCAGGAAAAAACGCATACGCCCTTTTTGGCCAAGGGCATCATTGTCAACGTTTTGCCGCTTTTCATGTGCTTTAAAGGCGAGTCGAATCTACCTCCTGAAAACTGTTTCCTGCAAATCTGCCTTGCTTTCAAATCCTCTTCGTTGCCTTCCCTCAATATATTTGTGGACGAGAGTTCTCATTTATAACTCTGCACGTTTGTGAATTGCAGTGCCCCTGAGCTCCATTTGTCTCCTCGCTTTTTTGGGAGCTGGCCGCAAAAGCGCAGGATTGCTTCAGGCCCTATTTTGGTTCTGGGGGGCAGGCTGAGCCTGTGGTTCATTCTTCTTCCTGATGGGAAAATGGAGTGACCTATGCCTGTCCCAACACCTAGGGCTCGTCTCTCGTTGGTTCCCCGTCTTCCCGTTCATCCTCAGGACAAATTGCAACCTGGACGAAACAGTAGGTTAAAGGTGCTGATTCTCCAAGTAGGGAGATGGTTAGTCAAGTGGCTGGAGTGGCGAAACCGAGCACAAGGAGAGGAGAAATGAGGTGCGTTTTAGAAACCTTTCCCGATCTCACGGCATACCATCTTCTGGCTTTCCCATGCATGTTTTGATGTAGGAAGATTCCCTTGTACCTGGAGATTTGAGACCCATGGGGTGTGTTCCCCGCAGTGTTACTTTAAAGTATCTGCGTTTGCTCACCCAACCTCACCAATCCTCTCAGCCCCAAGAGTGTCCAGCCTTATGTCTCATCCAGCTGTGGGTCTAGATATGGTCAATGCAGGTTGCATCAGAGACCCTGAACGGATTTTGTAAGAATTTCTCTCTCTTTCACTGTCTTTGCTTTGTGGGTTTTTTAAAGTAATGTATGTTTAGAATGGGGTTTGGCTGCTTTTCCCTGCTGTGTTGATGCCGCTTTACACCCTCTTGATTCACTTGCAGAGAGATATCGATACATAGGTTTTCAGATTCATACTAGTCAGATATATTCTTGTGCGGTGACTAGGGGGTGTTGAGTCCAGTTCACTGAGCAGGGAGTAGGCCTTGTCTATTACATATTTGGCTTATGGAGCGGTGTCTGAGCTAATTTCAAACCCTTGTTTTATGCATCACCCCACCTCACCTTTCCCGTTAAGCAGCCATAGTGTGTCTTCTAAAGGTGTGACTCTGTTCTGTTTTGTAATTCAGTTCAAGTGTAGCGATTTTGACATTCCCTCTATAAGCAATATCTTAGGATAAGTGTCTTTTTCTGTGTGACTTATTTCACTTAGAATCATCGTACCTAAATCCACACATCATGCTGCTAACTAGCCTTATGACATTGATTTCATGGCTGAGTGATATTCCATTGTGCCAAGTACCACCATTTCTTTATCCATTTTTCTCTTTCCTGGGATATTGAAGGTGTACCGAAGCGGAGGTTCTTGGAAACAGAGCAGCCGTAAACTTTAGGGTGCCTGTGTCTTGTTGATTTTTAGTTTTCCCAATTTATACGCCCATGAGTGGAAGTGCCCTATGCTCTCTACGCTGTGTTTATTACTTGTTTCAGGACACACCGTACTCTTCTCCAGAGTGCCTGTTGGCAATTTATATCCCGCCCATCAGCGTAGCAAGGCTCCCATGTCTCCATGGCCTGTCCTGCTTTTCTGGTTTTTACTGTTTGTTCAGCATGGCCCTTTTGACCGAGGGCAAGCGAGACTTCTTTGTAGCGCTGATTTGCCCTTCCGGCTTGCTTGGTTGGCCAAAAAGGGCGTATGCGTTTTTTCCTGAATATATTCAGGAAAAAACGCATACGCCCTTTTTGGCCAAGGGCATCATTGTCAACGTTTTGCCGCTTTTCATGTGCTTTAAAGGCGAGTCGAATCTACCTCCTGAAATCTGTTTCCTGCAAATCTGCCTTGCTTTCAAATCCTCTTCGTTGCCTTCCCTCAATATATTTGTGGACGAGAGTTCTCATTTATAACTCTGCACGTTTGTGAATTGCAGTGCCCCTGAGCTCCATTTGTCTCCTCGCTTTTTTGGGAGCTGGCCGCAAAAGCGCAGGATTGCTTCAGGCCCTATTTTGGTTCTGGGGGGCAGGCTGAGCCTGTGGTTCATTCTTCTTCCTGATGGGAAAATGGAGTGACCTATGCCTGTCCCAACACCTAGGGCTCGTCTCTCGTTGGTTCCGCGTCTTCCCGTTCATCCTCAGGACAAATTGCAACCTGTACAATCAGGAGGTTAAAGGTGCTGATTCTCCAAGTAGGGAGATGGTTAGTCAAGCGGCTGGAATGGCGAACCCGAGCACAAGGAGAGGAGAAATGAGGTGCGTTTTAGAAACCTTTCCCGATCTCATGGCATACCATCTTCTGGGTTTCCCATGCATGTTTTGATGTAGGAAGATGCCCTTGTACCTGGAGATTTGAGACCCATGGGGTGTGTTCCCCGCAGTGTTACTTTAAAGTATCTGCGTTTGCTCACCCAACCTCACCAATCCTCTCAGCCCCAAGAGTGTCCAGCCTTATGTCTCATCCAGCTGTGGGTCTAGATATGGTCAATCCAGGTTGCATCAGAGACCCTGAACGGATTTTGTAAGAATTTCTCTCTCTTTCACTGTCTTTGTTTTGTGGGTTTTTTAAAGTAATTTATGTTTAGAATCGGGCTTGGCTGCTTTTCCCTGCTGTGTTGATGCCGCTTTACACCCTCTTGATTCACTTGCAGAGAGATATCGATACATAGGTTTTCAGATTCTTACTAGTCAGATATATTCTTGTGTGGTGACTAGGGTGTGTTGAGTCCAGTTCACTGAGCAGGGAGTAGGCCTTGTCTATTACATATTTGGCTTATGGAGCGGTGTCTGAGCTAATTTCAAACCCTTGTTTTATGCATCACCCCACCTCACCTTTCCCGTTAAGCAGCCATAGTGTGTCTTCTAAAGGTGTGACTCTGTTCTGTTTTGTAATTCAGTTTAAGTGTAGCGATTTTGACATTCCCTCTATAAGCGATATCTTAGGATAAGTGTCTTTTTCTGTGTGACTTATTTCACTTAGAATCATCGTACCTAAATCCACTCATCATGCTGCTAACTAGCCTTATGACATTGATTTCATGGCTGAGTGATATTCCATTGTGCCAAGTACCACCATTTCTTTATCCATTTTTCTCTTTCCTGGGATATTGAAGGTGTACCGAAGTGGAGGTTCTTGGAAACAGAGCAGCCGTAAACTTTAGGGTGCCTGTGTCTTGTTGATTTTTAGTTTTCCCAATTTATACGCCCTTGAGTGGAAGTGCCCTATGCTCTCTACGCTGTGTTTATTACTTGTTTCAGGACACACCGTACACTTCTCCAGAGTGCCTGTTGGCAATTTACATCCCGCCCATCAGCGTAGCAAGGCTCCCATGTCTCCATGGCCTGTCCTGCTTTTCTGGTATTTACACTTTTTCAGCATGGCCCTTTAGACCGAGGGCAAGCGAGACTTCTATGTAGCGCTGATTTGCCCTTCCGGCTTGCTTGGTTGGCCAAAAAGGGCGTATGCATTTTTTCCTGAATATATTCAGGAAAAAACGCATACGCCCTTTTTGGCCAAGGGCATCATTGTCAACGTTTTGCCGCTTTTCATGTGCTTTAAAGGCGAGTCGTATCTACCTCCTGAAATCTGTTTCTTGCAAATCTGCCTTGCTTTCAAATCCTCTTCGTTGCCTTCCCTCAATATATTTGTGGACGAGAGTTCTCATTTATAACTCTGCACGTTTGTGAATTGCAGTGCCCCTGAGCTCCATTTCTCTACTCGCTCTTTTGGGAGCTGGCCGCAACAGCGCAGGATTGCTTCAGGCCCTATTTTGGTTCTGGGGGGCAGGCTGAGCCTGTGGTTCATTCTTCTTCCTGATGGGAAAATGGAGTGACCTGTGCCTGTCCCAACACCTAGGGCTAGTCTCTCGTTGGTTCCCCGTCTTCCCGTTCATCCTCAGGACAAATTGCAACCTGTACGAAACAGGAGGTTAAAGGTGCTGATTCTCCAATAGGGAGATGGTTAGTCAAGCGGCTGGAATGGCGAACCCGAGCACAAAGAGAGGAGAAATGAGGTGCGTTTTATAAGCATTTCCCGATCTCACGGCATACCATCTTCCGGGTTTCCCATGCATGTTTTGATGTAGGAAGATGCCCTTGTACCTGGAGATTTGAGACCCATGGGGTGTGTTCCCCGCAGTGTTACTTTAAAGTATCTGCATTTGCTCACCCAACCTCACCAATCCTCTCAGCCCCAAGAGTCTCCAGCCTTATGTCTCATCCAGCTGTGGGTCTAGATATGGTCGATCCAGGTGGCATAAGAGCCCCTGAACGGATTTTGTAAGAATTTCTCTCTCTTTCACTGTCTTTGTTTTGTGGGTTTTTTAAAGTAATTTATGTTTAGAATGGGTCTTTGCTGCTTTTCCCTGCTGTGTTTATGCCGCTTTACACCCTCTTGATTCACTTGCAGAGAGATATCGATACATATGTTTTCAGATTCTTACTAGTCAGAATTATTCTTGAGCGGTGACTAGGGGGTGTTGAGTCCAGTTCACTGAGCAGGGAGTAGGCCTTGTCTATTACATATTTGGCTTATGGAGCGGTCTCTGAGCTAATTTCAAACCCTTGTTTTATGCATCACCCCACCTCACCTTTCCCGTTAAGCAGCCATAGTGTGTCTTCTAAAGGTGTGCCTCTGTTCTGTTTTGTAATTCAGTTCAAGTGTAGCGATTTTGACATTCCCTCTATAATCGATATCTTAGGATAAGTGTCTTTTTCTGTGTGACTTATTTCACTTAGAATCATCGTACCTAAATCCACTCATCATGCTGCTAACTAGCCTTATGACATTGATTTCATGGCTGAGTGATATTCCATTGTGCCAAGTACCACCATTTGTTTATCCATTTTTCTCTTTCCTGGGATATTGAAGGTGTACCGATGTGGAGGTTCTTGGAAACAGAGCAGCCGTAAAGTTTGGGGTGCCTGTGTCTTGTTGATTTTTAGTTTTCCCAATTTATACGCCCATGAGTGGAAGTGCCCTATGCTCTCTAAGCTGTGTTTATTACTTGTTTCAGGACACACCGTACACTTCTCCAGAGTGCCTGTTGGCAATTTACATCCCGCCCATCAGCGTAGCAAGGCTCCCATGTCTCCATGGCCTGTCCTGCTTTTCTGGTTTTTACACTTTGTTCAGCATGGCCCTTTTGACCGAGGGCAAGCGAGACTTCTTTGTAGCGCTGATTTGCCCTTCCGGCTTGCTTGGTTGGCCAAAAAGGGCGTATGCGTTTTTTCCTGAATATATTCAGGAAAAAACGCATACGCCCTTTTTGGCCAAGGGCATCATTGTCAACGTTTTGCTGCTTTTCATATGCTTTAAAGGCGAGTCGAATCTACCTCCTGAAATCTGTTTCCTGCAAATCTGCCTTGCTTTCAAATCCTCTTCGTTGCCTTCCCTCAATATATTTGTGGACGAGAGTTCTCATTGATAACTCTGCACGTTTGTGAATTGCAGTGCCCCTGAGCTCCATTTGTCTCCTCGCTTTTTTGGGAGCTGGCCGCAAAAGCGCAGGATTGCTTCAGGCCCTATTTTGGTTCTGGGGGGCAGGCTGAGCCTGTGGTTCATTCTTCTTCCTGATGGGAAAATGGAGTGACCTATGCCTGTCCCAACACCTAGGGCTCGTCTCTCGTTGGTTCCGCGTCTTCCCGTTCATCCTCAGGACAAATTGCAACCTGTACAATCAGGAGGTTAAAGGTGCTGATTCTCCAACTAGGGAGATGGTTAGTCAAGCGGCTGGAATGGCGAACCCGAGCACAAGGAGAGGAGAAATGAGGTGCGTTTTAGAAACCTTTCCCGATCTCACGGCATACCATCTTCTGGCTTTCCCATGCATGTTTTGATGTAGGAAGATTCCCTTGTACCTGGAGATTTGAGACCCATGGGGTGTGTTCCCCGCAGTGTTACTTTAAAGTATCTGCGTTTGCTCACCCAACCTCACCAATCCTCTCAGCCCCAAGAGTGTCCAGCCTTATGTCTCATCCAGCTGTGGGTCTAGATATGGTCAATCCAGGTTGCATCATAGACCCTGAACGGATTTTGTAAGAATTTCTCTCTCTTTCACTGTCTTTGTTTTGTGGGTTTTTTAAAGTAATTTATGTTTAGAATCGGGCTTGGCTGCTTTTCCCTGCTGTGTTGATGCCGCTTTACACCCTGTTGATTCACGTGCAGAGAGATATCGATACATAGGTTTTCAGATTCGTACTAGTCAGAATTATTCTTGTGCGGTGACTAGGGGGTGTTGAGTCCAGTTCACTGAGCAGGGAGTAGGCCTTGTCTATTACATATTTGGCTTATGGAGCGGTCTCTGAGCTAATTTCAAACCCTTGTTTTATGCATCACCCCACCTCAGCTTTCCCGTTAAGCAGCCATAGTGTGTCTTCTACAGGTGTGACTCTGTTCTGTTTTGTAATTCAGTTCAAGTGTAGCGATTTTGACATTCCCTCTATAAGCGATATATTAGGATAAGTGTCTTTTTCTGTGTGACTTATTTCACTTAGAATCATCGTATCTAAATCCACTCATCATGCTGCTAACTAGCCTTATGACATTGATTTCATGGCTGAGTGATATTCCATTGTGCCAAGTACCACCATTTCTTTATCCATTTTTCTCTTTCCTGGGATATTGAAGGTGTACCGAAGTGGAGGTTCTTGGAAACAGAGCAGCCGTAAACTTTAGGGTGCCTGTGTCTTGTTGATTTTTAGTTTTCCCAATTTATATGCCCTTGAGTGGAAGTGCCCTATGCTCTCTACGCTGTGTTTATTACTTGTTTCAGGACACACCGCACTCTTCTCCAGAGTGCCTGTTGGCAATTTACATCCCGCCCATCAGCGTAGTAAGGCTCCCATGTCTCCATGGCCTGTCCTGCTTTTCTGGTTTTTACACTTTGTTCAGCATGGCCCTTTTGACCGAGGGCAAGCGAGACTTCTTTGTAGCGCTGATTTGCACTTCCGGCTTGCTTGGTTGGCCAAAAAGGGCGTATGCGTTTTTTCCTGAATATATTCAGGAAAAAACGCATACGCCCTTTTTGGCCAAGGGCATCATTGTCAACGTTTTGCCGCTTTTCATGTGCTTTAAAGGCGAGTCGAATCTACCTCCTGAAATCTGTTTCCTGCCAATCTGCCTTGCTTTCAAATCCTCTTCGTTGCCTTCCCTCAATATATTTGTGGACGAGAGTTCTCATTTATAACTCTGCACGTTTGTGAATTGCAGTGCCCCTGAGCTCCATTTGTCTCCTCGCTTTTTTGGGAGCTGGCCGCAAAAGCGCAGGATTGCTTCAGGCCCTATTTTGGTTCTGGGGGGCAGGCTGAGCCTGTGGTTCATTCTTCTTCCTGATGGGAAAATGGAGTGACCTATGCCTGTCCCAACACCTAGGGCTAGTCTTTCGTTGGTTCCCCGTCTTCCCGTTCATCCTCAGGACAAATTGCAACCTGGACGAAACAGTAGGTTAAAGGTGCTGATTCTCCAAGTAGGGAGATGGTTAGTCAAGTGGCTGGAGTGGCGAAACCGAGCACAAGGAGAGGAGAAATGAGGTGCGTTTTAGAAACCTTTCCCGATCTCACGGCATACCATCTTCTGGCTTTCCCATGCATGTTTTGATGTAGGAAGATTCCCTTGTACCTGGAGATTTGAGACCCATGGGGTGTGTTCCCCGCAGTGTTACTTTAAAGTATCTGCGTTTGCTCACCCAACCTCACCAATCCTCTCAGCCCCAAGAGTGTCCAGCCTTATGTCTCATCCAGCTGTGGGTCTAGATATGGTCAATCCAGGTTGCACCAGAGACCCTGAACGGATTTTGTAAGAATTTCTCTCTTTTTCACTGTCTTTGCTTTGTGGGTTTTTTAAAGTAATGTATGTTTAGAATGGGGTTTGGCTGCTTTTCCCTGCTGTGTTGATGCCGCTTTACACCCTCTTGATTCACTTGCAGAGAGATATCGATACATAGGTTTTCAGATTCATACTAGTCAGATATATTCTTGTGCGGTGACTAGGGGGTGTTGAGTCCAGTTCACTGAGCAGGGAGTAGGCCTTGTCTATTACATATTTGGCTTATGGAGCAGTCTCTGAGCTAATTTCAAACCCTTGTTTTATGCATCACCCCACCTCACCTTTCCCGTTAATCAGCCATAGTGTGTCTTCTAAAGGTGTGACTCTGTTCTGTTTTGTAATTCAGTTTAAGTGTAGCGATTTTGACATTCCCTCTATAAGCGATATCTTAGGATAAGTGTCTTTTTCTGTGTGACTTATTTCACTTAGAATCATCGTACCTAAATCCACTCATCATGCTGCTAACTAGCCTTATGACATTGATTTCATGGCTGAGTGATATTCCATTGTGCCAAGTACCACCATTTCTTTATCCATTTTTCTCTTTCCTGGGATATTGAAGGTGTACCGAAGTGGAGGTTCTTGGAAACAGAGCAGCCGTAAACTTTAGGGTGCCTGTGTCTTGTTGATTTTTAGTTTTCCCAATTTATACGCCCTTGAGTGGAAGTGCCCTATGCTCTCTACACTGTGTTTATTACTTGTTTCAGGACACACCGTACACTTCTCCAGAGTGCCTGTTGGCAATTTACATCCCGCCCATCAGCGTAGCAAGGCTCCCATGTCTCCATGGCCTGTCCTGCTTTTCTGGTTTTTACACTCTTTTCAGCATGGCCCTTTAGACCGAGGGCAAGCGAGACTTCTTTGTAGCGCTGATTTGCCCTTCCGGCTTGCTTGGTTGGCCAAAAAGGGCGTATGCATTTTTTCCTGAATATATTCAGGAAAAAACGCATACGCCCTTTTAGGCCAAGGGCATCATTGTCAACGTTTTGCCGCTTTTCATGTGCTTTAAAGGCGAGTCGAATCTACCTCCTGAAATCTGTTTCCTGCAAATCTGCCTTGCTTTCAAATCCTCTTCGTTGCCTTCCCTCAATATATTTGTGGACGAGAGTTCTCATTTATAACTCTGCACGTTTGTGAATTGCAGTGCCCCTGAGTTCCATTTGTCTACTCGCATTTTTGGGAGCTGGCCGCAAAAGCGCAGGATTGCTTCAGGTCCTATTTTGGTTCTGGGGGGCAGGCTGAGCCTGTGGTTCATTCTTCTTCCTGATGGGAAAATGGAGTGACCTGTGCCTGTCCAAACACCTAGGGCTAGTCTCTCGTTGGTTCCACGTCTTCCCGTTCATCCTCAGGACAAATTGCAACCGGTACGAAACAGGAGGTTAAAGGTGCTGATTCTCCAAGTAGGGAGATGGTTAGTCAAGCGGCTGGAATGGCGAACCCGAGCACAAGGAGAGGAGAAATGAGGTGCGTTTTAGAAACCTTTCCCGATCTCACGGCATACCGTCTTCTGGGTTTCCCATGCATATTTTGATGTAGGAAGATGCCCTTGTACCTGGAGATTTGAGACCCATCGGGTGTGTACCCCGCGGTGTTACTTTAAAGTATCTGCATTTGCTCACCCAACCTCACCAATCCTCTCAGCGCCAAGAGTGTCCAGCCTTATGTCTCATCCAGCTGTGGGTCTAGATATGGTCAATCCAGGTTGCATCAGAGACCCTGAACGGATTTTGTAAGAATTTCTCTCTCTTTCACTGTCTTTGTTTTGTGGGTTTTTTAAAGTAATTTATGTTTAGAATGGGGCTTGGCTGCTTTTCCCTGCTGTGTTAATGCCGCTTTACACCCTCTTGATTCACTTGCAGAGAGATATCGATACATATGTTTTCAGATTCTTACTAGTCAGATATATTCTTGTGCGGTGACTAGGGGGTGTTCAGTCCAGTTCACTGAGCAGGGAGTAGGCCTTGTCTATTACATATTTGGCTTATGGAGCGGTCTCTGAGCTAATTTCAAACCCTTGTTTTATGCATCACCCCACCTCACCTTTCCCGTTAAGCAGCCAGCGTTTGTCTTCTAATGGTGTGACTCTGTTCCGTTTTGTAATTCAGTTCAAGTGTAGCGATTCTGACATTCCCTCTATAAGCAATATCTTAGGATAAGTGTCTTTTTCTGTGTGACTTATTTCACTTAGAATCATCGTCGCTAAATCCACTCATCATGCTGCTATCTAGCCTTATGACATTGATTTCATGGCTGAGTGATATTCCATTGTGCCAAGTACCACCATTTCTTTATCCATTTTTCTCTTTCCTGGGATATTGAAGGTGTACTGAAGTGGAGGTTCTTGGAAACAGAGCAGCCGTAATGTTTGGGGTGCCTGTGTCTTGTTGATTTTTAGTTTTCCCAATTTATACGCCCATGAGTGGAAGTGCCCTATGCTTTCTAAGCTGTGTTTATTACTTGTTTCAAGACACACCGTACACTTCTCCAGAGTGCCTGTTGGCAATTTACATCCCGCCCATCAGCGTAGCAAGGCTCCCATGTCTCCATGGCCTGTCCTGCTTTTCTGGTATTTACACTTTTTCAGCATGGCATTTTTGACCGAGGGCAAGCGAGACTTCTTTGTAGCACTGATTTGCCCTTCCGGCTTGCTTGGTTGGCCAAAAAGGGCGTATGCGTTTTTTCCTGAATATATTCAGGAAAAAACGCATACGCCCTTTTTGGCCAAGGGCATCATTGTCAACGTTTTGCCGCTTTTCATGTGCTTTAAAGGCGAGTCGAATCTACCTCCTGAAATCTGTTTCCTGCAAATCTGCCTTGCTTTCAAATCCTCTTCGTTGCCTTCCCTCAATATATTTGTGGACGAGAGTTCTCATTTATAACTCTGCACGTTTGTGAATTGCAGTGCCCCTGAGCTCCATTTGTCTCCTCGCTTTTTTGGGAGCTGGCCGCAAAAGCGCAGGATTGCTTCAGGCCCTATTTTGGTTCTGGGGGGCAGGCTGAGCCTGTGGTTCATTCTTCTTCCTGATGGGAAAATGGAGTGACCTATGCCTGTCCCAACACCTAGGGCTCGTCTCTCGTTGGTTCCGCGTCTTCCCGTTCATCCTCAGGACAAATTGCAACCTGTACAATCAGGAGGTTAAAGGTGCTGATTCTCCAACTAGGGAGATGGTTAGTCAAGCGGCTGGAATGGCGAACCCGAGCACAAGGAGAGGAGAAATGAGGTGCGTTTTAGAAACCTTTCCCGATCTCACGGCATACCATCTTCTGGCTTTCCCATGCATGTTTTGATGTAGGAAGATTCCCTTGTACCTGGAGATTTGAGACCCATGGGGTGTGTTCCCCGCAGTGTTACTTTAAAGTATCTGCGTTTGCTCACCCAACCTCACCAATCCTCTCAGCCCCAAGAGTGTCCAGCCTTATGTCTCATCCAGCTGTGGGTCTAGATATGGTCAATCCAGGTTGCATCATAGACCCTGAACGGATTTTGTAAGAATTTCTCTCTCTTTCACTGTCTTTGTTTTGTGGGTTTTTTAAAGTAATTTATGTTTAGAATCGGGCTTGGCTGCTTTTCCCTGCTGTGTTGATGCCGCTTTACACCCTGTTGATTCACGTGCAGAGAGATATCGATACATAGGTTTTCAGATTCGTACTAGTCAGAATTATTCTTGTGCGGTGACTAGGGGGTGTTGAGTCCAGTTCACTGAGCAGGGAGTAGGCCTTGTCTATTACATATTTGGCTTATGGAGCGGTCTCTGAGCTAATTTCAAACCCTTGTTTTATGCATCACCCCACCTCAGCTTTCCCGTTAAGCAGCCATAGTGTGTCTTCTACAGGTGTGACTCTGTTCTGTTTTGTAATTCAGTTCAAGTGTAGCGATTTTGACATTCCCTCTATAAGCGATATATTAGGATAAGTGTCTTTTTCTGTGTGACTTATTTCACTTAGAATCATCGTATCTAAATCCACTCATCATGCTGCTAACTAGCCTTATGACATTGATTTCATGGCTGAGTGATATTCCATTGTGCCAAGTACCACCATTTCTTTATCCATTTTTCTCTTTCCTGGGATATTGAAGGTGTACCGAAGTGGAGGTTCTTGGAAACAGAGCAGCCGTAAACTTTAGGGTGCCTGTGTCTTGTTGATTTTTAGTTTTCCCAATTTATATGCCCTTGAGTGGAAGTGCCCTATGCTCTCTACGCTGTGTTTATTACTTGTTTCAGGACACACCGCACTCTTCTCCAGAGTGCCTGTTGGCAATTTACATCCCGCCCATCAGCGTAGTAAGGCTCCCATGTCTCCATGGCCTGTCCTGCTTTTCTGGTTTTTACACTTTGTTCAGCATGGCCCTTTTGACCGAGGGCAAGCGAGACTTCTTTGTAGCGCTGATTTGCCCTTCCGGCTTGCTTGGTTGGCCAAAAAGGGCGTATGCGTTTTTTCCTGAATATATTCAGGAAAAAACGCATACGCCCTTTTTGGCCAAGGGCATCATTGTCAACGTTTTGCCGCTTTTCATGTGCTTTAAAGGCGAGTCGAATCTACCTCCTGAAATCTGTTTCCTGCAAATCTGCCTTGCTTTCAAATCCTCTTCGTTGCCTTCCCTCAATATATTTGTGGACGAGAGTTCTCATTTATAACTCTGCACGTTTGTGAATTGCAGTGCCCCTGAGCTCCATTTGTCTCCTCGCTTTTTTGGGAGCTGGCCGCAAAAGCGCAGGATTGCTTCAGGCCCTATTTTGGTTCTGGGGGGCAGGCTGAGCCTGTGGTTCATTCTTCTTCCTGATGGGAAAATGGAGTGACCTATGCCTGTCCCAACACCTAGGGCTCGTCTCTCGTTGGTTCCGCGTCTTCCCGTTCATCCTCAGGACAAATTGCAACCTGTACAATCAGGAGGTTAAAGGTGCTGATTCTCCAAGTAGGGAGATGGTTAGTCAAGCGGCTGGAATGGCGAACCCGAGCACAAGGAGAGGAGAAATGAGGTGCGTTTTAGAAACCTTTCCCGATCTCACGGCATACCATCTTCTGGCTTTCCCATGCATGTTTTGATGTAGGAAGATTCCCTTGTACCTGGAGATTTGAGACCCATGGGGTGTGTTCCCCGCAGTGTTACTTTAAAGTATCTGCGTTTGCTCACCCAACCTCACCAATCCTCTCAGCCCCAAGAGTGTCCAGCCTTATGTCTCATCCAGCTGTGGGTCTAGATATGGTCAATCCAGGTTGCATCATAGACCGTGAACGGATTTTGTAAGAATTTCTCTCTCTTTCACTGTCTTTGTTTTGTGGGTTTTTTAAAGTAATTTATGTTTAGAATCGGGCTTGGCTGCTTTTCCCTGCTGTGTTGATGCCGCTTTACACCCTGTTGATTCACGTGCAGAGAGATATCGATACATAGGTTTTCAGATTCGTACTAGTCAGAAATATTCTTGTGCGGTGACTAGGGGGTGTTGAGTCCAGTTCACTGAGCAGGGAGTAGGCCTTGTCTATTACATATTTGGCTTATGGAGCGGTGTCTGAGCTAATTTCAAACCCTTGTTTTATGCATCACCCCACCTCACCTTTCCGGTTAAGCAGCCATAGTGTGTCTTCTAAAGGTGTGACTCTGTTCTGTTTTGTAATTCAGTTTAAGTGTAGCGATTTTGACATTCCCTCTATAAGCGATATATTAGGATAAGTGTCTTTTTCTGTGTGACTTATTTCACTTAGAATCATCGTACCTAAATCCACACATCATGCTGCTAACTAGCCTTATGACATTGATTTCATGGCTGAGTGATATTCCATTGTGCCAAGTACCACCATTTCTTTATCCATTTTTCTCTTTCCTGGGATATTGAAGGTGTACCGAAGCGGAGGTTCTTGGAAACAGAGCAGCCGTAAACTTTAGGGTGCCTGTGTCTTGTTGATTTTTAGTTTTCCCAATTTATACGCCCATGAGTGGAAGTGCCCTATGCTCTCTACGCTGTGTTTATTACTTGTTTCAGGACACACCGTACTCTTCTCCAGAGTGCCTGTTGGCAATTTATATCCCGCCCATCAGCGTAGCAAGGCTCCCATGTCTCCATGGCCTGTCCTGCTTTTCTGGTTTTTACTGTTTGTTCAGCATGGCCCTTTTGACCGAGGGCAAGCGAGACTTCTTTGTAGCGCTGATTTGCCCTTCCGGCTTGCTTGGTTGTCCAAAAAGGGCGTATGCGTTTTTTCCTGAATATATTCAGGAAAAAACGCATACGCCCTTTTTGGCCAAGGGCATCATTGTCAACGTTTTGCCGCTTTTTATGTGCTTTAAAGGCGAGTCGAATCTACCTCCTGAAATCTGTTTCCTGCAAATCTGCCTTGCTTTCAAATCCTCTTCGTTGCCTTCCCTCAATATATTTGTGGACGAGAGTTCTCATTTATAACTCTGCACGTTTGTGAATTGCAGTGCCCCTGAGCTCCATTTGTCTCCTCGCTTTTTTGGGAGCTGGCCGCAAAAGCGCAGGATTGCTTCAGGCCCTATTTTGGTTCTGGGGGGCAGGCTGAGCCTGTGGTTCATTCTTCTTCCTGATGGGAAAATGGAGTGACCTATGCCTGTCCCAACACCTAGGGCTCGTCTCTCGTTGGTTCCGCGTCTTCCCGTTCATCCTCAGGACAAATTGCAACCTGTACAATCAGGAGGTTAAAGGTGCTGATTCTCCAAGTAGGGAGATGGTTAGTCAAGCGGCTGGAATGGCGAACCCGAGCACAAGGAGAGGAGAAATAAGGTGCGTTTTAGAAACCTTTCCCGATCTCATGGCATACCATCTTCTGGGTTTCCCATGCATGTTTTGATGTCGGAAGATGCCCTTGTACCTGGAGATTTGAGACCCATGGGGTGTGTTCCCCGCAGTGTTACTTTAAAGTATCTGCGTTTGCTCACCCAACCTCACCAATCCTCTCAGCCCCAAGAGTGTCCAGCCTTATGTCTCATCCAGCTGTGGGTCTAGATATGGTCAATCCAGGTTGCATCAGAGACCCTGAACGGATTTTGTAAGAATTTCTCTCTCTTTCACTGTCTTTGTTTTGTGGGTTTTTTAAAGTAATTTATGTTTAGAATCAGGCTTGGCTGCTTTTCCCTGCTGTGTTGATGCCGCTTTACACCCTCTTGATTCACTTGCAGAGAGATATCGATACATAGGTTTTCAGATTCTTACTAGTCAGATATATTCTTGTGTGGTGACTAGGGTGTGTTGAGTCCAGTTCACTGAGCAGGGAGTAGGCCTTGTCTATTACATATTTGGCTTATGGAGCGGTGTCTGAGCTAATTTCAAACCCTTGTTTTATGCATCACCCCACCTCACCTTTCCCGTTAAGCAGCCATAGTGTGTCTTCTAAAGGTGTGACTCTGTTCTGTTTTGTAATTCAGTTTAAGTGTAGCGATTTTGACATTCCCTCTATAAGCGATATCTTAGGATAAGTGTCTTTTTCTGTGTGACTTATTTCACTTAGAATCATCGTACCTAAATCCACTCATCATGCTGCTAACTAGCCTTATGACATTGATTTCATGGCTGAGTGATATTCCATTGTGCCAAGTACCACCATTTCTTTATCCATTTTTCTCTTTCCTGGGATATTGAAGGTGTACCGAAGTGGAGGTTCTTGGAAACAGAGCAGCCGTAAACTTTAGGGTGCCTGTGTCTTGTTGATTTTTAGTTTTCCCAATTTATACGCCCTTGAGTGGAAGTGCCCTATGCTCTCTACGCTGTGTTTATTACTTGTTTCAGGACACACCGTACACTTCTCCAGAGTGCCTGTTGGCAATTTACATCCCGCCCATCAGCGTAGCAAGGCTCCCATGTCTCCATGGCCTGTCCTGCTTTTCTGGTTTTTACACTCTTTTCAGCATGGCCCTTTAGACCGAGGGCAAGCGAGACTTCTTTGTAGCGCTGATTTGCCCTTCCGGCTTGCTTGGTTGGCCAAAAAGGGCGTATGCGTTTTTTCCTGAATATATTCAGGAAAAAACGCATACGCCCTTTTAGGCCAAGGGCATCATTGTCAACGTTTTGCCGCTTTTCATGTGCTTTAAAGGCGAGTCGAATCTACCTCCTGAAATCTGTTTCCTGCAAATCTGCCTTGCTTTCAAATCCTCTTCGTTGCCTTCCCTCAATATATTTGTGGACGAGAGTTCTCATTTATAACTCTGCACGTTTGTGAATTGCAGTGCCCCTGAGTTCCATTTGTCTACTCGCTTTTTTGGGAGCTGGCCGCAAAAGCGCAGGATTGCTTCAGGTCCTATTTTGGTTCTGGGGGGCAGGCTGAGCCTGTGGTTCATTCTTCTTCCTGATGGGAAAATGGAGTGACCTGTGCCTGTCCAAACACCTAGGGCTAGTCTCTCGTTGGTTCCACGTCTTCCCGTTCATCCTCAGGACAAATTGCAACCTGTACGAAACAGGAGGTTAAAGGTGCTGATTCTCCAAGTAGGGAGATGGTTAGTCAAGCGGCTGGAATGGCGAACCCGAGCACAAGGAGAGGAGAAATGAGGTGCGTTTTAGAAACCTTTCCCGATCTCACGGCATACCGTCTTCTGGGTTTCCCATGCATATTTTGATGTAGGAAGATGCCCTTGTACCTGGAGATTTGAGACCCATGGGGTGTGTACCCCGCGGTGTTACTTTAAAGTATCTGCATTTGCTCACCCAACCTCACCCATCCTCTCAGCGCCAAGAGTGTCCAGCCTTATGTCTCATCCAGCTGTGGGTCTAGATATGGTCAATCCAGGTTGCATCAGAGACCCTGAACGGATTTTGTAAGAATTTCTCTCTCTTTCACTGTCTTTGTTTTGTGGGTTTTTTAAAGTAATTTATGTTTAGAATGGGGCTTGGCTGCTTTTCCCTGCTGTGTTTATGCCGCTTTACACCCTCTTGATTCACTTGCAGAGAGATATCGATACATAGGTTTTCAGATTCTTACTAGTCAGATATATTCTTGTGCGGTGACTAGGGGGTGTTCAGTCCAGTTCACTGAGCAGGGAGTAGTCCTTGTCTATTACATATTTGGCTTATGGAGCGGTCTCTGAGCTAATTTCAAACCCTTGTTTTATGCATCACCCCACCTCACCTTTCCCGTTAAGCAGCCAGCGTTTGTCTTCTAATGGTGTGACTCTGTTCTGTTTTGTAATTCAGTTCAAGTGTAGCGATTCTGACATTCCCTCTATAAGCAATATCTTAGGATAAGTGTCTTTTACTGTGTGACTTATTTCACTTAGAATCATCGTCGCTAAATCCACTCATCATGCTGCTATCTAGCCTTATGACATTGATTTCATGGCTGAGTGATATTCCATTGTGCCAAGTACCACCATTTCTTTATCCATTTTTCTCTTTCCTGGGATATTGAAGGTGTACTGAAGTGGAGGTTCTTGGAAACAGAGCAGCCGTAATGTTTGGGGTGCCTGTGTCTTGTTGATTTTTAGTTTTCCCAATTTATACGCCCATGAGTGGAAGTGCCCTATGCTTTCTAAGCTGTGTTTATTACTTGTTTCAAGACACACCGTACACTTCTCCAGAGTGCCTGTTGGCAATTTACATCCCGCCCATCAGCGTAGCAAGGCTCCCATGTCTCCATGGCCTGTCCTGCTTTTCTGGTATTTACACTTTTTTCAGCATGGCATTTTTGACCGAGGGCAAGCGAGACTTCTTTGTAGCACTGATTTGCCATTCCGGCTTGCTTGGTTGGCCAAAAAGGGCGTATGCGTTTTTTCCTGAATATATTTAGGGAAAAACGCATACGCCCTTTTTGGCCAAGGGCATCATTGTCAACGTTTTGCCGCTTTTCATGTGCTTTAAAGGCGAGTCGTATCTACCTCCTGAAATCTGTTTCTTGCAAATCTGCCTTGCTTTCAAATCCTCTTCGTTGCCTTCCCTCAATATATTTGTGGACGAGAGTTCTCATTTATAACTCTGCACGTTTGTGAATTGCAGTGCCCCTGAGCTCCATTTCTCTACTCGCTCTTTTGGGAGCTGGCCGCAACAGCGCAGGATTGCTTCAGGCCCTATTTTGGTTCTGGGGGGCAGGCTGAACCTGTGGTTCATTCTTCTTCCTGATGGGAAAATGGAGTGACCTGTGCCTGTCCCAACACCTAGGGCTAGTCTCTCGTTGGTTCCCCGTCTTCCCGTTCATCCTCAGGACAAATTGCAACCTGTACGAAACAGGAGGTTAAAGGTGCTGATTCTCCAATAGGGAGATGGTTAGTCAAGCGGCTGGAATGGCGAACCCGAGCACAAAGAGAGGAGAAATGAGGTGCGTTTTAGAAGCATTTCCCGATCTCACGGCATACCATCTTCCGGGTTTCCCATGCATGTTTTGATGTAGGAAGATGCCCTTGTACCTGGAGATTTGAGACCCATGGGGTGGTTACCCCGCGGTGTTACTTTAAGGTATCTGCGTTTGCTCACCCAACCTCACCAATCCTCTCAGCCCCAAGAGTCTCCAGCCTTATGTCTCATCCAGCTGTGGGTCTAGATATGGTCGATCCAGGTGGCATAAGAGCCCCTGAACTGATTTTGTAAGAATTTCTCTCTCTTTCACTGTCTTTGTTTTGTGGGTTTTTTTAAGTAATTTATGTTTAGAATGGGTCTTTGCTGCTTTTCCCTGCTGTGTTTATGCCGCTTTACACCCTCTTGATTCACTTGCAGAGAGATATCGATACATAGGTTTTCAGATTCTTACTAGTCAGAATTATTCTTGAGCGGTGACTAGGGGGTGTTGAGTCCAGTTCACTGAGCAGGGAGTAGGCCTTGTCTATTACATATTTGGCTTATGGAGTGGTCTCTGAGCTAATTTCAAACCCTTGTTTTATGCATCACCCCACCTCACCTTTCCCGTTAAGCAGCCATAGTGTGTCTTCTAAAGGTGTGCCTCTGTTCTGTTTTGTAATTCAGTTCAAGTGTAGCGATTTTGACATTCCCTCTATAATCGATATCTTAGGATAAGTGTCTTTTTCTGTGTGACTTATTTCACTTAGAATCATCGTACCTAAATCCACTCATCATGCTGCTAACTAGCCTTATGACATTGATTTCATGGCTGAGTGATATTCCATTGTGCCAAGTACCACCATTTGTTTATCCATTTTTCTCTTTCCTGGGATATTGAAGGTGTACCGATGTGGAGGTTCTTGGAAACAGAGCAGCCGTAAAGTTTGGGGTGCCTGTGTCTTGTTGATTTTTAGTTTTCCCAATTTATACGCCCATGAGTGGAAGTGCCCTATGCTCTCTAAGCTGTGTTTATTACTTGTTTCAGGACACACCGTACACTTCTCCAGAGTGCCTGTTGGCAATTTACATCCCGCCCATCAGCGTAGCAAGGCTCCCATGTCTCCATGGCCTGTCCTGCTTTTCTGGTTTTTACACTTTGTTCAGCATGGCCCTTTTGACCGAGGGCAAGCGAGACTTCTTTGTAGCGCTGATTTGCCCTTCCGGCTTGCTTGGTTGGCCAAAAAGGGCGTATGCGTTTTTTCCTGAATATATTCAGGAAAAAACGCATACGCCCTTTTTGGCCAAGGGCATCATTGTCAACGTTTTGCTGCTTTTCATATGCTTTAAAGGCGAGTCGAATCTACCTCCTGAAATCTGTTTCCTGCAAATCTGCCTTGCTTTCAAATCCTCTTCGTTGCCTTCCCTCAATATATTTGTGGACGAGAGTTCTCATTGATAAATCTGCACGTTTGTGAATTGCAGTGCCCCTGAGCTCCATTTGTCTACTCGCTTTTTTTGGGAGCTGGCCGCAAAAGCGCAGGATTGCTTCAGGCACTATTTTGGTTCTGGGGGGCAGGCTGAGCCTGTGGTTCATTCTTCTTCCTGATGGGAAAATGGAGTGACCTGTGCCTGTCCCAACACCTAGGGCTAGTCTCTCGTTGGTTGCCCATCTTCCCGTTCATCCTCAGGACAAATTGCAACCTGTACGCAACAGTAGGTTAAAGGTGCTGATTCTCCGAGTAGGGAGATGGTTAGTCAAGCGGCTGGAATGGCGAACCCGAGCACAAGGAGAGGAGAAATGAGGTGCGTTTTAGAAACCTTTCCCGATCTCACGGCATACCATCTTCTGGGTTTCCCATGCATGTTTTGATGTAGGAAGATTCCCTTGTACCTTGAGATTTGAGACCCATGGGGTGGGTACCCCGCGGTATTACTTTAAACTATCTGCATTTGCTCACCCAACCTCACCAATCCTCTCAGCCCCAAGAGTGTCCAGCCTTATGTCTCATCCAGCTGTGGGTCTAGATATGGTCAATCCAGGTTGCATCAGAGACCCTGAACGGATTTTGTAAGAATTTCTCTCTCTTTCACTGTCTTTGCTTTGTGGGTTTTTTAAAGTAATGTATGTTTAGAATGGGGTTTGGCTGCTTTTCCCTGCTGTGTTGATGCCGCTTTACACCCTCTTGATTCACTTGCAGAGAGATATCAATACATAGGTTTTCAGATTCATACTAGTCAGATATATTCTTGTGCGGTGACTAGGGGGTGTTGAGTCCAGTTCACTGAGCAGGGAGTAGGCCTTGTCTATTACATATTTGGCTTATGGAGCGGTCTCTGAGCTAATTTCAAACCCTTGTTTTATGCATCACCCCACCTCACCTTTCCCGTTCAGCAGCCATAGTGTGTCTTCTACAGGTGTGACTCTGTTCTGTTTTGTAATTCAGTTCAAGTGTAGCGATTTTGACATTCCCTCTATAAGCGATATATTAGGATAAGTGTCTTTTTCTGTGTGACTTATTTCACTTAGAATCATCCTACCTAAATCCACTCATAATGCTGCTAACTAGCCTTATGACATTGACTTCATGGCTGAGTGATATTCCATTGTGCCAAGTCCCACCATTTCCTTATCCATTTTTCTCTTTCCTGGGATATTGAAGGTGTTCCGAAGCGGAGGTTCTTGGAAACAGAGCAGCCGTAAACTTTAGGGTGCCTGTGTCTTGTTGATTTTTAGTTTTCCCAATTTATACGCCCATGAGTGGAAATGCCCTATGCTCTCTACGCTGTGTTTATTACTTGTTTCAGGACACACCGTACTCTTCTCCAGAGTGCCTGTTGGCAATTTATATCCCGCCCATCAGCGTAGCAAGGCTCCCATGTCTCCATGGCCTTTCCTGCTTTTCTGGTTTTTACTGTTTGTTCAGCATGGCCCTTTTGACCGAGGGCAAGCGAGACTTCTTTGTAGCGCTGATTTGCCCTTCCGGCTTGCTTGTTTGGCCAAAAAGGGCGTATGCGTTTTTTCCTGAATATATTCAGGAAAAAACGCATACGCCCTTTTTGGCCAAGGGCATCATTGTCAACGTTTTGCCGCTTTTCATGTGCTTTAAAGGCGAGTCGAATCTACCTCCTGAAATCTGTTTCCTGCAAATCTGCCTTGCTTTCAAATCCTCTTCGTTGCCTTCCCTCAATATATTTGTGGACGAGAGTTCTCATTTATAACTCTGCACGTTTGTGAATTGCAGTGCCCCTGAGCTCCATTTGTCTCCTCGCTTTTTTGGGAGCTGGCCGCAAAAGCGCATGATTGCTTCAGGCACTATTTTGGTTCTGGGGGGCAGGCTGAGCCTGTGGTTCATTCTTCTTCCTGATGGGAAAATGGAGTGACCTATGCCTGTCCCAACACCTAGGGCTCGTCTCTCGTTGGTTCCGCGTCTTCCCGTTCATCCTCAGGACAAATTGCAACCTGTACAATCAGGAGGTTAAAGGTGCTGATTCTCCAACTTGGGAGATGGTTAGTCAAGCGGCTGGAATGGCGAACCCGAGCACAAGGAGAGGAGAAATGAGGTGCGTTTTAGAAACCTTTCCCGATCTCACGGCATACCATCTTCTGGCTTTCCCATGCATGTTTTGATGTAGGAAGATTCCCTTGTACCTGGAGATTTGAGACCCATGGGGTGTGTTCCCCGCAGTGTTACTTTAAAGTATCTGCGTTTGCTCACCCAACCTCACCAATCCTCTCAGCCCCAAGAGTGTCCAGCCTTATGTCTCATCCAGCTGTGGGTCTAGATATGGTCAATCCAGGTTGCATCATAGACCGTGAACGGATTTTGTAAGAATTTCTCTCTCTTTCACTGTCTTTGTTTTGTGGGATTTTTAAAGTAATTTATGTTTAGAATGGGGCTTGGCTGCTTTTCCCTGCTGTGTTTATGCCGCTTTACACCCTCTTGATTCACTTGCAGAGAGATATCGATACATAGGTTTTCAGATTCTTACTAGTCAGATATATTCTTGTGCGGTGACTAGGGGGTGTTCAGTCCAGTTCACTGAGCAGGGAGTAGTCCTTGTCTATTACATATTTGGCTTATGGAGCGGTCTCTGAGCTAATTTCAAACCCTTGTTTTATGCATCACCCCACCTCACCTTTCCCGTTAAGCAGCCAGCGTTTGTCTTCTAATGGTGTGACTCTGTTCTGTTTTGTAATTCAGTTCAAGTGTAGCGATTCTGACATTCCCTCTATAAGCAATATCTTAGGATAAGTGTCTTTTACTGTGTGACTTATTTCACTTAGAATCATCGTCGCTAAATCCACTCATCATGCTGCTATCTAGCCTTATGACATTGATTTCATGGCTGAGTGATATTCCATTGTGCCAAGTACCACCATTTCTTTATCCATTTTTCTCTTTCCTGGGATATTGAAGGTGTACTGAAGTGGAGGTTCTTGGAAACAGAGCAGCCGTAATGTTTGGGGTGCCTGTGTCTTGTTGATTTTTAGTTTTCCCAATTTATACGCCCATGAGTGGAAGTGCCCTATGCTTTCTAAGCTGTGTTTATTACTTGTTTCAAGACACACCGTACACTTCTCCAGAGTGCCTGTTGGCAATTTACATCCCGCCCATCAGCGTAGCAAGGCTCCCATGTCTCCATGGCCTGTCCTGCTTTTCTGGTATTTACACTTTTTTCAGCATGGCATTTTTGACCGAGGGCAAGCGAGACTTCTTTGTAGCACTGATTTGCCATTCCGGCTTGCTTGGTTGGCCAAAAAGGGCGTATGCGTTTTTTCCTGAATATATTTAGGGAAAAACGCATACGCCCTTTTTGGCCAAGGGCATCATTGTCAACGTTTTGCCGCTTTTCATGTGCTTTAAAGGCGAGTCGTATCTACCTCCTGAAATCTGTTTCTTGCAAATCTGCCTTGCTTTCAAATCCTCTTCGTTGCCTTCCCTCAATATATTTGTGGACGAGAGTTCTCATTTATAACTCTGCACGTTTGTGAATTGCAGTGCCCCTGAGCTCCATTTCTCTACTCGCTCTTTTGGGAGCTGGCCGCAACAGCGCAGGATTGCTTCAGGCCCTATTTTGGTTCTGGGGGGCAGGCTGAGCCTGTGGTTCATTCTTCTTCCTGATGGGAAAATGGAGTGACCTGTGCCTGTCCCAACACCTAGGGCTAGTCTCTCGTTGGTTCCCCGTCTTCCCGTTCATCCTCAGGACAAATTGCAACCTGTACGAAACAGGAGGTTAAAGGTGCTGATTCTCCAATAGGGAGATGGTTAGTCAAGCGGCTGGAATGGCGAACCCGAGCACAAAGAGAGGAGAAATGAGGTGCGTTTTAGAAGCATTTCCCGATCTCACGGCATACCATCTTCCGGGTTTCCCATGCATGTTTTGATGTAGGAAGATGCCCTTGTACCTGGAGATTTGAGACCCATGGGGTGGTTACCCCGCGGTGTTACTTTAAGGTATCTGCGTTTGCTCACCCAACCTCACCAATCCTCTCAGCCCCAAGAGTCTCCAGCCTTATGTCTCATCCAGCTGTGGGTCTAGATATGGTCGATCCAGGTGGCATAAGAGCCCCTGAACTGATTTTGTAAGAATTTCTCTCTCTTTCACTGTCTTTGTTTTGTGGGTTTTTTTAAGTAATTTATGTTTAGAATGGGTCTTTGCTGCTTTTCCCTGCTGTGTTTATGCCGCTTTACACCCTCTTGATTCACTTGCAGAGAGATATCGATACATAGGTTTTCAGATTCTTACTAGTCAGAATTATTCTTGAGCGGTGACTAGGGGGTGTTGAGTCCAGTTCACTGAGCAGGGAGTAGGCCTTGTCTATTACATATTTGGCTTATGGAGTGGTCTCTGAGCTAATTTCAAACCCTTGTTTTATGCATCACCCCACCTCACCTTTCCCGTTAAGCAGCCATAGTGTGTCTTCTAAAGGTGTGCCTCTGTTCTGTTTTGTAATTCAGTTCAAGTGTAGCGATTTTGACATTCCCTCTATAATCGATATCTTAGGATAAGTGTCTTTTTCTGTGTGACTTATTTCACTTAGAATCATCGTACCTAAATCCACTCATCATGCTGCTAACTAGCCTTATGACATTGATTTCATGGCTGAGTGATATTCCATTGTGCCAAGTACCACCATTTGTTTATCCATTTTTCTCTTTCCTGGGATATTGAAGGTGTACCGATGTGGAGGTTCTTGGAAACAGAGCAGCCGTAAAGTTTGGGGTGCCTGTGTCTTGTTGATTTTTAGTTTTCCCAATTTATACGCCCATGAGTGGAAGTGCCCTATGCTCTCTAAGCTGTGTTTATTACTTGTTTCAGGACACACCGTACACTTCTCCAGAGTGCCTGTTGGCAATTTACATCCCGCCCATCAGCGTAGCAAGGCTCCCATGTCTCCATGGCCTGTCCTGCTTTTCTGGTTTTTACACTTTTTTCAGCATGGCCCTTTTGACCGAGGGCAAGCGAGACTTCTTTGTAGCGCTGATTTGCCCTTCCGGCTTGCTTGGTTGGCCAAAAAGGGCGTATGCGTTTTTTCCTGAATATATTCAGGAAAAAACGCATACGCCCTTTTTGGCCAAGGGCATCATTGTCAACGTTTTGCTGCTTTTCATATGCTTTAAAGGCGAGTCGAATCTACCTCCTGAAATCTGTTTCCTGCAAATCTGCCTTGCTTTCAAATCCTCTTCGTTGCCTTCCCTCAATATATTTGTGGACGAGAGTTCTCATTGATAAATCTGCACGTTTGTGAATTGCAGTGCCCCTGAGCTCCATTTGTCTACTCGCTTTTTTTGGGAGCTGGCCGCAAAAGCGCAGGATTGCTTCAGGCACTATTTTGGTTCTGGGGGGCAGGCTGAGCCTGTGGTTCATTCTTCTTCCTGATGGGAAAATGGAGTGACCTGTGCCTGTCCCAACACCTAGGGCTAGTCTCTCGTTGGTTGCCCATCTTCCCGTTCATCCTCAGGACAAATTGCAACCTGTACGCAACAGTAGGTTAAAGGTGCTGATTCTCCGAGTAGGGAGATGGTTAGTCAAGCGGCTGGAATGGCGAACCCGAGCACAAGGAGAGGAGAAATGAGGTGCGTTTTAGAAACCTTTCCCGATCTCACGGCATAGCATCTTCTGGGTTTCCCATGCATGTTTTGATGTAGGAAGATTCCCTTGTACCTTGAGATTTGAGACCCATGGGGTGGGTACCCCGCGGTATTACTTTAAACTATCTGCATTTGCTCACCCAACCTCACCAATCCTCTCAGCCCCAAGAGTGTCCAGCCTTATGTCTCATCCAGCTGTGGGTCTAGATATGGTCAATCCAGGTTGCATCATAGATCCTGATCGGATTTTGTAAGAATTTCTCTCTCTTTCACTGTCTTTGCTTTGTGGGTTTTTTAAAGTAATGTATGTTTAGAATGGGGTTTGGCTGCTTTTCCCTGCTGTGTTGATGCCGCTTTACACCCTCTTGATTCACTTGCAGAGAGATATCAATACATAGGTTTTCAGATTCATACTAGTCAGATATATTCTTGTGCGGTGACTAGGGGGTGTTGAGTCCAGTTCACTGAGCAGGGAGTAGGCCTTGTCTATTACATATTTGGCTTATGGAGCGGTCTCTGAGCTAATTTCAAACCCTTGTTTTATGCATCACCCCACCTCACATTTCCCGTTCAGCAGCCATAGTGTGTCTTCTACAGGTGTGACTCTGTTCTGTTTTGTAATTCAGTTCAAGTGTAGCGATTTTGACATTCCCTCTATAAGCGATATATTAGGATAAGTGTCTTTTTCTGTGTGACTTATTTCACTTAGAATCATCGTACCTAAATCCACTCATAATGCTGCTAACTAGCCTTATGACATTGATTTCATGGCTGAGTGATATTCCATTGTGCCAAGTCCCACCATTTCCTTATCCATTTTTCTCTTTCCTGGGATATTGAAGGTGTTCCGAAGCGGAGGTTCTTGGAAACAGAGCAGCCGTAAACTTTAGGGTGCCTGTGTCTTGTTGATTTTTAGTTTTCCCAATTTATACGCCCATGAGTGGAAGTGCCCTATGCTCTCTACGCTGTGTTTATTACTTGTTTCAGGACACACCGTACTCTTCTCCAGAGTGCCTGTTGTCAATTTATATCCCGCCCATCAGCGTAGCAAGGCTCCCATGTCTCCATGGCCTGTCCTGCTTTTCTGGTTTTTACTGTTTGTTCAGCATGGCCCTTTTGACCGAGGGCAAGCGAGACTTCTTTGTAGCGCTGATTTGCCCTTCCGGCTTGCTTGGTTGGCCAAAAAGGGCGTATGCGTTTTTTCCTGAATATATTCAGGAAAAAACGCATACGCCCTTTTTGGCCAAGGGCATCATTGTCAACGTTTTGCCGCTTTTCATGTGCTTTAAAGGCGAGTCGAATCTACCTCCTGAAATCTGTTTCCTGCAAATCTGCCTTGCTTTCAAATCCTCTTCGTTGCCTTCCCTCAATATATTTGTGGACGAGAGTTCTCATTTATAACTCTGCACGTTTGTGAATTGCAGTGCCCCTGAGCTCCATTTGTCTCCTCGCTTTTTTGGGAGCTGGCCGCAAAAGCGCAGGATTGCTTCAGGCCCTATTTTGGTTCTGGGGGGCAGGCTGAGCCTGTGGTTCATTCTTCTTCCTGATGGGAAAATGGAGTGACCTATGCCTGTCCCAACACCTAGGGCTCGTCTCTCGTTGGTTCCGCGTCTTCCCGTTCATCCTCAGGACAAATTGCAACCTGTACAATCAGGAGGTTAAAGGTGCTGATTCTCCAACTTGGGAGATGGTTAGTCAAGGGGCTGGAATGGCGAACCCGAGCACAAGGAGAGGAGAAATGAGGTGCGTTTTAGAAACCTTTCCCGATCTCACGGCATACCATCTTCTGGGTTTCCCATGCATGTTTTGATGTAGGAAGATTCCCTTGTACCTGGAGATTTGAGACCCATGGGGTGTGTTCCCCGCAGTGTTACTTTAAAGTATCTGCGTTTGCTCACCCAACCTCACCAATCCTCTCAGCCCCAAGAGTGTCCAGCCTTATGTCTCATCCAGCTGTGGGTCTAGATATGGTCAATCCAGGTTGCATCAGAGACCCTGAACGGATTTTGTAAGAATTTCTCTCTCTTTCACTGTCTTTGTTTTGTGGGTTTTTTAAAGTAATTTATGTTTAGAATCGGGCTTGGCTGCTTTTCCCTGCTGTGTTGATGCCGCTTTACACCCTCTTGATTCACTTGCAGAGAGATATCGATACATAGGTTTTCAGATTCGTACTAGTCAAAATTATTCTTGTGCGGTGACTAGGGGGTGTTGAGTCCAGTTCACTGAGCAGGGAGTAGGCCTTGTCTATTACATATTTGGCTTATGGAGCGGTCTCTGAGCTAATTTCAAACCCTTGTTTTATGCATCACCCCACCTCACCTTTCCCGTTAAGCAGCCATAGTGTGTCTTCTACAGGTGTGACTCTGTTCTGTTTTGTAATTCAGTTCAAGTGTAGCGATTTTGACGTTCCCTCTATAAGCGATATCTTAGGATAAGTGTCTTTTTCTGTATGACTTATTTCACTTAGAATCATCGTACCTACATCCACTCATAATGCTGCTAACTAGCCTTATGACATTGATTTCATGGCTGAGTGATATTCCATTGTGCCAAGTCCCACCATTTCTTTATCCATTTTTCTCTTTCCTGGGATATTGAAGGTGTTCCGAAGCGGAGGTTCTTGGAAACAGAGCAGCCGTAAACTTTAGGGTGCCTGTGTCTTGTTGATTTTTAGTTTTCCCAATTTATACGACCATGAGTGGAAGTGCCCTATGCTCTCTACGCTGTGTTTATTACTTGTTTCAGGACACACCGTACTCTTCTCCAGAGTGCCTGTTGGCAATTTACATCCCGCCCATCAGCGTAGCAAGGCTCCCATGTCTCCATGGCCTGTTCTGCTTTTCTGGTTTTTACACTTTGTTCAGCATGGCCCTTTTGACCGAGGGCAAGCGAGACTTCTTTGTAGCGCTGATTTGCACTTCCGGCTTGCTTGGTTGGCCAAAAAGGGCGTATGCGTTTTTTCCTGAATATATTCAGGAAAAAACGCATACGCCCTTTTTGGTCAAGGGCATCATTGTCAACGTTTTGCCGCTTTTCATGTGCTTTAAAGGCGAGTCGAATCTACCTCCTGAAATCTGTTTCCTGCAAATCTGCCTTGCTTTCAAATCCTCTTCGTTGCCTTCCCTCAATATATTTGTGGACGAGAGTTCTCATTTATAACTCTGCACGTTTGTGAATTGCAGTGCCCCTGAGCTCCATTTGTCTCCTCGCTTTTTTGGGAGCTGGCCGCAAAAGCGCAGGATTGCTTCAGACCCTATTTTGGTTCTGGGGGGCAGGCTGAGCCTGTGGTTCATTCTTCTTCCTGATGGGAAAATGGAGTGACCTGTGCCTGTCCCAACACCTAGGGCTAGTCTTTCGTTGGTTCCCCGTCTTCCCGTTCATCCTCAGGACAAATTGCAACCTGGACGAAACAGTAGGTTAAAGGTGCTGATTCTCCAAGTAGGGAGATGGTTAGTCAAGCGGCTGGAATGGTGAACCCGAGCACAAGGAGAGGAGAAATGAGGTGCGTTTTAGAAACCTTTCCCGATCTCACGGCATACCATCTTCTGGCTTTCCCATGCATGTTTTGATGTAGGAAGATTCCCTTGTACCTGGAGATTTGAGACCCATGGGGTGTGTTCCCCGCAGTGTTACTTTAAAGTATCTGCGTTTGCTCACCCAACCTCACCAATCCTCTCAGCCCCAAGAGTGTCCAGCCTTATGTCTCATCCAGCTGTGGGTCTAGATATGGTCAATCCAGGTTGCATCATAGACCCTGAACGGATTTTGTAAGAATTTCTCTCTCTTTCACTGTCTTTGTTTTGTGGGTTTTTTAAAGTAATTTATGTTTAGAATCGGGCTTGGCTGCTTTTCCCTGCTGTGTTGATGCCGCTTTACACCCTCTTGATTCACTTGCAGAGAGATATCGATACATAGGTTTTCAGATTCGTACTAGTCAGAATTATTCTTGTGCGGTGACTAGGGGGTGTTGAGTCCAGTTCACTGAGCAGGGAGTAGGCCTTGTCTATTACATATTTGGCTTATGGAGCGGTCTCTGAGCTAATTTCAAACCCTTGTTTTATGCATCACCCCACCTCACCTTTCCCGTTAAGCAGCCATAGTGTGTCTTCTACAGGTGTGACTCTGTTCTGTTTTGTAATTCAGTTCAAGTGTAGCGATTTTGACATTCCCTCTATAAGCGATATCTTAGGATAAGTGTCTTTTTCTGTGTGACTTATTTCACTTAGAATCATCGTCGCTAAATCCAGTCATCATGCTGCTAACTAGCCTTATGACATTGATTTCATGGCTGAGTGATATTCCATTGTGCCGAGTACCACCATTTCTTTATCCATTTTTCTCTTTCCTGGGATATTGAAGGTGTTCCGAAGCGGAGGTTCTTGGAAACAGAGCAGCCGTAAACTTTAGGGTGCCTGTGTCTTGTTGATTTTTAGTTTTCCCAATTCATACGCCCATGAGTGGAAGTGCCCTATGCTCTCTAAGCTGTGTTTATTACTTGTTTCAAGACACACCGTACACTTCTCCAGAGTGCCTGTTGGCAATTTACATCCCGCCCATCAGCGTAGCAAGGCTCCCATGTCTCCATGGCCTCTCCTGCTTTTCTGGTATTTACACTTTTTTCAGCATGGCATTTTTGACCGAGGGCAAGCGAGACTTCTTTGTAGCACTGATTTGCCATTCCGGCTTGCTTGGTTGGCCAAAAAGGGCGTATGCGTTTTTTCCTGAATATATTCAGGAAAAAACGCATACGCCCTTTTTGGCCAAGGGCATCATTGTCAACGTTTTGCCGCTTTTCATGTGCTTTAAAGGCGAGTCGAATCTACCTCCTGAAATCTGTTTCCTGCAAATCTGCCTTGCTTTCAAATCCTCTTCGTTGCCTTCCCTCAATATATTTGTGGACGAGAGTTCTCATTTATAACTCTGCACGTTTGTGAATTGCAGTGCCCCTGAGCTCCATTTGTCTCCTCGCTTTTTTGGGAGCTGGCCGCAAAAGCGCAGGATTGCTTCAGGCCCTATTTTGGTTCTGGGGGGCAGGCTGAGCCTGTGGTTCATTCTTCTTCCTGATGGGAAAATGGAGTGACCTGTGCCTGTCCCAACACCTAGGGCTAGTCTTTCGTTGGTTCCCCGTCTTCCCGTTCATCCTCAGGACAAATTGCAACCTGAACGAAACAGTAGGTTAAAGGTGCTGATTCTCCAAGTAGGGAGATGGTTAGTCAAGCGGCTGGAATGGCGAAACCGAGCACAAGGAGAGGAGAAATGAGGTGCGTTTTAGAAACCTTTCCCGATCTCACGGCATACCATCTTCTGGCTTTCCCATGTATGTTTTGATGTAGGAAGCTTCCCTTGTACCTGGAGATTTGAGACCCATGGGGTGTGTTCCCCGCAGTGTTACTTTAAAGTATCTGCGTTTGCTCACCCAACCTCACCAATCCTCTCAGCCCCAAGAGTGTCCAGCCTTATGTCTCATCCAGCTGTGGGTCTAGATATGGTCAATCCAGGTTGCATCATAGACCCTGAACGGATTTTGTAAGAATTTCTCTCTCTTTCACTGTCTTTGCTTTGTGGGTTTTTTAAAGTAATGTATGTTTAGAATGGGGTTTGGCTGCTTTTCCCTGCTGTGTTTATGCCGCTTTACACCCTCTTGATTCACTTGCAGAGAGATATCGATACATAGGTTTTCAGATTCATACTAGTCAGATATATTCTTGTGCGGTGACTTGGGGGTGTTGAGTCCAGTTCACTGAGCAGGGAGTAGGCCTTGTCTATTACATATTTGGCTTATGGAGCGGTGTCTGAGCTAATTTCAAACCCTTGTTTTATGCATCACCCCACCTCACCTTTCCCGTTAAGCAGCCATAGTGTGTCTTCTAAAGGTGTGACTCTGTTCTGTTTTGTAATTCAGTTCAAGTGTAGCGATTTTGACATTCCCTCTATAAGCGATATCTTAGGATAAGTGTCTTTTTCTGTGAGACTTATTTCACTTAGAATCATCGTACCTAAATCCACACATCATGCTGCTAACTAGCCTTATGACATTGATTTCATGGCTGAGTGATATTCCATTGTGCCAAGTACCACCATTTCTTTATCCATTTTTCTCTTTCCTGGGATATTGAAGGTGTACCGAAGCGGAGGTTCTTGGAAACAGAGCAGCCGTAAACTTTAGGGTGCCTGTGTCTTGTTGATTTTTAGTTTTCCCAATTTATACGCCCATGAGTGGAAGTGCCCTATGCTCTCTACGCTGTGTTTATTACTTGTTTCAGGACACACCGTACTCTTCTCCAGAGTGCCTGTTGTCAATTTATATCCCGCCCATCAGCGTAGCAAGGCTCCCATGTCTCCATGGCCTGTCCTGCTTTTCTGGTTTTTACTGTTTGTTCAGCATGGCCCTTTTGACCGAGGGCAAGCGAGACTTCTTTGTAGCGCTGATTTGCCCTTCCGGCTTGCTTGGTTGGCCAAAAAGGGCGTATGCGTTTTTTCCTGAATATATTCAGGAAAAAACGCATACGCCCTTTTTGGCCAAGGGCATCATTGTCAACGTTTTGCCGCTTTTCATGTGCTTTAAAGGCGAGTCAAATCTACCTCCTGAAATCTGTTTCCTGCAAATCTGCCTTGCTTTCAAATCCTCTTCGTTGCCTTCCCTCAATATATTTGTGGACGAGAGTTCTCATTTATAACTCTGCACGTTTGTGAATTGCAGTGCCCCTGAGCTCCATTTGTCTCCTCGCTTTTTTGGGAGCTGGCCGCAAAAGCGCAGGATTGCTTCAGGCCCTATTTTGGTTCTGGGGGGCAGGCTGAGCCTGTGGTTCATTCTTCTTCCTGATGGGAAAATGGAGTGACCTATGCCTGTCCCAACACCTAGGGCTCGTCTCTCGTTGGTTCCGCGTCTTCCCATTCATCCTCAGGACAAATTGCAACCTGTACAATCAGGAGGTTAAAGGTGCTGATTCTCCAAGTAGGCAGATGGTTAGTCAAGCGGCTGGAATGGCGAACCCGAGCACAAGGAGAGGAGAAATGAGGTGCGTTTTAGAAACCTTTCCCGATCTCATGGCATACCATCTTCTGGGTTTCCCATGCATGTTTTGATGTAGGAAGATGCCCTTGTACCTGGAGATTTGAGACCCATGGGGTGTGTTCCCCGCAGTGTTACTTTAAAGTATCTGCGTTTGCTCACCCAACCTCACCAATCCTCTCAGCCCCAAGAGTGTCCAGCCTTATGTCTCATCCAGCTGTGGGTCTAGATATGGTCAATCCAGGTTGCATCAGAGACTCTGAACGGATATTGTAAGAATTTCTCTCTCTTTCACTGTCTTTGTTTTGTGGGTTTTTTAAAGTAATTTATGTTTAGAATCGGGCTTGGCTGCTTTTCCCTGCTGTGTTGATGCCGCTTTACACCCTCTTGATTCACTTGCAGAGAGATATCGATACATAGGTTTTCAGATTCTTACTAGTCAGATATATTCTTGTGTGGTGACTAGGGTGTGTTGAGTCCAGTTCACTGAGCAGGGAGTAGGCCTTGTCTATTACATATTTGGCTTATGGAGCGGTCCCTGAGCTAATTTCAAACCCTTGTTTTATGCATCACCCCACCTCACCTTTCCCGTTAAGCAGCCATAGTGTGTCTTCTAAAGGTGTGACTCTGTTCTGTTTTGTAATTCAGTTCAAGTGTAGCGATTTTGACATTCCCTCTATAAGTGATATCTTAGGATAAGTGTCTTTTTCTGTGTGACTTATTTCACTTAGAATCATCGTATCTAAATCCACTCATCATGCTGCTAACTAGCCTTATGACATTGATTTCATGGCTGAGTGATATTCCATTGTGCCAAGTACCACCATTTCTTTATCCATTTTTCTCTTTCCTGGGATATTGAAGGTGTACCGAAGTGGAGGTTCTTGGAAACAGAGCAGCCGTAAACTTTAGGGTGCCTGTGTCTTGTTGATTTTTAGTTTTCCCAATTTATACGCCCTTGAGTGGAAGTGCCCTATGCTCTCTACGCTGTGTTTATTACTTGTTTCAGGACACACCGTACTCTTCTCCAGAGTGCCTGTTGGCAATTTACATCCCGCCCATCAGCGTAGCAAGGCTCCCATGTCTCCATGGCCTGTCCTGCTTTTCTGGTTTTTACACTTTGTTCAGCATGGCCCTTTTGACCGAGGGCAAGCGAGACTTCTTTGTAGCGCTGATTTGCCCTTCCGGCTTGCTTGGTTGGCCAAAAAGGGCGTATGCGTTTTTTCCTGAATATATTCAGGAAAAAACGCATACGCCCTTTTTGGCCAAGGGCATCATTGTCAACGTTTTGCCGCTTTTCATGTGCTTTAAAGGCGAGTCGAATCTACCTCCTGAAATCTGTTTCCTGCAAATCTGCCTTGCTTTCAAATCCTCTTAGTTGCCTTCCCTCAATATATTTGTGGACGAGAGTTCTCATTTATAACTCTGCACGTTTGTGAATTGCAGTGCCCCTGAGCTCCATTTGTCTCCTCGCTTTTTTGGGAGCTGGCCGCAAAAGCACAGGATTGCTTCAGGCCCTATTTTGGTTCTGGGGGGCAGGCTGAGCCGGTGGTTCATTCTTCTTCCTGATGGGAAAATGGAGTGACCTATGCCTGTCCCAACACCTAGGGCTCGTCTCTCGTTGGTTCCCCGTCTTCCCGTTCATCCTCAGGACAAATTGCAACCTGTACAATCAGGAGGTTAAAGGTGCTGATTCTCCAAGTAGGGAGATGGTTAGTCAAGCGGCTGGAATGGCGAACCCGAGCACAAGGAGAGGAGAAATGAGGTGCGTTTTAGAAACCTTTCCCGATCTCACGGCATACCATCTTCTGGCTTTCCCATGCATGTTTTGATGTAGGAAGATGCCCTTGTACCTGGAGATTTGAGAACCATGGGGTGTGTTCCCCGCAGTGTTACTTTAAAGTATCTGCGTTTGCTCACCCAACCTCACCAATCCTCTCAGCCCCAAGAGTGTCCAGCCTTATGTCTCATCCAGCTGTGGGTCTAGATATGGTCAATCCAGGTTGCATCAGAGACCCTGAACGGATTTTGTAAGAATTTCTCTCTCTTTCCCTGTCTTTGCTTTGTGTGTTTTTTAAAGTAATGTATGTTTAGAATGGGGTTCGGCTGCTTTTCCCTGCTGTGTTTATGTCGCTTTACACCCTCTTGATTCACTTGCAGAGAGATATCGATACATAGGTTTTCAGATTCATACTAGTCAGATATATTCTTGTGCGGTGACTAGGGGGTGTTGAGTCCAGTTCACTGAGCAGGGAGTAGGCCTTGTCTATTACATATTTGGCTTATGGAGCGGTCTCTGAGCTAATTTCAAACCCTTGTTTTATGCATCACCCCACCTCACCTTTCCCGTTAAGCAGCCATAGTGTGTCTTCTAAAGGTGTGACTCTGTTCTGTTTTGTAATTCAGTTCAAGTGTAGCGATTTTGACATTCCCTCTATAAGCGATATCTTAGGATAAGTGTCTTTTTCTGTGTGACTTATTTCACTTAGAATCATCGTACCTAAATCCACACATCATGCTGCTAACTAGCCTTATGACATTGATTTCATGGCTGAGTGATATTCCATTGTGCCAAGTACCACCATTTCTTTATCCATTTTTCTCTTTCCTGGGATATTGAAGGTGTACCGAAGCGGAGGTTCTTGGAAACAGAGCAGCCGTAAACTTTAGGGTGCCTGTGTCTTGTTGATTTTTAGTTTTCCCAATTTATACGCCCATGAGTGGAAGTGCCCTATGCTCTCTACGCTGTGTTTATTACTTGTTTCAGGACATACCGTACTCTTCTCCAGAGTGCCTGTTGGCAATTTATATCCCGCCCATCAGCGTAGCAAGGCTCCCATGTCTCCATGGCCTGTCCTGCTTTTCTGGTTTTTACTGTTTGTTCAGCATGGCCCTTTTGACCGAGGGCAAGCGAGACTTCTTTGTAGTGCTGATTTGCCCTTCCGGCTTGCTTGGTTGGCCAAAAAGGGCGTATGCGTTTTTTCCTGAATATATTCAGGAAAAAACGCATACGCCCTTTTTGGCCAAGGGCATCATTGTCAACGTTTTGCCGCTTTTCATGTGCTTTAAAGGCGAGTCGAATCTACCTCCTGAAATCTGTTTCCTGCAAATCTGCCTTGCTTTCAAATCCTCTTCGTTGCCTTCCCTCAATATATTTGTGGACGAGAGTTCTCATTTATAACTCTGCACGTTTGTGAATTGCAGTGCCCCTGAGCTCCATTTGTCTCCTCGCTTTTTTGGGAGCTGGCCGCAAAAGCGCAGGATTGCTTCAGGCCCTATTTTGGTTCTGGGGGGCAGGCTGAGCCTGTGGTTCATTCTTCTTCCTGATGGGAAAATGGAGTGACCTATGCCTGTCCCAACACCTAGGGCTCGTCTCTCGTTGGTTCCGCGTCTTCCCGTTCATCCTCAGGACAAATTGCAACCTGTACAATCAGGAGGTTAAAGATGCTGATTCTCCAAGTAGGCAGATGGTTAGTCAAGCGGCTGGAATGGCGAACCCGAGCACAAGGAGAGGAGAAATGAGGTGCGTTTTAGAAACCTTTCCCGATCTCATGGCATACCATCTTCTGGGTTTCCCATGCATGTTTTGATGTAGGAAGATGCCCTTGTACCTGGAGATTTGAGACCCATGGGGTGTGTTCCCCGCAGTGTTACTTTAAAGTATCTGCGTTTGCTCACCCAACCTCACCAATCCTCTCAGCCCCAAGAGTGTCCAGCCTTATGTCTCATCCAGCTGTGGGTCTAGATATGGTCAATCCAGGTTGCATCAGAGACCCTGAACGGATTTTGTAAGAATTTCTCTCTCTTTCACTGTCTTTGTTTTGTGGGTTTTTTAAAGTAATTTATGTATAGCATCGGGCTTGCTGCTTTTCCCTGCTGTGTTGATGCCGCTTTACACCCTCTTGATTCACTTGCAGAGAGATATCGATACATAGGTTTTCAGATTCTTACTAGTCAGATATATTCTTGTGTGGTGACTAGGGTGTGTTGAGTCCAGTTCACTGAGCAGGGAGTAGGCCTTGTCTATTACATATTTGGCTTATGGAGCGGTCTCTGAGCTAATTTCAAACCCTTGTTTTATGCATCACCCCACCTCACCTTTCCCGTTAATCAGCCATAGTGTGTCTTCTAAAGGTGTGACTCTGTTCTGTTTTGTAATTCAGTTTAAGTGTAGCGATTTTGACATTCCCTCTATAAGCGATATCTTAGGATAAGTGTCTTTTTCTGTGTGACTTATTTCACTTAGAATCATCGTACCTAAATCCACTCATCATGCTGCTAACTAGCCTTATGACATTGATTTCATGGCTGAGTGATATTCCATTGTGCCAAGTACCACCATTTCTTTATCCATTTTTCTCTTTCCTGGGATATTGAAGGTGTACCGAAGTGGAGGTTCTTGGAAACAGAGCAGCCGTAAACTTTAGGGTGCCTGTGTCTTGTTGATTTTTAGTTTTCCCAATTTATACGCCCTTGAGTGGAAGTGCCCTATGCTCTCTACGCTGTGTTTATTACTTGTTTCAGGACACACCGTACACTTCTCCAGAGTGCCTGTTGGCAATTTACATCCCGCCCATCAGCGTAGCAAGGCTCCCATGTCTCCATGGCCTGTCCTGCTTTTCTGGTTTTTACACTCTTTTCAGCATGGCCCTTTAGACCGAGGGCAAGCGAGACTTCTTTGTAGCGCTGATTTGCCCTTCCGGCTTGCTTGGTTGGCCAAAAAGGGCGTATGCGTTTTTTCCTGAATATATTCAGGGAAAAAACGCATACGCCCTTTTTGGCCAAGGGCATCATTGTCAACGTTTTGCCTGTTTTCATGTGCTTTAAAGGCGAGTCGAATCTACCTCCTGAAATCTGTTTCCTGCAAATCTGCCTTGCTTTCAAATCCTCTTCGTTGCCTTCCCTCAAAATATTTGTGGACGAGAGTTCTCATTTATAACTCTGCACGTTTGTGAATTGCAGTGCCCCTGAGCTCCATTTGTCTTCTCGCTTTTTTGGGAGCTGGCCGCAAAAGCGCAGGATTGCTTCAGGCCCTATTTTGGTTCTGGGGGGCAGGCTGAGCCTGTGGTTCATTCTTCTTCCTGATGGGAAAATGGAGTGACCTGTGCCTGTCCCAACACCTAGGGATAGTCTCTCGTTGGTTCCCCGTCTTCCCGTTCATCCTCAGGACAAATTGCAACCTGTACGGAACAGGAGGTTAAAGGTGCTGATTCTCCGAGTAGGGAGATGGTTAGTCAAGCGGCTGGAATGGCGAACCCGAGCACAAGGAGAGGAGAAATGAGGTGCGTTTTAGAAACCTTTCCCGATCTCACGGCATACCATCTTCTGGGTTTCCCATGCATGTTTTGTTGTAGGAAGATGCCCTTGTACCTGGAGATTTGAGACCCATGGGGTGGGTACCCCGTGGTGTTACTTTAAAGTATCTGCGTTTGCTCACCCAACCTCACCAATCCTCTCAGCCCCAAGAGTGACCAGCCTTATGTCTCATCCAGCTGTGGGTCTAGATATGGTCAATCCAGGTTGCATCAGAGACCCTGAACGGATTTTGTAAGAATTTCTCTCTCTTTCACTGTCTTCGTTTTGTGGGTTTTTTAAAGTAATTTATGTTTAGAATGGGGCGTGGCTGCTTTTCCCTGCTGTGTTTATGCCGCTTTACACCCTCTTGATTCACTTGCAGAGAGATATCGATACATATGTTTTCAGATTCTTACTAGTCAGATATATTCTTGTGCGGTGACTAGGGGGTGTTGAGTCCAGTTCACTGAGCAGGGAGTAGGCCTTCTCTATTACATATTTGGCTTATGGAGTGGTCTCAGAGCTAATTTCAAACCCTTGTTCTATGCATCACCCCACCTCACCTTTCCCGTTAAGCAGCCATAGTGTGTCTTCTAATGATGTGACTCTGTTCTGTTTTGTAATTCAGTTCAAGTGTTGCGATTTTGACACTCGCTCTATAAGCGATATCTTAGGATAAGTGTCTTTTTCTGTGTGACTTATTTCACTTAGAATCATCGTCGCTAAATCCACTCATCATGCTGCTAACTAGCCTTATGACATTGATTTCATGGCTGAATGATATTCCATTGTGCCAAGTACCACCATTTCTTTATCCATTTTTCTCTTTCCTGGGATATTGAAGGTGTACCGAAGTGGAGGTTCTTGGAAACAGAGCAGCCGTAAAGTTTGGGGTGCCTGTGTCTTGTTGATTTTTAGTTTATCTAATTTGTACGCCCATGAGTGGAAGTGCCCTATGCTCTCTAAGCTGTGTTTATTACTTGTTTCAGGACACACCGTACACTTCTCCAGAGTGCCTGTTGGCAATTTACATCCCGCCCATCAGCGTAGCAAGGCTCCCATGTCTCCATGGCCTGTCCTGGTTTTCTGGTTTTTACACTCTTTTCAGCATGGCCCTTTAGACCGAGGGCAAGCGAGACTTCTTTGTAGCGCTGATTTGCCCTTCCGGCTTGCTTGGTTGGCCAAAAAGGGCGTATGCGTTTTTTCCTGAATATATTCAGGAAAAAACGCATACGCCCTTTTTGGCCAAGGGCATCATTGTCAACGTTTTGCCGCTTTTCATGTGCTTTAAAGGCGAGTCGAATCTACCTCCTGAAATCTGTTTCCTGCAAATCTGCCTTGCTTTCAAATCCTCTTCGTTGCCTTCCCTCAATATATTTGTGGACGAGAGTTCTCATTTATAACTCTGCACGTTTGTGAATTGCAGTGCCCCTGAGTTCCATTTGTCTACTCGCTTTTTTGGGAGCTGGCCGCAAAAGCGCAGGATTGCTTCAGGTCCTATTTTGGTTCTGGGGGGCAGGCTGAGCCTGTGGTTCATTCTTCTTCCTGATGGGAAAATGGAGTGACCTGTGCCTGTCCAAACACCTAGGGCTAGTCTCTCGTTGGTTCCACGTCTTCCCGTTCATCCTCAGGACAAATTGCAACCTGTACGAAACAGGAGGTTAAAGGTGCTGATTCTCCAAGTAGGGAGATGGTTAGTCAAGCGGCTGGAATGGCGAACCCGAGCACAAGGAGAGGAGAAATGAGGTGCGTTTTAGAAACCTTTCCCGATCTCACGGCATACCGTCTTCTGGGTTTCCCATGCATGTTTTGATGTAGGAAGATGCCCTTGTACCTGGAGATTTGAGACCCATGGGGTGTGTACCCCGCGGTGTTACTTTAAAGTATCTGCATTTGCTCACCCAACCTCACCAATCCTCTCAGTGCCAAGAGTGTCCAGCCTTATGTCTCATCCAGCTGTGGGTCTAGATATGGTCAATCCAGGTTGCATCAGAGACCCTGAACGGATTTTGTAAGAATTTCTCTCTCTTACACTGTCTTTGTTTTGTGGGTTTTTTAAAGTAATTTATGTTTAGAATGGGGCTTGGCTGCTTTTCCCTGCTGTGTTTATGCCGCTTTACACCCTCTTGATTCACTTGCAGAGAGATATCGATACATAGGTTTTCAGATTCTTACTAGTCAGATATATTCTTGTGCGGTGACTAGGGGGTGTTCAGTCCAGTTCACTGAGCAGGGAGTAGGCCTTGTCTATTACATATTTGGCTTATGGAGCGGTCTCTGAGCTAATTTCAAACCCTTGTTTTATGCATCACCCCACCTCACCTTTCCCGTTAAGCAGCCAGCGTTTGTCTTCTAATGGTGTGACTCTGTTCTGTTTTGTAATTCAGTTCAAGTGTAGCGATTCTGACATTCCCTCTATAAGCAATATCTTAGGATAAGTGTCTTTTACTGTGTGACTTATTTCACTTAGAATCATCGTCGCTAAATCCACTCATCATGCTGCTAACTAGCCTTATGACATTGATTTCATGGCTGAGTGATATTCCATTGTGCCAAGTACCACCATTTCTTTATCCATTTTTCTCTTTCCTGGGATATTGAAGGTGTACCGAAGCGGAGTTTCTTGGAAACAGAGCAGCCGTAAACTTTAGGGTGCCTGTGTCTTGTTGATTTTTAGTTTTCCCAATTTATACGCCCATGAGTGGAAGTGCCCTATGCTCTCTACGCTGTGTTTATTACTTGTTTCAGGACACACCGTACTCTTCTCCAGAGTGCCTGTTGGCAATTTATATCCCGCCCATCAGCGTAGCAAGGCTCCCATGTCTCCATGGCCTGTCCTGCTTTTCTGGTTTTTACTGTTTGTTCAGCATGGCCCTTTTGACCGAGGGCAAGCGAGACTTCTTTGTAGCGCTGATTTGCCCTTCCGGCTTGCTTGGTTGGCCAAAAAGGGCGTATGCGTTTTTTCCTGAATATATTCAGGAAAAAACGCATACGCCCTTTTTGGCCAAGGGCATCATTGTCAACGTTTTGCCGCTTTTCATGTGCTTTAAAGGCGAGTCAAATCTACCTCCTGAAATCTGTTTCCTGCAAATCTGCCTTGCTTTCAAATCCTCTTCGTTGCCTTCCCTCAATATATTTGTGGACGAGAGTTCTCATTTATAACTCTGCACGTTTGTGAATTGCAGTGCCCCTGAGCTCCATTTGTCTCCTCGCTTTTTTGGGAGCTGGCCGCAAAAGCGCAGGATTGCTTCAGGCCCTATTTTGGTTCTGGGGGGCAGGCTGAGCCTGTGGTTCATTCTTCTTCCTGATGGGAAAATGGAGTGACCTATGCCTGTCCCAACACCTAGGGCTCGTCTCTCGTTGGTTCCGCGTCTTCCCGTTCATCCTCAGGACAAATTGCAACCTGTACAATCAGGAGGTTAAAGGTGCTGATTCTCCAAGTAGGGAGATGGTTAGTCAAGCGGCTGGAATGGCGAACCCGAGCACAAGGAGAGGAGAAATGAGGTGCGTTTTAGAAACCTTTCCCGATCTCATGGCATACCATCTTCTGGGTTTCCCATGCATGTTTTGATGTAGGAAGATGCCCTTGTACCTGGAGATTTGAGACCCATGGGGTGTGTTCCCCGCAGTGTTACTTTAAAGTATCTGCGTTTGCTCACCCAACCTCACCAATCCTCTCAGCCCCAAGAGTGTCCAGCCTTATGTCTCATCCAGCTGTGGGTCTAGATATGGTCAATCCAGGTTGCATCAGAGACCCTGAACGGATTTTGTAAGAATTTCTCTCTCTTTCACTGTCTTTGTTTTGTGGGTTTTTTAAAGTAATTTATGTATAGCATCGGGCTTGGCTGCTTTTCCCTGCTGTGTTGATGCCGCTTTACACCCTCTTGATTCACTTGCAGAGAGATATCGATACATAGGTTTTCAGATTCTTACTAGTCAGATATATTCTTGTGTGGTGACTAGGGTGTGTTGAGTCCAGTTCACTGAGCAGGGAGTAGGCCTTGTCTATTACATATTTGGCTTATGGAGCGGTCTCTGAGCTAATTTCAAACCCTTGTTTTATGCATCACCCCACCTCACCTTTCCCGTTAAGCAGCCATAGTGTGTCTTCTAAAGGTGTGACTCTGTTCTGTTTTGTAATTCAGTTTAAGTGTAGCGATTTTGACATTCCCTCTATAAGCGATATCTTAGGATAAGTGTCTTTTTCTGTGTGACTTATTTCACTTAGAATCATCGTACCTAAATCCACTCATCATGCTGCTAACTAGCCTTATGACATTGATTTCATGGCTGAGTGATATTCCATTGTGCCAAGTACCACCATTTCTTTATCCATTTTTCTCTTTCCTGGGATATTGAAGGTGTACCGAAGTGGAGGTTCTTGGAAACAGAGCAGCCGTAAACTTTAGGGTGCCTGTGTCTTGTTGATTTTTAGTTTTCCCAATTTATACGCCCTTGAGTGGAAGTGCCCTATGCTCTCTACGCTGTGTTTATTACTTGTTTCAGGACACACCGTACACTTCTCCAGAGTGCCTGTTGGCAATTTACATCCCGCCCATCAGCGTAGCAAGGCTCCCATGTCTCCATGGCCTGTCCTGCTTTTCTGGTTTTTACACTCTTTTCAGCATGGCCCTTTAGACCGAGGGCAAGCGAGACTTCTTTGTAGCGCTGATTTGCCCTTCCGGCTTGCTTGGTTGGCCAAAAAGGGCGTATGCGTTTTTTCCTGAATATATTCAGGAAAAAACGCATACGCCCTTTTTGGCCAAGGGCATCATTGTCAACGTTTTGCCGCTTTTCATGTGCTTTAAAGGCGAGTCGAATCTACCTCCTGAAATCTGTTTCCTGCAAATCTGCCTTGCTTTCAAATCCTCTTCGTTGCCTTCCCTCAATATATTTGTGGACGAGAGTTCTCATTTATAACTCTGCACGTTTGTGAATTGCAGTGCCCCTGAGTTCCATTTGTCTACTCGCATTTTTGGGAGCTGGCCGCAAAAGTGCAGGATTGCTTCAGGTCCTATTTTGGTTCTGGGGGGCAGGCTGAGCCTGTGGTTCATTCTTCTTCCTGATGGGAAAATGGAGTGACCTGTGCCTGTCCAAACACCTAGGGCTAGTCTCTCGTTGGTTCCACGTCTTCCCGTTCATCCTCAGGACAAATTGCAACCTGTACGAAACAGGAGGTTAAAGGTGCTGATTCTCCAAGTAGGGAGATGGTTAGTCAAGCGGCTGGAATGGCGAACCCGAGCACAAGGAGAGGAGAAATGAGGTGCGTTTTAGAAACCTTTCCCGATCTCACGGCATACCGTCTTCTGGGTTTCCCATGCAAGTTTTTTTATGTAAGAAGATGCCCTTGTACCTGGAGATTTGAGACCCATGGGGTGTGTACCCCGCGGTGTTACTTTAAAGTATCTGCATTTGCTCACCCAACCTCACCAATCCTCTCAGCGCCAAGAGTGTCCAGCCTTATGTCTCATCCAGCTGTGGGTCTAGATATGGTCAATCCAGGTTGCATCAGAGACCCTGAACGGATTTTGTAAGAATTTCTCTCTCTTTCACTGTCTTTGTTTTGTGGGTTTTTTAAAGTAATTTATGTTTAGAATGGGGCTTGGCTGCTTTTCCCTGCTGTGTTGATGCCGCTTTACACCCTCTTGATTCACTTGCAGAGAGATATCGATACATAGGTTTTCAGATTCTTACTAGTCAGATATATTCTTGTGCGGTGACTAGGGGGTGTTCAGTCCAGTTCACTGAGCAGGGAGTAGTCCTTGTCTATTACATATTTGGCTTATGGAGCGGTCTCTGAGCTAATTTCAAACCCTTGTTTTATGCATCACCCCACCTCACCTTTCCCGTTAAGCAGCCAGCGTTTGTCTTCTAATGGTGTGACTCTGTTCTGTTTTGTAATTCAGTTCAAGTGTAGCGATTCTGACATTCCCTCTATAAGCAATATCTTAGGATAAGTGTCTTTTACTGTGTGACTTATTTCACTTAGAATCATCGTCGCTAAATCCACTCATCATGCTGCTAACTAGCCTTATGACATTGATTTCATGGCTGAGTGATATTCCATTGTGCCAAGTACCACCATTTCTTTATCCATTTTTCTCTTTCCTGGGATATTGAAGGTGTACTGAAGTGGAGGTTCTTGGAAACAGAGCAGCCGTAATGTTTGGGGTGCCTGTGTCTTGTTGATTTTTAGTTTTCCCAATTTATACGCCCATGAGTGGAAGTGCCCTATGCTTTCTAAGCTGTGTTTATTACTTGTTTCAAGACACACCGTACACTTCTCCAGAGTGCCTGTTGGCAATTTACATCCCGCCCATCAGCGTAGCAAGGCTCCCATGTCTCCATGGCCTGTCCTGCTTTTCTGGTATTTACACTTTTTTCAGCATGGCATTTTTGACCGATGGCAAGCGAGACTTCTTTGTAGCACTGATTTGCCATTCCGGCTTGCTTGGTTGGCCAAAAAGGGCGTATGCGTTTTTTCCTGAATATATTTAGGGAAAAACGCATACGCCCTTTTTGGCCAAGGGCATCATTGTCAACGTTTTGCCGCTTTTCATGTGCTTTAAAGGCGAGTCGTATCTACCTCCTGAAATCTGTTTCTTCCAAATCTGCCTTGCTTTCAAATCCTCTTCGTTGCCTTCCCTCAATATATTTGTGGACGAGAGTTCTCATTTATAACTCTGCACGTTTGTGAATTGCAATGCCCCTGAGCTCCATTTCTCTACTCGCTCTTTTGGGAGCTGGCCGCAACAGCGCAGGATTGCTTCAGGCCCTATTTTGGTTCTGGGGGGCAGGCTGAGCCTGTGGTTCATTCTTCTTCCTGATGGGAAAATGGAGTGACCTGTGCCTGTCCCAACACCTAGGGCTAGTCTCTCGTTGGTTCCCTGTCTTCCCGTTCATCCTCAGGACAAATTGCAACCTGTACGAAACAGGTTGTTAAAGGTGCTGATTCTCCAATAGGGAGATGGTTAGTCAAGCGGCTGGAATGGCGAACCCGAGCACAAAGAGAGGAGAAATGAGGTGCGTGTTAGAAGCATTTCCCGATCTCACGGCATACCATCTTCCGGGTTTCCCATGCATGTTTTGATGTAGGAAGATGCCCTTGTACCTGGAGATTTGAGACCCATGGGGTGGTTACCCCGCGGTGTTACTTTAAGGTATCTGCGTTTGCTCACCCAACCTCACCAATCCTCTCAGCCCCAAGAGTCTCCAGCCTTATGTCTCATCCAGCTGTGGGTCTAGATATGGTCGATCCAGGTTGCATCATAGACCCTGAACGGATTTTGTAAGAATTTCTCTCTCTTTCACTGTCTTTGTTTTGTGGGTTTTTTAAAGTAATTTATGTTTAGAATGGGGCTTGGCTGCTTTTCCCTGCTGTGTTTATGTCGCTTTACAGCCTCTTGATTCACTTGCAGAGAGATATTGATACATAGGTTTTCAGATTCTTACTAGTCAGATATATTCTTGTGCGGTGACTAGGGGGTGTTGAGTCCAGTTCACTGAGCAGGGAGTAGGCCTTGTCTATTACATATTTGGCTTATGGAGCGGTCTCTGAGCTAATTTCAAACCCTTGTTTTATGCATCACCCCACCTCACCTTTCCCGTTAAGCAGCCATAGTGTGTCTTCTAAAGGTGTGACTCTGTTCTGTTTTGTAATTCAGTTCAAGTGTAGCGATTTTGACATTCCCTCTATAAGCGATATCTTAGGATAAGTGTCTTTTTCTGTGTGACTTATTTCACGTAGAATCATCGTCGCTAAATCCACTCATCATGCTGCTAACTAGCCTTATGACACTGATTTCAGGGCTGAGTGATATTCCATTGTACATAAGTACCACAACTTCGTTATCCATTTTTCTCTTTCTGAGGATACTTATGGTGTCCCTGAGTCGTGGTTATTTTAAAGAGAGCAGCCCTAAACTTTGGGGTCCCTGTCTTGTCGATTTTTTTGTTCCCGAATATATACCTCCATGAGTGGAAGTACCGTATGCTCTGTAGCTCTGTTTTATAGATGTTTTAGGAAACACCATACACTTCTCCAGTGTGACTGTTACCAATATACATCCCGTACATCAGCGTAAAATGGCTCCCTTTTCTCCTTGGCCTCTCCTACATTTTTGGTTTTCATAGTTTTCCAGGATGGCCCTTTTGACGGATGGGAAGTGAGACTTCTTTGTAGTGCTGACTTGCATTGCCCGCTTCTTTAGTTGGCCAAAAAGGGCGTATGCGTTTTTTCCTGAATATATTCAGGAAAAAACGCATACGCCCTTTTTGGCCAAGTGCACCATTGTCGACGTTTTGCCACTTTCCATGTGATTTAAAGGCGAAGCCAATCTACCTCTTGAAAACTGTTTCCTGAAATTCTGCCTTGCTTTCAAATCCTTTGTTGCCTTCCTTCAATATATTTTTGGACGATAGTTATCATTTATAACTCTGCAGGTTTGTGAATTGCAGTGCCCCTGAGCTCCATTTGTCAACTCGCTTTTTTGGGAGCTGGCCGCAAAAGCGCAAGATTGCTTCAGGCCCTATTCTGGTTCCGTGGGACAGGCTGAGCCTGTGGTTAATTCTTCTTCCTGATGGGAAATTAGAGTGACCTTTGCCTGTCCCTAACACCTAGAGGTACTCTCTCATTGGTTCCCCCTCTTCCCGTTCTTCCTGAGGACAAATGGCAAAGTGTACGAAACAGGAGGTTAAAGGTGCTGAGTCTCCAATGGGGAGATTGGTAGTAAAGCAGCTGGAATGGCGAACCCGAGCACAATGAGAGGAGAAATGAGGTGCGTTTTAGTAACCTTTCCCGTTCACTCGGGTACCATCCTCAGGGTTTCCCATGCATGTTTTCACTGTAGGAAGATGCCCTTGACCCTGGAGATTTGGGACCCATAGAATGGGTACCACACAGTATTACTTTAAAGGTTCTACATTTGCTCACCCAACCTCACCAATCCTCTCAGCCCCAGGAGTGTCCAGCCTTTTGTCTCATCCAGCTGTGGGTCTAAATGTGGTCAATGTAGGTTGCATCATGTCCTCTGAACGAATTTTGTAACATTTTCTTTCTGTGTCTTTTTTTTTTTAATTTATTTTTATCATTTGGTAAAGGTGATTTTCAATGCTGTCTTTCTTGCTGCTGCACATCCACTTGTTTCACTTACAGAGAGACATCCGTAAATTCTTTTAAGATTCTTACCCGTCGTATATATTCTTTTCTGGTGACTAGAGTGTGCTGAGTCCACTTCTTGAGCTATAGAGTAGATTTTGTCGATTACCTATTTCATGTTTGGAATGGTATCTGTGTTAATTTCAACCCTCTGGTTTATGTCTCACCCCACCCCACCTTTCCACTTTATCAGCCATAAGTGTGTTTTGTAAATATGTGACCCTGTTTCTGTTTTGTAATTTAGTTCATGTGTATCTATTTTATATTCCACCTATAAATAGTATCTTGTGCTAAGTGTCTTTTTGTGTCTGACTTTTGTCACTTAGAATGATCTTATCTAAATCCACTCGAGTTGCTGCAACTGGCCTTATTCCATTGATTTCCTAGCTGAGTACTATTCCATTGTACATAAGTACCATATCGTCTTTATCCATTTTTTCCTTCCAAGGACATTTATATTGTTTCCAAGTCGAGGATCCTGCAAAAGTGCTGCATTAATAGTTGAAGTTCCTGTGTCCTGTTGATTTATGGTTATCCCAAAATATATCCCCAGGAGTGGTAGTGCCGTATGCTCTGTAACTCTATTGTTTTTTAATTAATTAAGTAATTAATTTTGCCTGTGTTGGGTCTTCCTTATTTCGTGTGGGGTTTCTCTAGTTGCAGGAAGTTGGGGCTACTTTTCGTTGAAGTGTGTGGGCTTCTCATTGCCGTGACTTCTCTTCTTGTGGTGCACTGGCTTTAGGCGTCAGGATTCAGTAGTTGTGGCTCACGGGCTCTAGAGCACAGGCTCAGTAGTTGTGGTGCATTGGTTTAGTTGCTCCGTGGCATGTGTTATCTTTCTGGACTTGGGCTCGATCCCGTGTCCTCTGCCTTGGCAGTTGGAGTCTTAATGTCTGAACCACCAGGAAGTCCCTGTAGCTCTATTTTTTAGAATCTTTAGGAAACATCATACCCTTCTCCAGCGTGGCTGTTAGCAATTGACATTCCCACCAACAGCGTAGCAGGGTTCCATTTTCTCCACATCCTCTCCTCCATTTGTTGTTTTTACACTTTGTGAGGTTGGCCATTCTGACTGGGGCAAAGTGCTACATCTTTGTCGTGTTGATTTGTGTTTCCCGCATGTTTGCTTGGCCACAAAGGTCGTATGGGTTTCAACCTGTACACCCTTTTTGGCCAACTGAATCATAAGCAATATTGAGCAGCTTTCATGTGCTTTAACGGCAAGTCCAATCTACCTCTTGCAATCCGGTTCCTGCAATTCTGCCTTGTTTTCAAGTTCTTTTCAGTTACTTACCCCAAGACATTTTTCTACAATAGTTGTCACTTACAACTTTGCAGGCGTTGTGGATTGCAGTGCCCCTGAGCAAGTGTCTTCAACTTGTTTCTGAAACCGTCCACAAAGTGGCAGGATTGCTTCAAGCCCCATTCTGGTTACAGGGGCAGCCTGAGCCTTTAGGAAATTCCTCTTCCTGATTGGAAATTAGAGTGTCATGTGCTGTCCAAATACATAGAGCTTATTTCTCATTCCTTCCCCCCTTTTCCCTTTCATCCTCCCGACGAATTCCAAGCCTTGCACGACCAGCTGTTGGGTGTGCTGACTTCCCCAGGTGGGGAGACTCTAAGGAAAGAGGCTGGAGCAGGGAACCCTCCCCCAGGACATGTGGAGATAAGGTGACTTTTCCAAACTCTTCCCGCCCATATGGCCCCCCATCCTTTGGGGTTCTGTCCGGACACCCCATGGTTTTCAGTGGTGTGGGGCTCTGGCGCCGCCCTGCAGGGAGCAGCCCTGCTACCCGTGCCTGCAGCGCAGCCTGCTGGTCTCTCCATCCTGCCATTGGGCACAGTCTTCCACCTTCCCTGCTGCCTCGAATGATCTGTCTCCACACTGTCCGGCGATCAGCCCCTCCTCCCCACCGTCATCACCCCCCACTCCACACCCCTCCTCCAGCCTCAGGGATGACCCAGGACTGGGCTGCCCGCCTGCCCACCCTTGGTCTGTGTCCTCAATCCACCTGTGCAGACAGGTGAGGGTTCCCTCCAGAGGCTCCCAAACACTTCAGCCCTACATCCTCCCCGGGGTCGGCCCACATTCTGTCGTGATGTTCCACCCTCACCAAGCCCCTGACTACATGGCAAGGGCAGGCATCGGGCTTGCTGCGTGCACTGCTGTGCATCCTGCTGTATACACAGGCATGACCCTGCCCCAGGGTGCAGGAAAGGCAGCTCTACCTTGGGATGTGGGGAGATGGACTGACCACAGGGCGAACGTCAGCTCTCAGCTCACCAGGCAAGGGCAGCCGGGTTCTCACTCCTTGGACCCTTTCTCACCCAGCCTGACCATGACCCGGCTTTGTTCCCACACACGTTGTCCCTCCATTGGCCTCGTTCTTGGAAGCAGAGCAGGACAGTGTGGTCAGCGGTCACAGGCTGAGACACACAGACACTGGCTGACCCGCGTGCACCCATGCTGACCACACGGAACGGGCACTGCACCAGGGCCTGTGTGGTGTGGGTTCACCAGCCCACAGAGAGGCCGGGCCTCTGCTCCTGGCTCTAGGAGGTCACCTTGAGTCTTTTGGGAATGTCCATGCTCCATGGGCCTCGCTCCAGGCTGGTCTGTGCTGACGGCGTGATACACGGTGGGGCTTCCTGAGTTGCCCCCAGAGGCTGGAGGCCAAGGTCAGGCACATGGTGGTCCCCACATTGACGTGACAGACCCCAATAAACCCTGCACTTCAGGACTCAGGTGGGCTTCCCTGGGCTGCCACAGCCGAGGAAGGTGGACCTTGCTCATCCCCCCATCCTTGCTGATTTTAACTTGCATCCTTCAGCATAATGAACCCTGAGTATAACATCTTCAGGGAATTCTGGGAGCCTCCAAGAAAAAAGAAGCCGGGGAGAGGGTCTCTGGGTCCCCGACTCTGCAGGTGGGGTCAGAAGTCGGTGGGGAGGATCTTGGGGCCCTGGAATCTGAAGGGCCCCTCTACCAGGGGAGGGTAGGAGACCCCGGATGGAAGTTAAACTGAGTCCAAGGCCCTCCTGGGTAGGAGGCATCCTAGCCCCGGGGATCCTGAAGAGGCTGGCTCCCTCCTCCCCTCCGCCTCCAGGCCTGGTCCTTGCTCTTGAGAAATTCCCTAGGGTGGAGTCCTGGTGCTGGAGGTGCCCCGATGCTGTGGCCTCCTGAGCCTCCAGTGAGGATAATGGGATTGGGGGAAGACTTGTTCACAGAAAGGGAGCTTCTGCCAGAACAAAGCCTGGGTCTCCTGTCCCCGACCCCAGGTGCACTGGGGAAGGAATGTGAGAGTGAGACTCCCTCCCCTCCCGAGACACACAGGACATATGGGCCCTGGTCACTGGACTCCCACACAATATTAAAATCTCCCACGTAGGCCTGATGGATGAGAGACACTATTTAAAGTCTATTAATGGGGTCAGGGGGGGCCCAGGGAGTGAGGCTGATGTGGGGAGAGTTGGAAAATCACCCAAGGACATGCTCTTCCTGCAGCGACCCCCCAGGTGAGCCCAGGTGGAGGTGGACCCATCAAGTCAGAGCCCACATCCTGGGTCTTTGGGGGACAAATAGCCAAGCACCCCCAGTTCTTGCCTTCACCTGTTGCAGTTAGGGCCTGCCCTGTCTTCTTCATGGTCGAATTCTCACCCCTCCCAGAAGCCCTCTTGGGGGTTAATGCGATGGGGGTGTCCATGGCAGGACTGGAGGGTCTGTGGTGGGCTGGAGGCCACGTGGCAGGCAGGAGGGCTCCCACCCATCCTGCCGGTCCCCACCTCCTGGTCATAGGCCCGCACAGAGTCCACCAGGCTGTGGATGTGCTAGAAGGTGCAGAGGTCCAGGGACCGGTCCAGCCCATGCAGGTGTCTGATCACCGAGCGGTCAGTGTGGAGTGTTCACAGGGAGCCCTGGCCGTGCTCGCACTCTCCCGGGAAGGACACATCAGCGTGGTCCCTGGAATGACCGGGAGGTCAGCCGGAAGCGCTCCCCACCCAACCTCACTGTTACCACCAGAAACAAGAGGCAACTCCGTGCAGAAAGACAGAACATCACCAGCCTGATGATGTCCTGAGGAAGATCGGCTGGCATCTGGGAACTGGGTGCTATAGTGGGTTGAATGGGGGTCCCCCAGAAGTTATGTCCACGTCATGCCCCCCAGAATCTGAGAATGGAACCTTATTTGGAAGTAGGGTCTTTTCAGGTATAATTAGTTACGGATCTGAAGATGAGGTCATCCTGGATCAGGGTGGCCCTAAATCAGTGCCAGTGTCCTTCTAAGAGACAAGCGGAGAGACACAGACACACAGGAGACACCATGTGAAGACGGAGGTAGAGACGGGAGGAATGCGGCCACAAGCCCAGGGATGCCTGGAGCCTCCAGAAGCTGGAAGAGGCAGGCAGGACCCTCCCCTGGAGCCTCTGGAGGGAGAGCGGCCCTGGGACACCTTGACCTCAGACGTCTGGTCTCCAGGACTGAGAGAGGACAGGTTTCTGTTGCTCTGAGCCTCCGTTTGTGGTCGTTTATTACAGCTGCCCCAGGAAGCTAATGCAGCTGGTGAGCAGCTCCCTTCCCTGATCTAAACCCTCCCTCCTCCCTTTAGGGGCAGCTCCCTGCGCCTGTGCTGTTTGCACAAACCATGTGGTTCATGCTGAGCCCCGGCTCCCCTTCTGGGCACTGGCATTTTGGAGGGTGAGGGCAGACAACACCACGTGACCAGCCCCCAGCCGGGTGCCAAGTCTCTAATGAGCCTCCCTGGGGGGACGGGGGTGGGGGTAACTGTCATGGTTCTGCCCTTCGTCGCTGGGGGAAGAGACATCCTAGAGACCCTCGAGGGAAGGAGTGGGCATGAAGGGTCATGAGGTGACCGGAGCAGGGGCCCTCCCTCCCGTGCATCCCTACTGCGTGCTGTGCCCCATCTCAGCTGTGAGCACACAAGCCACAAGCATGTGCTGGGTCCTGTGAGCCTCCCAGCCAGTCCCTGAAGGTGAGGGCGGCCCTGCAAACCCCAGCTCTTTCCTCCACGTCTAGTAGGTGGAAGACCCACTTCTCCTTGCCATTCCAGAAGCGGTTCTGGGGCTGTCCTGGGAGGGCTTCTGGGGTTATGCGGGCTGAGCCCCTATTGCTAAGTCCCCACTTCCCCACAAGAACGTCCAGAGCAACCTGTTTGCCCTGTTGCCTGAATGCCCCCCCACCAGTTTTCTCAGGAAAGAATCAGGGGGTTCCGTAGCAGCGTCTGCAGGCAGCTCTGCATCTGGGCCTACGTTCACATCTTCTGTGTAAACACCGAGAACCTTCCCTGACACGTGCCCCAGCTGACCATCTCTGCATGCCGACCACAGGCCCCAGTGCGGGCGTCAGACTGACCGCCCGTCTCAGCCTCCTCCTCTTGTTGTCAGAGCTGCTCCAGGCCCTGCTCAGAACCCGTGGACCCACCTTTCACAGGGCTGTCCTCCACCCCCCAACTTCGGCAGGAGTTCACCTAAGTATTTAAGTTAAGGGGTCCAGAGATAAGAAAGGAAGCTACAAACAAACAGATGAAACCAGCTGGGACCAAGATGGCAACGAATGTGACCTCCAACAGACCCTGAGTCTCATCACATGTTGAATTTACTATATCAGCATATTAAGTGACACACCTATCAGTGGCCATGACTGGACTTGAAGGACCAAAGACGGGTGAAAGGAGGTGGTACCCCACTCACTTGGGAAAATCCCTGCCCCTTCCCCGAAAGGCCTCTTCATCCCCATCATTAGCCTCACTCCTCCTCCCTTTGTCTTTACCCTTTAAAATTAAACCACTCTCTCCAGGAGGGCGAGAAGTTGGTCTGTGAACTTCGTTCCCATTTCTCCATTCTTTGGCCACTGAACAGAGCCTGTGCTGTGGTGGTCTCAGCTTTGGTTTTGTTATTTGCCTACTTGAACCCACATGGAAAAAGGAAACCTTCCCTGCTGAGGCAGAGCGCCTCGCCAGGCAAGGGCCCGAGCAGGGTCCATGTGACTTCACTTGGTAACAGTCTGTAAGGGGACGGTGGTCTCTGCCTGTGGGGTGGGGGCATGGCACACGTACAGCCACAGCACCGGCTCCGTGGACGGCACGGCCCCTCGTGGGCGTGGACCGTGTGCTCTCGTCCCCCCACGCCTGACACCCCCTGACATTCATGACACGGTGACACTGGCTGCTGGGCATCCAGTCAGGAGGGACCAGGGGCAGCATCTGGTACCAGATCAGACGTGCCTTTTCACAGGCAGGGGACATAGGAGATATTAGGACTTTGTGTCTGGAAAACAAACCAAGCGGCTAGAAGGTGATCTGAGCTGTGGACGTGAAACCCACGTGCGAGGTGAGAGCTCCCACTGGACACTGGCTCGGGAGCTTCCACACAGGGGATGACCACACCAGTGCTTCCTGCCCGACCCCTCCATGCCTCCCTGGTGGGCACGGCTGGACCTGCGCTCCTCAGGATCTCCAACCCTGAGCCTGAAGGTCCGATGCTGGCAGGGCCTGGGGACGCGTGTGGTCACCCCACCAACGCTGCTTGGCTCCTCCTCCCCAGTGACCAGGGGAAGGCAGCCCCGTGGAGTATGAGGCCCTGCACAGGCAAAGCTCGCACACCCCCTCCTCAGGACTCCCGGCCCTGCCCTGCTTCCTCAGGCCCACCGTCTGCCCCTCCCAGTGCCCACATCCCACCGCCCCACATTCCTGGTGTGGACGTCCACATACACAAGCTGCTCCGTGTCCTCTTCCCACATGGGACACCCCCATCCCTGCTTCTTCCTAATGACGGCCTGGACCTCACCTGTTCTGGGCAGGAAGAGGGCTGAGGAGGAGGCCGGCCTGTCCTGTCTGCCTCCCAGGGGCCCAGACACAGGGTTCGGGGGCTGCTGGGCCTTGAGGTCTGGATGCTTCCAGGTGTGGGATGAACCTGCCACTGTCCACTGGAGCTGCCCCTTCCGAGATTCAGGAAACTGGGGGACCCACCAAACGGAGCCCATCCCCAGGCTCTGCTGCAAGTCTGCTCGGATTTGCTCTCCTGATCTTGAAGACAGACCTGCGGGAAACAGGGCCTGCGATTCCCATACTGACGGTGTTCTGTGGAATGTCCATTTTCCATTTCCCTTTCTACCCTGTTCTGAGGAAATTACTAGTCAATCCATGCTACCATCACCCGATAGTGACTGGGAAGCTGAGGCTCTGAGAAGCCAAGTAATCCAGCCAGAAGCACAGGTGTGGGACCACGGAGTGGGGTCTGCACCCGCCACCTGCCCAGGGGGACTGCCCACTCCCCGCAGCTTCCACACCTGTTCCCTTCACCCACACCCCCAGGACCAGCTCACAGAGCCTCCTCTTGGGGGGATTCACTTACCTTCTTCTAACAGGATCCGTCTCACTATCGTGTTCTGGGATCATCCGGAAGGCTTGTCACTCTGACGCAGGTTCAGCCGCACATCACCAGGGCCGCTTTCTTGGATCACACTCACCACCTGCACGTCCACTCCCAGCTCAGACCCAGAAGAACCCCCTCGGCCCCGAGCCCCATGGCTCTGCCTGGGCTCCCACCTCCCCCTGCCTGGTCTGTCCCTCTCATGTCCCCTGCAGTGTCACCAGGAGCTCCCACCTGCCCCAAGCAGGCTGTCTGCTCTGTCCTGGGGAGACCTCCCTGGTGTCAGGAGGAAGACACAAGAGGTACCCGTGGGGCCTCCCTCACGCAGCACAGTGGCCAGCACCCACCTACTGACCTCATCACTCTGGATGGACAGGGGTTCATAGGGCCCGCAGCATCTCCTGGTTCTCATTTCATCCCAGCACCGCCCACAGGGAAGTTGCTAAGCAACTCTGTGCCGGCTGCACAGAGAGGACGCTCATACACACGCCCCCCTTCCAGCACCCGGGGCTCTCGTGGTCAGGCCCCTCCCAGGATATGGAGCTCACCTGAGCAGGTACCCAGCAGCCCACAGGGTTCTCGTGGGCAGGCCCCTCCCTGGATATGGAGCTCCCCTGGGCAGGTACCCCGGCAGGGCTGGGCACACAGGAACCGTGCACATAGCCCTCATTGCAGAGCACCCCCAGCTCACCTGTTGCTCAGAGCTGACACAGAGCACCTCAGAGCAGGGCTTGAACTAACAAACAGCAGCTCCGACAGGTCTGTGACCCTGGGCTTCACTCTGTGTGGCCTCTCTCCGCCTGGTCTTCCAGGGGTTTCCACTGCAGCCGGGGCACCAGGCTTCTGTCTCCACCCACCACCCCTCCTCTCCCTGACTCCTGGGTTCCTCTCATTAGGAGAGGGTCTTCTTGAAGTTGTCTCCCACTCATGGACCAGATAAAATGATTAGAAAACAAGCCAGGGCTGCCGCCTCTTGTCTATCCTGACTCTCAGGACCCTACACCTGTTCCTTGGACCTGGCCGGTGCAGCAAGGCCCATTTTCTGCAACTCTGAGCCCCTGAGGGGCGAGGATTGGCTGACCTGGGCAGCCTGACTCGGTCGGCCAGCCCTCCACAGGTGTGCCTGGGTTGAGGTCAATATAAATACCCCTCCAGGCAGCAAAAGCCCCTGCAGCTGTGCCTGACGCCATATTCTCTGCCCCGTCAGCAGTCTCGGGGCTGGGCTGGTGGGAGGGAGTAGGGCCCACGGCTCTATGGGTGGCCCGGTGTGAGTGGGGCTCTGCTGGACTTTCTGCAGGAGTTGCCGGGCTGCCACCTGCTAAAGAAGAGGATGTGTCACCCATACCTGCTGCTGGAATTTCTACCCGGGCAGAGGTGAGGAAGGAAAAAAGCAGTGGGGGCTGGGACAGGAGGGGTACCTCAGGCAGGGAAATGGAAAGCTTCCAGAAGAGTGCCCGGGGCCAGGACCATCCTGGCTGGCCTGCAGGCACCAAGTCGGCCTGCGTGTTGTCGCTGGTGTGACTCCAAGCCCCTTCCTCTAGGCTTTGAAGTCCTTGCATACATTCAGGTGTTTTACCTGGGAAGGGTGGGAAAAGTTCAGCAGCAGTTGGCCTGGGGCTCAGCTCACGTTTACTCAGAGACGCCTCCTCACGGTCCCCCAGCTTTGCAATGAGGACGCTCCTTGTGTGGGGGCTGCTGGCTGCATGGGAGACGATTCCCCACCTGTGACCAACTTCAGAATTGTTTACCACTGGACCAAGTGTCCTGATAGGGTTTTCATCTGTGTAACTAGTGGGTTCTTAATTAGCAACGTGAACGGTGATAACAGAGGTCCTGAATCAGGATGGAAATACTTATTTTATGCATGTACAGGCGTAAAAACCTGGGGAGACCGTGTGCAGCTGGCACCCTTAGGGTTGGGCTTCTGACTGACCCCTCAACGTTCTGGTGTCCAGCCACTGCTTTAGGATTTCTGGGGCCCAATGCTGACTCTAAGGGCTCTACAATCCAGCCTCTGTTGGCCTTTAATGAGACCCACACTTCCAGGATCCTACAGAGCAGGGTCTGTGTGACCGTTCTGTGGCTTCTGTAACAAATGACCACAAGATGGGTGGTTTAAAACAACAGGAATTCATCCTCCCCCAGTCCTGGAGACCAGACATCTGAGATCAAGGTGTTGGAGGACGGAAGTCTCTCCAAAGGCTCCAGGATAGGGTTCTTCCTGCCTTTTCCAGCTTCTGGGGGCTCCAGGCGTCCCCAGGCCTGTGGCTGCATCCCTCCCGTCTCTGCCTCTGTCTTCACGTGGCTTCTCTAAGTCTGTGTTTCTCTTCTTTTGTTTCTCATAAGGACTCTCTCAGTTGGATTGAGGGCCACCCTAACCCAAGATGACCTCACCCTGAGATCCTTAACTACATATACAAAGACCCTTTTCCCAGATATGGTCCTGTTCACGTGTTCTGGGGGGGCACATCTTTTGGGGTCAGCATTCAACCTGTGTATAAAATAACCCTCATTTTAGGAGATTGCCAAGGTCCCGTATAGACTGGCACAGACAGCAGCCATGTGGGTGGGGGTCTGGGGAGAATGAGGACCCTGGAATCACCTGGAAGGGATGAAGTCCTGGCAGCATTAGGTGAGCTCTTCCACCACGGGCCCCGTGGAAACAGCCACTCCACTCTGTCTGTGGAAAGGGACCCAGTGCCGAGTCCAGAAGTGGTTACCTTGCAAAGCTGGCTCTTCTGGGATTTCATCATCAATAGCATCATGTAACCAGGAACTACGGGCTTGGAGGAGTCACTCTCTGGCACATGATGACAGCACTGTCACTTTAGGCTCATCAAGCCTAGAATAGGGATGTTTGAAGGAGAAGAGTTTGGGAGATTGTGAAGCTTGGTTGTCAAGGAAACTGAGCAGGTTTGTCAAGGTTGTCAAGGAAACTTCTCCCTTAAACTGACGGCAGGGCTGGGAGAGCTGAACTCCAGGGATCTTTTAAAGGGGCTGCTCTGAAGCACCATCACCTGAGAGGTGGTCTCACCATGAGCTGGGGTTTGAGAAAAGTGTGATGAGATTAAGCCTGACTTTCTGTGACAGCTGGGGAGGGGTTTGTAAAGCACCTTGGCTTTTAAGGCAGAAGTTTGTTGCTGGAACAAAGTGTCTCCCAAAACTGGGCTGAAGCTCAAGCTGTCTCTGTCCCCTTCTTGTGAGAGTCCAGGGCAGGTGGGTGTCAGGTCCCAGGCTCTGTTCCCCTTGTTTCTCCTCCCTGCTTCCAGGTGAGGGCTCCAACCAGCAGGGTGGGGTGACCAGGTGGGCATCATGCCCTCCATCCAAGGATGCAGGCTGGCCAAGGCCCTCACCACCTCCACCCCTTCCCCTTGGTAACACGAGACACTACGCCCTAGCTGTAAGGGGTGGGAAAGCTGGGAGGTGCAGGGTAGCTGTGAACAGGAAAAAGGGAAATGGGTTCTGATGGGCAGCTGCGCGGCCCTGCTGTGAGGGTCGCCCAGACGCTAGCGCACAGACTCTGGATCCTGTGAAGCTTCGATGCTTTGTGGTTCTGGAAATCCTATAGGAGACGGTCCACAGCAGGTGAAGCTAATGCTCTCAGTGGAGGTGGTGAAGCTAAAGATCTGCAGTTCAGACCGAAGGTGCCGATGTACATACAGGACAAAACCATCTCGTGTGAATGGACTTCAGGCACGTTTAACATGAATGCAGTCATGTTAATGCCTAGCATCTTCTATCTTGTGTCTCTCCTCAGGGTCCCCCTCCTCAGATCCTGAGGATCCTGTAACTCACGTACAGGGGGATGGAGAGTGGGCTCTGTCCAGTCTGAGCCCTGAGTTACCCTGCATGTGAGTCTGCTCAGGACCTCCATAACAAATACCACAGACTGGGCAGCTTGAATAACAGGCCTATCTCCCAGTCCTGGATGCTGTCTGAGATCAAGGTGTGTGCAGACTGGCTTCTCCTGAGGCCTCTCTACTTGGTGCTTAGACAACCATCTTCTCCCCAGGTCGTCATGATCTCCCCCTGTGCCTCTCTGTGTCCTAATCTCTCCTTGTAGGACACCAATCCTATTGGATTAGGATCCACCCTAGTGACCTCATTTTTACCTTGATCACCTCTTTAAAAATCCCATCTCCAAATACAGCCACATCCTGAGGTCCTGGGTGTTAGGGATTCAGCATGTGAATTTGTGGGGACATGGCTGAGCCTATCCCATCCTCCTTAGGAGCCAAGTGTGCCTCGGTCCTTCCTTCCCTCAAGTCACACGAGGTGATGTAGTGGCTCAGGGAGAGGCCACTCGTGCAGAGTCTGTGTCCCAGCTGGGGAGCCCTTCTCTGCTCTCTCTGATCAGGCAGTGGCCGTGCCAGTCCCCTCCTGAGGTGAGCAGTTCTGGGGTTTCCTGCCATGTCGCCTGGCCAGCTGAGGTGCTCACTGTCAGGGAACCCAGGAGCCAGCAGCCTCGTGGGGATGCCGGGGACTCTCAGGGCCTTGGCAGATGTCTCTCCCAGCAGATACCCTAGTGGAAGTGGGGAAACATTTGGGGGATTACAGGTGGGAGAGAGTCACAGTCTCGTTTATGCTTCAGAAAGACCACGTTGGGGTGGGAGAGGGTCACAGTCTCGTTTATGCTTCAGAAAGACCACGTTGGGGTGGGATGTGAGGTGCACCGTGTGGGCAGGGAGTTTTACCAGGGCCTGATGGAGGAACCAGGCACAAGATCGGGCTTGGGCCAGGGCTGTGGGTGTAGAGGTGAATTAGTGTGGGAACTGGCCACAGACTGTTGTCGAAATCTCGGCTTCCCTGTGCACCGAGGCCAAACAGAAATACAGAGACAGGGATTTTGGAGGAAGAGAGAGATGGCTTTATTCTTCTGCCAGACATCAGGGAAGACACAACCAGCTAGCGCCTCAAGAACTGGGCACCCCTCCTTGAGAATCAGGGAAGATTTTATACGTGGCGCTCTCGCAGTCCGGGGTATAGGATGAGGATCAAAGTAGTGAAGGTCTTGCATTCCTCCTTTCCTTTGCATTATTTCAAAACAGTCATAGCTGGCATCAGGCTGCCCGGTAATTGGGGTCCGGCAGTCTGGTAATTGCGTCCGTTTGCCTCTGGTTTATCGACCAGTGACCTTGTTTCTGAAATGCAAAAACTATAGGGGGTGACTTGTTATGAAGGGCGTATAGAATGTAAGTGCTGGACATAATAAGGTTAGGGAGTGAGAGGCAGGGGATGTAACTCACACAGAGTTAGGGGTGATGGGTGCCGAATGTAAATGACATAGCGTCAGGGAGTGAGGTTAGCTTTGTAAAGTACACATCTAGTTACTACAAATTAGTGACAAAGTAAAACAAGGAGTGATTAATTCTTTCAGGCCAGATTATGTTTCTTCTCTAGCCTATTCGCTGTTCCCTTTGTTTTCCTTGTTCTCAGGGGAGGGAAAACTTCATTTCTATTTTTGCTGCAACAAGACTCTGGAGGAGCAGATGACAGTCAGTGGGGCACAAGGAGAGTGGGAGCCTGGGAGACCCCAGTGTTACCAAATGAAACTTGGGTCCGCTTGCCCGAGTGCAGTAAAGCCAGTCTACTGACACCGGGTGTGGTGAAGGGAAGTGCAGCTTTAATTGTAAAAGTGCCAATACAAGGAGGCCAGGCGGCCTGTGCTCTAAAACCCCAAACTCCCTGAAGGATTTCAGCAAAGGAATTTTAAAGGCCAAGTGATGGAGGGGGGTCGCAGGGTATGTGATCAGCTGGTGCACAATTCTCTGGTTGATGGTGAGGTAACAGGCGGTTAACACTCTAAATTCTTAGGCACCAGAAGTTCCGGGGCTACCTGTTCATGATCATCAGGTAGTTAATTTCTTCCGTTTGGTGGTGGTTTCAGCATCTGTAAAACAACTCAGGAAGCGTGCATCAGATGCTGTTATCCAGGTACTTCAGAGAGGAGCTCCAGCAGAGGATGTGGCGGAGGGGTCTGTCCTGGGAAGGCCCCGTAGGGTCCTGCTCGGTTACACCCGGTGCCTGGGCTCAGCAACCTGGGAAGGTGGGGCTGCTCCTGGGTGTGGAGACCTGCAGGATCCCGGTCCCCTGAGGGCCCTGTTAGCCCCCAAGGTGAGATGGGGGTGCAGTGACTGGACAGAGGCGTCTGGCCTGGGAGAGGGGTCCAGGCTGGAAATGTCACGGGACTCATCGCAGGGAGGGAGAGGAAAGGCCAATGGGGGCAGGTAGGTCACAGCAGACTATGTGCAGGTGATTGCGGTCCTGTTGGAAGCAACTCAGAGCCAGAAAGGAGTGGCCGTCAGGGGCTCAGCTCCATTCTCTTGTTCCTTTGTAAAACCGCTGTGTCAGAGTTTGAGACACCGCCAGGAGACGTCTGGGCCCAGTGTTGCCATGGCTTCATCAAAGGGGCCCAGGGGGAACACAGAACCACTGCAGGCCCTGCCCATGTCCGCACTGGGAATGAATCCCATCGGGGCTCCTGGGCTCACAGACTTGAGGGAACCTCTGTCCTCGGGACTGGTCTTCCTCCTTCCTCTCACCTGCTGGTCAGGAGCCCAGGCACCCCCATCCTGGCTCCACCCCCAGGGCCTGGATTCTGGGACAGCTTAGGGGTAAGCAAGACCCTCATGTTCCTTTATCTGCCTGGGGGTGAGAATGTCTTAAACGCTGCAATTGACTGATGATGGAGGGCTGAGTGTTTCCAGCAGGTATGGGTGGAAAGATGGGGTGTGAAGTTCCTGTGTCTGCAGGGTCTTCCCAGCGTGAAGATCTGTGTGTTTCCCCCGGCCAGTCAGCGTCCTCCCAGGAAGCCCAGATCCAGGTTTACGAGGGCAGAGGCTCTCCCCTTGCTTATCTGTAACTTCCCGTTCCCACAATGAGGAGCCTGGCTCCCACCATCTGCCATTTATGTATGCATTGCTCCTTTCCAGGTTACATGTGCAGAGGTTTCAGAGTTGTTAGCTACTACACCCTGGAAAGAACTTCGTAAAATAAAGCCCACTCTTTATATACGGTCCATTTTGCCTTTAGTCTACAGATTCCATTCATTTCCAAAGGTAACTTAGGTCAGCACCTTTTATCCCATCCCCTACAGTGAGTTGTTTCCATATATTTCTAACACAGTTAGACTCTGTCACATTATGTATTCCATCCTGACACATGCCTACATTCTAAATAACTAAATTTGAATAGATTATGATTGGCCCCTTGGGCTATACACATCTGTGGGCTTAGACAAATGCATAGTGACAGGTATCCATCCTAGAATGTCACATGGAATACTTCAAACCCCCCACCCCATGATCTGCTTATCATCTATGTAGCTTTGCCTTTCCCAGAATGTCACCAATGGGGTCATACTGTGTGCAGCCTCCTCAGCCTGGATGCTTTCACTTAGCAGTATATACTGAGGATTTATCCATGTCTTTCCATAGGCTGATGGTGCATTCCTTTCTGCTGAGTAGTATTCCACTGCATGTGTATGGGCGGAAAAACAATTTTCCCTCTACTTTTGCAGGTTCTTGGTTGAGGCCACCCTGCCCCTGTAATAAAAGACAGATTACCAGGAGAAAAGCAGAAGTTTAATTACATGTCTACCTTCTGAATGCAGGGGGGATAGCAAGGAAAACTGAGTCACTCCCTGAAATGACCAAAACCATCCCCTTAAATAGCTCTTCAGCTAAAAACAGAAGAAATATGCTGGGGAAGGGAGGAAGACCACTTATGGCAGGTTATCATGCAAAGCACAGTAAACAAGGGTATGATTGTTTGCACATTTAAGTCAGGACTTCTCCATTGAAAAGAGTTACTTAAGATTTAATTATCCTTCTATTTTTGGTGCAAAGAGGGACATACCCTTATAAATGGCGACTTCTGTATTGTAAATGTCTTTCATAAAACAGCAATCTCAGTTTTCTGAGATTTTTTATTGAATATATTATTTTATTTTTGGCTGCATTGGGTCTTCATTGCTGCGTGCAGGCTTTTCTCTGGTTGTGGCGAGCAGGGGCTACTTTTCTTTGCAGTGCGTGGGTTTCTCATTGTGGCTTTTGTTGTCGCGGAGCACAGGCTCTAGGTGTGCAGGCTTCAGTAGTTGTGGCACACGGGGTCAGTAGTTGTGGCTCGTGGGCTCTAGAGCGCAGGCTCAGTAGTTGTGGAGCATGGGCTTTGTTGCTCTGCGGCGTGTGGGATCTTCCCGGACCAGCGCTCGAACCCGTGTCCCCTGCATTGGCAGGCAGACTCTTAACCACTGAGCCACCAGGGAAGCCCCCCTTTTTTTTAAAGCAGACCAATAATCCTTATGCCAGAGAGACATATTTTGGGGTGGCATATTCTACTCACCTTGACATGGATCTACCCCAATTTGCTTATACATTCATCTTTTGAAGGATATCCTGATTTCTTCAAGTTTTTAGCCATTATGAAAGTGCTGCTGTGCATAATTGCATCCTTGTTTGCATTTGGACATAGATTTTCAAAGCAGTTGCCTGAATACTGGAAGCATGATTGTTGGATCCCAACGTGAGACTTGTTTAGCTTTGGAAAAAACTGCCAAATTGTTTTACAAAGTGGCTGCACATGCATCCCCCCAGCTATGAGGGAGAGCTCCTTTTGTTCCTCACCCTCTAGCAATTGGTATTTTCATATTTTTGGAGTTTAGCAGTGCTAATAGGTGTGCTGTGATATCTCATGATTTTAATTTGTAATTCCCTAATGGTATATGATGTTGAGCTTGTTTCTGTATGATGTTTACCATCTGTATATCTTTTTTTGGCGGGATGTCTGTTCAGATCATGCTGTTCACGTTCATGCTGAGAGGAGCCCTGTCTCCTCAGGACCCACTGGGGCTTTGGCTTCTGGGACACGCGGGTTGCGTCCACGCTGACAGCCAGGTTTCAGGACAAGCTGGGGTCGAGTCCACACTAACAGAGGCCGAGTCTCCTCAGGATCCCCTGAGGCTTCAGCTTGGGGACACTGTGGGGTCCAGTTCATGCTGAGAGGAGCCTGGTCTCCTCAGGACCTGCTGGGAGGTGACGCCACTGAGGGAAAAGGTGAGGAAATGTGGGGAGAAGGTTCCTGTGCATGGCTGACCGCTGAGGGGGTCTGTCTTCAGAGGACCCAGGAGAGGAAGGGCTTGATGTGGAAAACTGGGTTTTTGGCCGCTTTTGTGTGTGGTGTAGACAGAGTGCAGTGTTGTTCTTTGGCGTGTGGAGCCTGGTTTTCCCAGCACCATTTCTTGAGGGGACTGTCCTTTCCCTGGTGTATGTTCTTGGCTCCTTTCTTGTGAATTAACTGATCACATACCTGTAGGTTGATTCCTGGGCTCTCTGCTCTGTTCCTCTGGTCTGTGCGCCTGTTTTTGTGCCAATTCCACACTTTTTTGGGACTGTAGCTTCGTAATGAAGTGTGAAGTCAGGGAGCGAGATGCCTCCAGCCCGTTCTCCTTCCTCAGGGTGGCTTTGGCTCTTCTGGGTCCTTTGTGGTTCCACACACATCTTAAGATTGTTTGCTCTGTTTCTATGGAAAATGTCGTTGGACTTTTGGTAGGGATTGTGTTGAATGTGTACATTAATTTGGCTAGAATGCATATTTTTTAAAATTAAGAAAAAAATTTTGGGCCACACCATGTGGCATGCATGATGCGGGATCTTAGTTCCCCAACCAGGGATCGAACCTGCGCCCCCTGCAGTGGGAGCACAGAGTCCCAACCCCTGGACGGCCAGGAAAGTCCCACCTTAGAATGCATATTTTCAAAATATTCTTTTTACCCATGAGCACGGGGTATCTTTCCATTTATTTTTGTCTGTTCAGTTTCCTTTATCAGTGTCTTCCAGTTTTCAGTGTGCAGGTCCTTCACGTCCTTGGTTAAATTTACTCCTAGTTATCTTTTTGGATGCAATTGTAAGTGGGATTTTTTTAAAAAATTCCTTTTCTGATGGTTCATTATCAGTGTATAGAATCACAAATGATTTTTGTGCATTGATTTTTCTTTTTTTTGTATCCTGCAGCTTTACTGAATTCATTTTTTAGTTGTAACAGTTTTTTGGTGGTTGAATATGGAAAACTAGAATTCAGAAATCCCACTGTTTCAACTACATCTAGGTCATCCACAGCACCCAAGACATAGTGGCTCCCAATGTAATCTTCCAATGGTGCCTCTTGTAGTATGTGGACTCCTACAAGGGTGATTGGCATCACCACTGTGGGTGAGCTGGATCTGGGTAGAGCTTGGCCTCTATAACAAAGTTTGATGTCTGTATTTCTGGCGTGGTATGGCATGGTTGTTTTGATAAGTACTTTATTTTCTAGTAAATTTCAAGTGTATAAAAAACTTCAAATAGCAGTATCAAGTTTTCCACATTCACAAAATACTCCAGTTTGTTTTACCCTGTGAGAGTGGGAGGGCCACTCTCCCAGGGAACCAGCACATAACCCCAAAATGAGGAATAATTATGGTTTCCACATTATAATCCTATCCCCAGACCTGCTTCAACTTTCACCAGCTGCCCCAGCTTTGTGGAAATATATTTTCCATTCGAATCCAGTTTTCTTTTCTTGGAACCATCACTGGGGCTTTTCCTCACTTTAAAAACCTTGCTGGACTTAGAGTGTACAAGATGAGCATGATCTGGGTGGTTTTTCTGTGTGGCTTCTTTCACTTAGGATGTTTGCAGTGTTTATCCACATTGTAACATTGATGATTATTTCATTCATTTTTTCCATCGTGATTAAAAATACATAACATTTACCATTTAAACCGCTTTTTTAAAGCTTTTTTAAAAATTTTATTTTATTTTTTATTTTTTGGCTGTGTCGTGTCTTTGTTGCTGTGTGCAGGCTTTCTCTAGTTGCGGCGAGCGGGGGCTACTCTTCATTGCTGTGTGCAGGCTTCTCGTTGCGGTGGCTTCTCTTGTTGTGGAGCACTGGCTCTAGGCACACGGGCTTCAGTAGTTGTGGCTCGCAGGCTCTAGAACGCAGGCTCAGTAGTTGTGGCACACGGGCTTAGCTGCTCCACGGCATGCGGGATCTTCCAGGACCAGCGCTTGAACCCATGTCCCCTGCATTGGCAGGCAGATTCTTAACCACTGTGCCGTGAGGGAAGCCCCATTTAAACCATTTTTAAGTATACAGTTCTATGGCATTAACTACATTCACATTGTTGTAAAAATATCCTCACCATCCATCTCCAGATATTTTCCCCATATGAAACCGTAGGCATTAAACACTAACTCACCTCAACCCCTGGCAACCTTATTCTACTTTGTCTTTGAATTTGACTTATCTGGATACCTCATACTCGTGGAATCATAGAACGTTTGTCCTTTTTGTGTCTGGCTTGTTTCACTTAGCATAATGACTTCAAGGTTCAACCACATTGTAGCATGTGTGAGAATTACCTTAGTTTTAAAGGTTGAATCATATTCCATTGTGTATATACTACACTGTACTTATCCATTCATCTGTTGAAGGATGTGTTGTGTTGCTTCCACCTTTTGGCTGGAAATTGTGAATAATGTTGCTATGAATATGGGGTACAGATATCTGTTCCAGTCCTTGCTTTCTAATATTTTGGGTGTACACCCTGGAGCAGAATCAAGGGATCATACATTTTCCATGTTTTTGAGGAGCCACCATACAGTATTCCACAGTGGCTGTATAATTTTACTTTATTCTTTTATATGACAGAATAATGCAGCTTATGGATCTACCTTATTTTGCTTATCTGTTTACCTGCTGATGGACATTTAAATCTTTTCTACCTTGGGCTATTGTGAACAGTGCTGCTATGAATAATTGGTGAACAAGTTTTTGTTTGAACACTTGTTTTCCATATTTTGGGTATATATCTAGGAGTGGAGTTGTTGAACCACATGGTAATTATATTTTTGAGTAAATGCTAAAGTTTTGTACACATAGACTACACCATTGTACATCTCCACAAGTAACTTTTAAGGGTTCTAATTTCTCTACATTGTTG